>NW_016107580.1:546263-554166 GCF_001604975.1 Cebus imitator | reverse complement strand
TTTTTGAGACGGAGTTTCACTCTTGTTACCCAGGCTGGAGTGCAATGGCACGATCTCGGCTCACCGCAACCTCCGCCTCCTGGGTTCAGGCAATTCTCCTGCCTCAGCCTCCTGGGTAACTGGGATTACAGGCGACTTTCTAATTAGGTTTCTGAGTGGACATCCAACTTGTTGATTTCCAGCGCCTGCGCCGGCTAAAACAGCAGTGTTAAGATTGATGGTGCTTTTCTGCCTGGGAATCTCCGATCTGGCTTCCTTCTTGAGTCCGTCCTTCAATCAGCTGAATAGGCTACTCTGCCTTCCCGGAGCTCCAAACGTTGGCCAAAAGGGGACCTAGTCCTGTTTACTCTGCACCAAGAACTACCGTGCCGGCCACAAGAGTTGCTCAGACAACCCGTGGGGCTCCTCCACTGGGAATCTCCTGGTCCGTGAGTAACAAAAATTCGTCTGAAAGTGTGGTGTCCTCTTGTTCTCTGGGCTTTCACTAGGAGCTACAATCCCAAGCTGCTAGTGATCAGCCATCTTGGATCTCTCTCCTAGGAATAAATTCTTGAAGTGGTTCTAGGTTGATAATATATTGGTTTATCTTAGCCAAGTGCCTTGAAGAATTTGGGGGATTTTGGAATCTATGTTTATTTAGTTGTGTACCAGCTGGACGGTCATTTCCTAGGATGAACTGTTGGGCCACATGGGTGGCTTCTCTCCTTCAGGCCATTAAGTCCTGCCTGCCCCATCCCTTGCTGAGACTCAGGAGGAACGGACAGACCCGCTGATCCCAGACAAACTTCCAAGGGAGTACACGCGTGGCTCTGATCAGTGAGGCTCTAGAGCAAAGCGTGGGGGGCTTATAGGTTTGAGTGTCTTTTCCTTATGGACCAACGATGTTTGAAGAGTATAACGGCAGGTAAATTCCATTCCCCAAGCACAGACTGTTCTCCGCTGGGTGTGTTAGTGGGTGGTATTCCTTGGAAGTGCCTCTCAGAAGTGCTCTTCTCAGCTCTAAAGGTGGCTGTAAACTTTAGGATGAGGTTCATTTATGGTGTCTCCAAATGTTTTATCTTTGTCTCCTTTGAAGAAACTGAGGCAGATTAAGGAAGGGGGGTCCCCAGGAAAGTAAAGGGTAGGTCAATATGAGTCACACCCAGGTGAGAATACTTGAGCTCAGGTTAGATGATGAGAGGGATGAGGAAAACAGTGGCTCCTTGGAGCTCAAGTAAAGAGCACTAGAGAGTTAATATAGTCGTAAACTTAGATGGGCTTGATAAAGCCCTTAGTCATCTTAATAGAGGCGTCCAGAGGACAGAGGCTGCCTTGCCTTGACTACATTAGTAGCTTGTTGCTGCTCCAAATCAGAAAGTGGGATTTTCCTTTTTGCCTTCTTCGGGAAGATCCATTTGTATGTAAATGAGTTCCTTTTGATTGCAGTCATTGTTGTAGTTGAGAATTCTTTCAGCCAAGATCTTTTTCTTGGCAAAGATTACTGAGTCTAGTAAGTGTGCTTTCATATAATTCTAAGTGACTTTTCTAAAGTCACCTAGATCCGGGACTTCTTAGATGGACACAGAATGAAGTATTAAGGAAATGACCCTTGGTCTTTTCTCCTATCAAAGAGAAAAGGCATTTCAGTGGTAACTGATAAGCATTGAAGGTAAGTGATGGCTTATCACTGCATCTGGCATTATAGCTGGCACATTTATTGACTCAATGATCAAACTTATCACCCGTTGTTCTTCTCAGAAGGTTCGTGAGACCTATTGGGAAGGGACAGAGATAGAAAGGAACAGAAGGAAGAATCTCAGAGTTAGTCAGGGGAGAGCCTGTAAGTGGAGTGAATCACGGAAGCTAGAATGCTATCGTACCACCAAAATTAATACTGTATATGGCAAAATATATACATGTATTACATTTAAAGTATACAGTTCCTAAAAATGGTCAAACGAGGTTTGATTCTCCCTTCTGTGTCTCATTCCCTAAATATTACGATTGTTAATGTATTGCACAAGATTGACCATGTTTAGGCTTCTTGTATTTTCTTGTTTATGTCCCTGTTGTTCTCCCTTAGAATTTTGTACAGGCTCTGGAAAAGCTCCAGCCTGTTTCAGCTATGTGAAGAAGAGCTCAGGGAAGGTGTGTGTAGAACACTAAAGAAATGTAGTATCTCCTCACAGGTAGGGCACTAGCATGATGCTATGGCAATGGGAAATGAAGTGGGAGACTTGAAGCAGGAAGGAAAACTCAGGACAACTGGGTTGGGATAGTGGTTTCAGCTTCTCCTAGCCTCCTAAGGACTGTCTTGACAGTTGTTAGGCCTTGAAGGTTCTGCCTGCTCCTGACCTCCCTGCCTCAGGAAAAGCAGCAACTTCTCAGGAGAATAATGAATTGGTGCTTACCTGTGTGCCTCATTTGAGTAGCACGTGAGCACCCCATTCTTTGCATGTGTTCATTCTTCTCCCCTTAGAAATCTTGTCTCAGCTGGAAGGTCAGAGCTAAAAGTCCCAATTTGCGTCTGCACTCTGGGATAGAGAAGAAAGTACAGTAATTGCCAAGAGAAATGAAGATGACCTTAACGCAGGCCAGGTGACTGGTGAGCTCTACCCTTCACAAGGCTACCAGAGCTCTAGCCTGGCCAATATTATTTTGCAGGGGAATTTATTACAATCCCTGGTGACTAAATGAACATGGCCATCACTATTTCTACAAACCTGTTTTCTGATGAACATATATTCCTGCTGGATGGTGTCATGACATGATTGTTTCTTGAGTGTTTTAGATACCAATTATTGCCCCCCCTGTTATGGCTGGTAACTAGGTTGCTGTCAAGAAAAGACAGCAGGACTTCATTGAGCTTAAAAAGAGCTTTTCAAAAATATTGCATTAGCCTTTTGTCCTTTCAGTCTGTTTTTCCTAGAACAAATGTAATCTTAGTTGCTACAAATTCTGTTTAAAATAGCTCTTCTGGTGAGTCACCTAAAGTTAATGGCAGATTTGGTATTGTTTTAGCCATGTCAAGCTTGAAGTGTTAGCCAAGTACTAGTAACTACTCATGGGGGAAGCTGATGATATATGTGCTATCACATGTGTTTTGAGGATGATCCTATGATGTCCAGAGAGAAAGAAATGACCAGCATGAGCTGGTCAGCATTACACATCTCAGAACAGGCTGCAAGAACTTCAGAAGCAAAAGGAGTGTTTTCCTTAGGCTCAGATGCTCACATGACCCAAGACACATGAAAATTCTGCCCATCATTCACCTCTCACTCCCCACAAGTGGTCAGAGACTCAGAAAAATCTCCAAGAGGCCATACAGAAGGGTCAAATGACCTTGCAGATGTTCTGAGCAAAAAAATGAAAGCTTTAAACAGAATATTATGCCATGGCTTGAAAGGTCATTATCTAGTTCACACTTACATCAGACTATAAATATTGTCAGAAAAATGAATATGTTTGCCAGGACCACGAACAGTAAAATCGCTCAAAATAGGCCTCAGAAACCCTCTAGGCCAGTGTGGCCATGGCAGGCCATGACACTCAAATCTGGCACTGCCTTGTGTGGGACCTCAGCAGGAACACAATCCAACAGCTGCTTATCGTAAAATTTATACTCAGTGGATCTCAAAAATTGCAAAAGCTTTCAAGTCATCTGAGTTCATTTTGTCTCCCTCTTGCACCAGGTAGAAGTGGGACAGGGAGACTCATGCTCCTTAAATGAGGTCCCTTGTCAGAGACCAGCTGTCTTATGGCCTCTGAATACTCTGCCCTCCCCCCTACCTATAGTATAGCTTGGTGTCCAGTTAGCAGTGAGCAGAAGCTGCTCTCCTGCTGTCTCCACCCACTGTTGGCTAAAGCCAGGTCACCTCCTGCCAGGCAGTGGCTGGGTGAAAGTCCAGAGCAGCTCTCCTGAACAAACAAGTCAAACAAAGGCAGTTCCCAGCAGTGGATGGGGCTGTACTCCAGAAGTCTATTCGCAAATCTGTCCTTTGGAACTCAGAAGATGTTCCCAGGAGGAACAATGTTATGCACTGTGGCAAGGTTCCCAGTCTAGCCCACACCTCTGATTTAATCCAGAATAGACTTGGAAAGCAGTGCTCTAGGATTCATCATTATGGGTAATACATTTGTAGTCTCTGCTCTTCCATTTATAAACAGTTGCTGAGCTAGGCATGGTCCCAGGTGATGTGAAGGTTCAAAGCTGCCTCAGCTTTGTCAAGTAGGTAGTTTCAGTGGCTCCTGGGTACCAGCATGGTGGCTGAGATTTTCCCAGTCTCATGAAATCCTTGTGCCTCTTTCCTATCTACATGGTTTAGGCTGAAGGTGAAGGGATGACCATTCCGGCTTTTCTTTTGTTTCTTCAAGACAGCCTGGTGTAGGGAAGGGTGAGAATCTTGGCTCCACTATTACACAGCAGCATCTCCAAGCTTCAGTTTCTTCTCTGAAAAATGGGATAATATGTAGCTAAGAGAGCCTTGGAGTTGCTTCTCTGGGTAACTACCATGACTTTTGTTAGGGTATCCACATCTCCCCCAATAGACCATTCCACACCCGAAGACTCAGACCTAGCACAATTCCATCTTAAGGCCATTATTATAGACCCAGTGGTAGGTTCTGGCCTAACTCAGGCCAATAAGCTTGTATAAGTTTACTGGCTTATTTCCAGAAAAACAAGTTTCCTTTCTCCTGCTAGATAAGAATGGGAGATATATGTGGTCTCAGTGGCAATAGAAAGCCACTCTGGGACTAAAACAGGGACCAACCCTAGATGGAAGCTCTCATTGTGGATGGCAGAGTGGAGAGATGGAAAATAGAAGTCCCTGATAAAGTTATAGAACTCCTAAATTGACCCATCCTCAATCCTGTTATACTTCCACTGTTTTAAATGTGTAAGCCAATCATTTCCTTCACTGAGTATCCCATAGTGAGTTGAGCTTTCTGCTCCTTGCAGTGGAAAACATCTTAATCAATACATTATAGCACAGGATTTACTGTTAGTATTAAATGAGATATAGCATTCACAGTATCTGTCTCGTGCTGAAAAAAGAAAAAAAATCCATAGTATTTAGTGCACAATTTACATAAGACCACTGCCGTTCCAATCCAAGGGCATTAATGGAAGAGACCACAGCTTCTCAGCCTTTGTTGGATAGGAAAGCAGAGGGCATGTATAGGCTCCAATAAGACCTTAACCTGATTTGAAGCATGAGTATCTTCCCTAGGCTGGAAAGGTGGCCCCTTTGTACTGGCTTTAATTTTAGGATCAGCCCCTTTATAGGGAGTAGATCTTGTAACCTGGGGTTTCCCTAGCCCTTGGCAAGTATATGTATTGAAGAGGGCTGGGGGACAAAGAGAGAAGAGAGAAGAAAGGAGAGAAGCATGATTTGCTGTCGCAGTAATGAAAGGTCTTACCTATCTTTGGGATTGAGACTAATCTCTCCTCTCTTTCTCCTTTTTCCTCCTGTCTTCCTTACATTTTTTTCTCACTTCCAGTTCTCATTGGAGCTGAAGAAGAAAGGGAAGTCAAGGCTGGGATGGATCCCTGGCAAAGGAGTGGAAGTATATACTAGAGGGAGAAAAGGGAACTTGTATAAGCTAATTCCGATGAGTTTAGATTCAAGTGTAGCACAGATCTCAGTTTTCTGACTAAATGGTGGCTTTAGACTCCTGTAGGAGGTTGGCAAGGCTGGTTTCTTGGAGTTTTTGCATGAAGATCAGGAAACTAGGCAGAGCAGCCTGGTTCAAGGATGAAGCGTTCTGTTATGACTAATAGGAAGGAGGAATCACTTGGAGTACACACAGTGGCTATAAGTCACATTTCAGTCATTTCACTACTCCCAATTTAGCCCAAGTCACCAGGGAGAAGATACTGCAATAAGAGAAAAAGTTAACAAAAAGCTGACATGATTGAAATCTGAAGGAACTTGACTCATAAGACACTATTGCTTTGTAATTGTGCTATATTAGAAGGGTAGAGCTCATTTGTCCTAGTTTAGCATACTGCTTTTGAGAGTACACTAGAACACAGGATGGAAAAGGAGTGTGAGAAAACATTATTTCACAAAAGTAGGTCAAGGGTACCATGTTCCAACTGTGAAATGGATGCCTAGAAATGAAAATAGAACTCCAGTGTGGTCTGACCAGAGCAGGATTGAGCTGCCACCCTTTTATCAGGACACTAGATTTATGGCTGTGGTCAAGAATTGCCCTAGTGTTGTTTTTTATCAGTCACATTCCAATAATGCCTCATAATGAATCCATGGTCAATTAAAAATCCAGTTGTTTTTCACATGAACTGCTGCCAAGTCAGGAATCCCTATGCATTTGTGCTGTTGATTTACTTTGAACTAAAAACAGAACTTTACAATGATTCTTCTTGAAAGTCAGGCTGTTCAGATTATTTTGTATCTTGCTTATTTTATATATTAGCTATTACTGTAAACTTTTGTCCTTACCTTCTTTGTCATTTAAGACATGTATAAAAATATTGACTAGGGCCAAGTGCAGTGGTTCATGCCTGTAATCTCAGCACTTTTGAAGACCGAGGCAGGAGGATTGCTTGAAGCCAGGAGTTCAAGTCCAGCCTAAGAAACGAAGCGAGACCCGATCTTTAAAAAAAATTACAAATAAAATTAGTTGGGTGTGGTGGTATGTGCTTGTAGTCCCCAAGCTACTTGGGAGGCTGAGGTAGGAGGATTGCTTGAGCCCAGGAACTTGAGGCTGCAGTGAACTGTGATTGCTCCACTGTTCTTGTTCCAGCCTGGGTGACAGAATGAGTGTGTGTATGGCTATTCAGTCAGTGGCCAAAACATCTCTTTTTTTTTTTTTTTTTTTTTTTTTTTTTNCAGGGTCTCACTCCATTGCCCAGGTTGGATTGCAGTGTCGTGATCTCGGATTACTGTAGCCTTGACCTCCAGGGCTCAGGTGATCCTTCCACCTCAGGTTCTTAAGTAGTTCGGAATACAGGTACACTCCACCATGCCTAGATAATTTTTGTATTTTTAGTAGAGATGGGGTTTTGCCATATTGTCCAGGCTGGTCTTGAACTCCTGGCCTCAAGTGATCCACCCACCTTGACCTCCCAAAGTGCTGGGATTACAGATGTGAGCCACTGTGACTGGCCTTGTGGTATTTTTACACCACTTTTCCTCCCCACCTTACCCATCTCTGGATCATGAGGCACATTGTGTATTTTCTTTATGAAATCAAGTTACACTGACTCTGGCAGTTCCACCCCGACAGCCTGGCACTGGCCTAGTATCTTGCATGTAATAGGCTCTCAATAAATGTTTGTTGAATTAAAATGAATTCTGTGAATCATCAGCATAATAAACACATATTTAAAAGAAGGAAATGAGGCGTGATTCACTGATGAACCACTTGGGTTCTCAGTGTTCTTTATACTCTTTTTTTGTTGTTTTAAGTAAAAATGTCATATATTACAGGAAAATAAAATGTCAACTATGATTGACAATTTACATTATGCCAACTATCATCATTATCAATACCCATAATTATAATTTTTTTTTTCTTTTACAAAAAGCATAATCAAACATAAAGTTCTTCTGCCACTTTTGGACTTAGGATAGGAAAATTGATGGGCTAATGAAATGAAATGGGGGTAATGAAATGACCGAAATGTGACTTACAGCCACTATGTGTACTCCAAATGATTCCTTCTTCCTATTAATCATAACAGAAACTTTCATTCTTGATCCAATTATATGCAGCTTCATTTTTAAATTTAATCTATTTTGGCTACCTTTCTATTACTCAATAGAATTTCATTGCTTGAATTTTAGTCTCTTCTAAGTGTTTAACACACTGTCTGTTTAAATTCATTAGGTTCTGATATAATAATCATTTGTTTTCAAATTATGTAGTTAATATATTCTTTTTTTTTTTTTTTTTTTTT
>NW_016107580.1:473257-546158 GCF_001604975.1 Cebus imitator | reverse complement strand
GACAGGGTCTTGTTTTGTTGCCAGGCTGGAGTACAGCGGTGCTAACATGCCTCATTGCAGCCTTGACCTCCTGGACTCAAGTGATCCTCCCACCTCAGCCTCCTGAGTAGCTGGGAGTACAGGTGGGTGCCATTATAACAGCTAATTTTTGTACTTTCTGTAGAAATAGTGTCTTACTATGTCGCCCAGGCTGATCTCGAACTCCCGAGCTCAAGCAATCCTCCCATCTTGGCCTCTCAAAGTGCTGGGTTACAGGCATGAGCCATCATGCCCAGCCTAATCCATTCTTCCTAATGTATATTAAACACCTATCATATGCTAGACCTTGCGTCAGAACACTGAGGAATTAAAAAGAAAAACTGTGCAAGGACCTGGCCCTCCAGAAACTTGGAATCTGATAGAGGTCACAAAATAAGCACATTTATAGTGTTGGAACAGGCTCTCTGCGTTAGGGTCTAATACACGGAGTGTGCCATGTGCTCTGGGGCCTTGATTAAAACAAAGCACTGTAATTTTCTCTCTCATGGGGCTCCCTGGAGCTTGAAGCAGTAGCCGAGAGATGTTCAGACAGCGGAGGCTTTCATCACAACCAAAGTTCTTCTGTCACTCTTGGACCTAGGATAGAAAATTGATGGGCTCTCTGCCTTCGGACAGCTCCTGCTTGGGCAGTGTGTGATAGAAGAGGCACTTACTTTGGATGAGGGTCCTGTGCCCCTTCCTTTTTTTCATGGCCATCAGGTAGGCCATGTGGTCCTGATCACAGAGACCCTGACAGAGGGAGACAGAGGAAAAGGCCAAAAACCAGAAACCATGAAGAAGCAGAAACACTCTTAAGGTGACCTTCATGAAACCTCACCTCTGGAATTCATACTTTGGTATAATCCCTTCTCCTTGAGTGTGGATGTGGCCTGTAGCTTTTCTATCTAGCAGAATATAGTAAAGGTGATAAAATGTATGTGATTATTATGTTGATATGATATTAATATTAGTGCAATCTTGCTAAACTGCTCTCTTGGCTTGGAGGAAGCAGATGGCTATGTTGGGAGCCCCATGTGCCAAAGAACTGTGGGCAACCTCTAAGAGTTGACGGAGCCCACTGGTTGACAGGCACCATGAGACTGAAGCCCTGGGTTGTCTTAATGCAACCACAGGAAATGGAATTCTGCCAACTGAACTCTGAGTGAGTGTGGAGAAGATCTTTCCCTAGACCAGCCTCAGATGAGATCACAGCCTTGGCTGACACCCTGATTACAGCCTTGTGAGATCCTAAGCAGAAAATCCAGCTAAATCAAGCCTGGGCTCCTGAACCACAGAAACTGAGATAAGAAATTTGGGCTCTTGTAAGCAGTTAAATTTGTGATAATATGGGTAAACAACAATAGTTAATTAATATCCTAATAATCTCTTTTGCCTTCCATAACAACTGCAGGAGAAAAAAATGATTATAGGGAAGGGAGATTGGAAGCAACCTCTCTCTATGAAGAGAAGAAAATGACCAGAGAAAGAACTTCTGCTGTGAAACTCTACCACATTCATTCATTCATTCATTCATTTGTTAAAGATGTTAAAGTAGAGATATGTATATCAATCAGCCTTAAGGGAAGGCTACTGGCAGGGACTGAATTGTGTCTCCCTGTGTTAGTCTGTTTTCACACTGCTATGAAGAACCACCAGAGACTAGGTAATTTATAAGGAAAAGGTTTAATTGACTCATAGTTCCGTACGGCTTGTGAGGCCTCAGGAAACTTACAATCGTGGTGGAAAGGAAAGCAGACACATCTCACGTGGTAGCAGGAGAGGGAGGGTGGGGGAAATTGCCTAACAGTTTTAAGCCACCAGATCTTGTGAGAACTTGCTGTTACAAGAACAGCATCGGTAAAACTGCCCCTGTGATCCAATCACTCCTACCAGGTCCCTCCCCCAACAAGTGGGGGTTACAATTCGAGATGAGATTTGGGTGGGAACACAGAGGCAAACCATATCACTCCCCAAATTCATATGTTGAAGCCTTAACTCCCAATACCACAGAATGTGATAGGGCCCTTAGCTGGGTGTGGTGGCAGACGCCTAAAGCCCCAGCTACTTGGGAGGCTGATATGGTTAGGCTTTCTGTTTCCACTCAGATCTCATCTTGAATTGTAATCCTCAGGTGTTTAGGGAGAGACCTGGTGGGAAGTGATTGGATTATGGGGACAGTTTCCCCCGTGCTGGTCTCATGGTAGTGAGTGAATTCTTTTGAGATCTGATAGTTTTATAAATGGTAGCTTTTCCTGTGCTGACACACACTCTCTCTTGCCAGCTGCCATGGAAGGCATGCTTGGTTCCCCTTCTACCATGATTGTAAGTTTCCTGAAGCCTCCCCAGCTATCTGGAACTCTGAGTCAGTTAAATCTCCTTCATTCATAAACTTCTGTCCTAAATCAAAGGTATAAAATGCATTAAAAAGGAGAGGATTTATAAAGAGGATTTCTTTGGAAAAGTTGTGCAGCAAGTTTTATTTCCATCAACCCTGAGGAAAAAGGGAGGTGCTTCTCTTATCACCTCAGGTCAAGGGAGAAGGGATTAAACAGGACCACCCTGAGAACTTGTTATGTATCCCCTGCCATTGTGGGATAGGAGGATCTATATTGGACTTTCAACTGACTTCTGCCTGGAAAATTTAAAAGATGGAGATGGTTTGACTAGAGGCTCGAAACTTGGGAGTAAAGGGGAGATGGTTGACCTGGGCAGCTTGCTCTTCTAGAGTTTGTTGTGAGCAGACAGTGTGTGAATGTTTAAGAGCTATGGTATGACACAGGAGAAGTCAACTGGGAGAGGTGGGGAAGCACCTGAGTTGAGTAATTGAAATGTTAGCTAAGCTGAGAAGGGCAGAGAGTATGGAATTCCAGGCAGAGGGACCAGCATATGCAAAGGCTCAGTACAGAGGCACAAAAAGGTCGAGAATGTCCAGGGAAAAGTAAAATGTTCGGTGTGACTGGAGTGTCATTTGGAAGTATGAGGAGAATAAGAAATTGACTTGGGAAAGTGTCCTAAGCAAATGCTGTTTGTTCTTCGTTCTTTGGGAACTAGGGAATTACTGTAGAGCTTTTTTTTTTATTGATATACTTTATTTTTTAGAGTAGTTTTGGAAATATAGAAAAACTGAGCAAATAATATAGAGAGTTACCACATAGCCTCCTAGTTTCCCCTATTATTATTATCTTACATTAGCATGGTCCATTTGTTACAATTAATGAATCTATATTGATACACTTTTTGTTGTTGTTTAAGACAGAGTCTTGCTCTGCCGTGCAGGCTGGAGCACAGTGGTGCAATCATTCACTGCAGCCTCGACCTCTCTGACCCAAGCGATCCTCCCACCTCCTGAGTGTTTTGGATCACAGGTATGCACCACCAAACCCAGGTAATTTTAAAATTTTCTGTAGGGATGGGGTATCACTATGTTGCCTGGGCTGGTCTTGAACTCCTGGGCTCAAATAATTCTCCTGCCTCAGCCTCCCAAAATGTTGGAATTATAGGCATGAGCCACTGCGCCCGGCATTATATTGATATACTATTATTAACTGAAGTCCATCATTCATTCATATATCCTTAATTTTTGCTTGATGTTCTTTTTCTGTCCCAGAATCCTGTCTAGAAACTACATTTTTCATGTCTCCTTTTGCTTCTCTTGGCTGTGACAGTTTCTCAGACTTCGTTTTCTTTTTTTGATAATCTTGAAAGTTTTGAGAAGTACTGGCCAGGCATTTTGTAGGATGCCCCTTTATTGGAATTTTTTGATGTTTTTCACATGACAAGACTGGGGTTGTGGGTACTCTGGATTTTAAAGACCATTTGATTTGTGTTTTACAAAAATGATATGGGGCCAATGTGGAAGGTGAACTAGTCCAAATTTATTAAGTCAGTACCCTTTCATTTTCAAGCCTTGCAATGGCTTACCTTCACCATTATTTAAAAAACCAAACAAAATAACTCACTCCTTAATATGGCTCACACGGCTTTCCAGGATCTGGACCCAGTCTGCCTCTCTGACCTCATCTGATGACGCTCTTCTCCCACAAGCTAAGCTTCCCTTGCCTTCCCTTGCCTTCCCTTCCCTTCTCTTCCCTTCTTCCATTCCCTCCCTTCCCTTCCCTTCCCTCCCCTTCTTTCCTTCCCTTCCGTTCCCTTCCCTTCCCTTCTTCCCTTTCCTTCCTTCCCTTCCCTTCATCTTTCCTTTCCTTTTCCTTTTTTATTTTTTTGAGATGGAATCTTATCCCTGTTGCTAAGGCTGGAGGGCAGTGGCATGATTGTAGCTCACTGCAACCTCAAACTCCTGGGTTCAAGCAATCCCCCTGCCTCAGCTTCCTGAGTAGCTGGGCAGCTGGGACCACTGGTGTGTGCCACCATGTCCAGCTAATTTAAAAAACTTTTTAAAATTTTTGTAGAGAGGGAGTCTCGCTATGCTTCCCAGGCTGGTCTTGAACTTCTGGCCTCAAGTGATTCTCCTGGCCAGGCATGGTGGCTCACACCTGTAATCTCAACACTTTGAGAGACTGAGGTAGGAGGATTACTTGAGCTCAGGATTCGAGACCAGCCTGGGCAACATGGTGAAACCTTGTCTATATAAAAAGTTTGCAAAGTTAGCCACGTGTGGTTGCCCATATTTCCAGCTACCTGGGAGGCTGAGGTGGAAGAATCATCTGAGCCCAAGAGACTGAGGGTCACTGCAGCCTGGCCTCATGGGCTCCGGTGATTCTTCTGTGATCTGGCTACTGCACTCCACCCTGGATGATGGAGTGAGACACTGTCTCAAAAACAAAAAACAAAACAAACGATTCTCCTGCCTTCATCTCCCAAAGCGCTGGGATTACGGTGAGCCATGGCATCCAGCCCTCTGTTTCTATTTCTTGAAGGTGCTAATAGTCCAGGTAGAATATGAGTTGGGTTAGAGGAGGACGGACAGACTAGAAAATATATATGTGGTAGAATTGACAGGATTTTGCTGGTTGGATCCATGATATTAAAAAGAGAGAATTTGAGCATAGTTCTGAGATTTGTAGTTCAAATGGCTTGATAAACAGTTGTGCCATTCACTGAGGTGGAGAATACAGAAGTTTGGAGGGGGAATATCATGAGATTACCATGACATACTGAGTTTGATTTGCCTGTGGGATATGGAGGTGTTCCTGTCCAGCAGGAAGTTGGAAATCATGAGTCTTAAGTTTAGGAGGGAGGTTGGAATAAGTGTAGTTGGCAAACAAGAGATTGTGTCAGGGACTGTGATTATTAATTCAACTGGGATAAACCCAAGGGATATATTTGCAGTAATTCAAACCCTTGGCAGTAAATAGTTGAATGTGAACTTCAGGTCAGCAGAGAAATTAAATTTATTTTGGAGACTATCAGGCAAGAGGAGGCCAGGACTTTGGGGAGGATTTTGTGGTCTTTCTACTCTCCAGGCTTAAACTAAATGCTGCTTCTTTTCTACTAGAATGAAACTCTGAGACTTAAAAAGACTGCTGTATTAACCAATTAACATAGCCTCAGAAAAAGTAACAGAGAGGCTCGAGGCTTGGGCAGAATGACATAAACAAAAAATAGAGTGCTAGATAGGCCAGGTTATGATGAAATTACTCCCAGGTATGTTGTTTCCCTAGAGCCTTTTTTTGTTTGTTCATTTTGTTTTTAAAGACATGGTCTCACTCTGTGGCCCAGGCTGGAGTGCCGTGGTGCAATCACAGCTCACTGCAGCCTCAAACTCCTGGGCTCAAGCAATCCTGCCTCAGCCTCCCAAAGCGATGGGATTACAGGTATGAGCCACCATGCTTGGGCAGTTTCCCTATAGTTCTTATGTCACTATAGTTACATTTTTTTTTTTTTTTTGAGACAGGGTCTCACTCTGTCGCCCAGGCTGGAGTGGAATGGTGCTGGTATTGTTTTGTCTCACTGCAACTTCCCCCTCCTAAACTTAAGTGATCCTCCCACCTCAGCTTCCTGTGTAGCTGAAACTACAGGTGTGCACCACCACACCCAGCAAGTTATTTATTTTTTTGTAGAAATGGGGTCTTACTATGTTGCCCAGGCTGATTTCAAACTCCTGGGCTCAAGCAATCTACCTGCCTTGGCCTCCCAAAGTGCTGAGATTATAGGCGTGAGTCACTGCATCCAGCCTCTATTTACATTTTTAAAAATTACAAAAGTAATTCATGGTTGGCAGATGCTGTGGACTGGCTCACTCAATAATCATCCCAACTGCCTTCTCTGTTGACTTTTTCTATTATAGAGGCTGCAAACAACATACATAAATTCTCAGACTTTATCACAGTCTAAGACAGCTGTGTAATATAATTTGGTAAGTAAGCAGATATTCCTGAGGTGGCCTTCCATTTCTGAATAAAAAGGCAAAGACTTGTGAGGAGAAGCATTTTTGCCCTTCTGCCCTCTCCCTGCCTGGAACTTTAGATCCAATGTGGCAGCAGCAGCCATTTTGTTACCAAGAGAATGACAGCTGAGAGTTAAGTGTGGTGGGGCAGAAGGGTGGAAAGATCCTGATTCCTTGAGGACAACCTTTAGCAACTATGCTGGTTTTGGCCCACCCACTTCTGGATTTTGTGTTATGTTTTAAAAAATGCCTTGACTTTTTGTTTTGTTTTGTTTTGTTTTTTCGAGTCAGGGTCTTGCTCTGTTACCCAGGTGGGAGTGCAGTGGTGCAATCATGGCTCACTGCAGCCTCAACTTCCTGGGCTCAAGCAATCTTCCCCCCTTAGCCTCCGGAGTAGCTGGGACCACAGGTGCATGTCACCACACCTGGCTAAGCCTTTACTTTTTGAACTAGTTAGTAAAGTGACTCTCAAACTTAGCTACTCATTAAAATCACCTGCGGAGTATTAATTTCCCCAGTCTTATGCTCTCCCCATATACCATCAACTGAATAGTAATTTTTGGTGGTAGGACCTAGGCCTCAATAATTAGAGACAGGATTTCATGCTGTCTCCCAGGTCAGAGGGCAGTGGTGCAACCATAGCTCATTACAGCCTTGAACTCCTAGCCTCAAACGATTCTGCCGCTTTAGCATCCCAAAGTTCTGGGATTACAGGTGTGAGCCACTGTGCCCAGCCCTAGCCTCAATAATTTTAAAAAACTCTCCAGCAGATTCCAATGTGTAGCCCAGATTAAGAACCAGTGATATAAACCACCTTTTTTGGTTGTTATTGCTTTTTGTTATTCCCAGCTGGATACATTTGCAATTAATACATATTTTGGCTGGGCGTGGTGGCTCACGCCTGTAATCCCAGCACTTTGGGAGGCCAAGGCGGGTGGATCATGAGGTCAGGAGTCCAAGATCAGCTTGACCAAGATGGTGAGGCCCCATTTCTACTAAAAATACAAAGTTAGCCCGGCACGGAGGCAGGCGTCTGTAGTCCCAGCTACTCAAGAAGCTGAGGCAGGAGAATCGCTTGAACCCGGGAGGTGGAGGTTGCAGTGAGCTGAGATTGCACCACTGAACTCCAGTCAAGTCGACAGAGCAAGACTCTGCCTCAAAAAAACAAAAACAGAAACAAAAACCAAATACATGGTTTGAAGCTGTATTCAAAAAATTGAAGCATATAAGTTCTCCGCTTTCCAACCAGCTCCGTCTCTACTCCCATCCCTAGCAGAATCACAATCCTCAGAATGTTGTGCCTTTTCAAAATTTCCTCTCTGCATCTACAAATGCATGTTAGTTTTCTATTACAAAAATCCTTCCAGAGGCCAGAGAAGCAACATTGCTGTATACTTAGAAAAACCAGGACAGTGCTGACTTCAAGTTTTCTATCTCCATAAACCACCAGAACACCTGGAAAATGTCAATATTTTAGCATCCAAACTATGACTTCCAGCCTGCCTTTTGTAGTCTGAAATATCAAAAAAATATTTCATTGATACAGCTTAATTTTCTACTTTAGATGTTTTAAACCTTGTATACAACTTTTTGTCTATGATTATTTAACTGTGAGACACAGAGGATGTTGAAAATGATGTTTCTGGGCTTCAACATATGGAAACTCTCAATTTTTTTGTAGTAAAGTCCTCTTCTTTGAACTCCTGCCTTAAGTTTCAGTTATTTGAAGGTAGGTTCTGTTGAAGAGACATTATCTTTGAATAAGAAGCATCATATTTTTTGTCCTATATTGTTTCATTTTAAGTTGAAAATCATATTGAGATCTAAGATAAGTTGACATTGGCACATAATGACATTTTCAGCAGCCCTCTTGCACCTGTTATATCTAAAAATATTAAAATAACCCTCTGTTGAAAAGACACAGTTCCAGGTTAGGATTCCTATAGCAACTGGAGTATTAATTTTGGGAGTTTACAATGCAACTTGCAAAAACATATGCGAATTTGTTTATCATGGAAGGCAGAATTGCATGACGGTTCCAGAATGAGAAGGTATGGGTTGTATTCCCAACTTTGCCGTCTAATGGCTTTGTGATTTGGAGCAGGTTATTAAATCTCTGTGCCTCACTTTTCTCATGTATAAAATGGGAATATTATTGTGAGAATTAAGGAGATAAGACATGTAAAGCATCTAGAACTGTGTCTGGTACACATTACGTGTTTAGTAAATATTATCTATTATGATTATCTGTATGAATTTGAGATCTGTGTTAATTTCTCTTCCCTCTCAACCTGTGTCTCTGTGTTTTTGGGGAGTTCCCTATAACAAGTTGGCTGAAGAGGAAAAATTCCAGTTCTTGTTTAAGGATGGTTCTGTATAATATGCTGGCACTGCCCAAGAATAGATGGTTGTGCCACTGCAGTTCCACCACAGCATGGCTTTGAAAGATAGGGGTGAAGCGGACAATATGAATCTATATTAACTCAGGGTAGTGGCTAATGGTTTGGCTGGATGGCCAAACCTTAGAAGGATCATGATTGAAAAACTGGTGACAGAGAGAGATGAGAAAAAGGTTTGTAGCTGAAGACTTCATGAATTTGAACAGAATGGGAAGATATTATACCCCATGTGAATGCTCACCAAACAGTAATCTCATCAGAAAAAGATCTTAATAAGTAGGAAGATGAGATTACTGGTTTTGTCATTTATTACCTGCTTTCCCCAGGTCCCCTGCCCCCCCCCATTTTTTTTTTTTTATATGGAGTCTCGCTCTGTTGCCAGGCTGGAGTAGTGGCGTGATCTTGGCTTACTGCAATCTCTGCTTCCAGGGTTCAAGCGATTCTCCTGCCTCAGCCTCCTGAGTAGCTGGAATTACAGGCATGTACCACCACACCCAGCTAATTTTTGTATTTTTAGTGAAGATGGGGTTTCACCATATTGACCAGGATGGTCTTGATATCCTGACCTCATGACCCGCCTGCCTCAGCCTCCCAAAGTGTTGAGATTACAGGCATGAGCCACCATGCCCAGCCCCTTTTTTGTTCTATGGAAGCCACATAAAATGGTCCACAGGGCTATTCAGGGGCTCAGCAACATGGACTTTGAATCACCACTGCTGAGTGTCCAACCTGCCAACAGCAGAGATCAACACGGCATTTCTTATGGCACCATTCCCTGGGAATACCAGTTAGCCACCTGGTGAAAAGTCGATTATAAAGGATCACTTTCATCATGGAAGGCACAGAATTTTGTTCTCACTGGAATGAATAGACACTTATTATGGATAAAGATTTGTCTTTCCTGCTCATAATGCTTTTAACAAAACCACCATCCAGGGATTTGCAGAATGTGTTATTCACATGGTATTTCACAGAGCATTGGTTTTGACCAGAGAACTCACAGCAAATGAAGTGTGGCAATGGGCTCATGCTCATGGAATTCACTAGTCTTGCAAAATTCCCCATAACCTTGGAGCAGCTGGCCTGACAAAGTGGTAGAATGACCTTTTGAAGACATAGTTACAGTGCCAGCTGGATGCAAACACCTTGTAGAGCTGGGGCAGTGTCCTCCAGGCTGTAGTATATGTCCTAAATTAGTGACCAAAGTATGTTGCTATTTCTCCCTTAGCCATTTTTTTTTCCGGGTTCAGGAATCAAGGAGTGGAAATGAGAGAATTCTTATTATTACATTTAGTCATCCACTATGAAATTTTGTCTTCCTATTTCTAGAACTTTAGGCTCTGCTGGTTTAGAAGTCTTGTTTTTCAGGGGAAGAATATTTTCTACAGGGAACACAGCAATTGTAGTGAAGATGATCACTTGGTCACATTGGGCTCATGATGCCAGTGAATCAACAGGAAAAGGAGAGAGCTACTAAACTGGCTTGGGATAACTGATCCTGACTATTAAGGAGAAATTGAATTTCTCTTCAGAGAAGTCCTCTTAGAGGCTGGTATGACCCATATATCAAGGCCAAGTCTGCTGGATTAGACCTGTAGTTAATTAAGACTCATTAATGGCAAGGCATAATACCCCGACTCAAACCGGCTTGAGAAAAATGAGGTATTTGCTTACAGAATTGTCTCCTGGAACTCAATGAAGTGGAACCAGTCCTCAAATGCTGGTACAGCTCCCCATATCCTGTCTCCACTTCTATCTGCACACCAATTTCATTCTTTGTTCTTATTGCAGACTGATTTCTGCTCCTCAGTTTATGTGGCTGAAAACATGCTAGTAGTAACAGATTTTGTTACCTAGAGACTGACTTCTTTCCTATTCCAGTGGCAAGCTTCCTGGGAAAGGACTCTGATACATCAAGTTTGGTTCAAGTGCTTCTGGGAGAGGTCATATTGTACCAAAATATGACTTCCATGGAAACCTCATGGATAGAGTTGGTTAATCAGGAGGTTAGGGATGGGTGGGAGGTGACTGGGAGAAAGTCTGCTCCCAGAAAAAGAAGGCAGCTGGGCTGACAAATTGTGGGGTTCTTTACTAAGTAGACCAATTTTTATACCTAATAATTAAAAAAATAAATAAATAATTAGCAACTAATATTTACAGAATTTACTCTGTGTTCGACTACTTATGCATATATGATGTTTAGCACAACTTCAGGTTCTGATAATTTAATGATTGTGTCTGTGTATATATACACAGTGTGTATAAATATAATCAGTCTTTTTTTTTTTTTTTTTTTTGGGAGACAGAGTCTCGCTCTATCGCCAGGCTGGGGTGCAGTGGCGAGATCCCGGCTCAATGCAATTTCCATTTGCCGGTTTCAAGCGATTCTCCTGCCTCAGCCTCGCGAGTAGCTGGGACTACAGGCGCGCACCACCATGCCTGGCGAATTTTTTGTACTTTTAGTAGAGACGGGGTTTCACCATGTTGGCCAGGATGGTCTCTATCTCTTTGACCTCGTGATCCGCCCGCCTCGGCCTCCCAAAGTGCTGGGATTACAGGCGTGAGCCTCCGCGCCCGGCTGTAATCACAGTCTAAGGTAAGTTTAATTTTTGTCCCATTTTATAGATAAGAAAACTAAGACTTAGAGACAATTAAGTAACTTAACTAGTCCAAGTAAGTAGCTGAGCTTGAACTTGAACCCGATGTATTTGTTTCCAAGGGCTATCCTTGTAATATGACACTTGAGTCGCTTCCCCTCGTTCTCCAGGCTCTAGGCACCCAGTCTCACCACCAGACCCCCGAGTGCTGACTGGGCTTCTGAAGCCCTCATTGGGTCCTGCCAGATGCTTTTTCTGGGCTGGAATTTGCCCCTGCACCCCAAGTGTCTGACTCTGTGGGATAAATTGAGTCTGAACCTCTGTTTTCTTATATGTAAAAATGGATTGCTGTAAGGATTAGGGAAGCTGTAGGAGGGCAGATATTTTTGTTTATCATGTTCACTGATAATCTCCTGCACCCAAAACAGTGCTGGGCACTTGACAACTATTTGTTAAATGAATGAATGAGACAAACTGAGGCTCACAAGGATCTTGCTTAAGGGGTAATTGGATATTCTTCTTTTTTTTTTTTTTTTTTTTTTTTTTTTTTTTTTTTTTTTTTTTTTTTTTTTTTTTTTTTTTTTTTTTTTGGGACAGAGTTTCTCTCTTGTTACCCAGGCTGGAGTGCAACGGCACGATCTTGGCTCACCGCAACCTCCGCCTCCTGGGTTCAGGCAATTCTCCTGCCTCAGCTTCCTGAGTAGCTGGGATTACAGGCACGCGCCACCATGCCCGGCTAATGTTTTGTATTTTTAGTAGAGACGGGGTTTCACCGTGTTGACCAGGATGGTCTCGATCTCTTGACCTAGTGATCCACCCGCCTCGGCCTCCCAAAGTGCTGGGATTACAGGCTTGAGCCACCATGCCCGGCCTTGGATATTCTTTTCTTTTGGCTATTATTAGGCTTTTGTGTGTGGGGTTAGGCAAGTGACAGGTGAACATGTGGAGGGGATTTCAAAGAAGCTGTGTAAATGGGGAGGCAGAGAGAAGCCGGGAGGGAGAGAGAAAGAGAGAAGAAACTGTCACAGGCAAGTTAGAGAAATGGAAAGGAAAAGAAGGGAGAAGACAATGGAGGCATTAAACGGAGAGTGTTTTTTTTACAAAGTTACTTATGTATTTAATTGACAAAATTTTATGTATTTATTGTGTACAACATGATTTTTGAAATAGGTATACATTGTGGAGTGGCTAAATTGAGCTAACTGACATATGCATTACCTCATGTACTTATTTTTTTGTGGTAAGAACACTTGAAATCTCTCTTAGCAATATGCCAGAATGCAAGACATTGTTATTAACTATAGTCACCGTGTTGTACAATAGATTTCTTGAAGATTAAGATTTACCTGTGGTCTGCAATATAAATGTCCCTTCTATGTCCCCATGGAGTTAGTGGTAGAATCTGCTTTACTCACTATTGCTTTAAAGGTATCTTTGTGAAGTACTGGCCTTAAGGCAGGTCCAGAGTAATGCCATGGGGCTGAACATACGTGGGGTATAATTAAATGAGATAAAGTAAGTGAAATCTCCACCTAGCAGAAGCCAATCAGTAAATGTCTGTTTCCTTGGGAATCCATGACCTTGGCTGACCTCCTGTGTGTCCTTTCCCACAGAACAGGGTTCTTTGCATGCTGAGAAGTCTCAGAATATCTGCCTCCCTGCTAAGCCGATTTTGCAAGAAGCCTTCTTGATGGCATCGCCAAGCTCTGAGATATGGAGACTTTGTGCCACTACACCCTATGCAGACAGAGTTCCTTCATGCTGCATGAGGTAGGAGCACACACTCACAAAAGAAAACACTCTTTAGCCTGGTTGGGAGACTCCTGGGTTAAGCACTGATGTAATTTGTTTTCACAGAAACTGTAACAGCCTTCTGAGTTAAGCATTTGCTCAGCTGGTCTTTGCCAGAGACAGATGCTTTGTGTCATTGCCTGTTGACAGTGGCCTTAGTCACACATTGTACCTCAAAGGCTGAAACATCCCAGGATAAAATGATTATGAGGAAGGTGAGCTGCCCCAGAGATCTGAAGGGATGGCTGGTCCCAGGGATTCTACCCCAGGTGTAAGAGAGTTGGTTAAACAAAGGAAACGGCAATCAGTCCCGGCCCTTTCTGTGATTGGGCACAAATATTCTCAGAGCTTCCATAGATATTTTAATCAGGATGTCCTTTTCACTTGAATCAGAGGAATGCAAGTTCTATGTTTACTTGTTTGTCCCTTCTACCAGACTGTGAGGCCCAAGGGGGCCAGCGCCTCTCACTGATTCATCAGCATGTGCCTGCCTGGTAGCACAAAGCCAAGCACAAAGCCGGGCACAAAGGACGCACTTGGTGAAAGTTTGTGGGATGGAAGAATGAACGTGGTGTCCTCCTCGGAGTTCCCTCCTTTCAGGCTCCACTTTATACCCTTTCTCTGGCACGGGTCCCTGCTCGCTGCAGGTGTCTCCTAAGAGCTTATGTCCCTATGTTTCCTTCTCATCCTGGAAACGGAAGTTTATTTTGAAGCCTGCTCTATTGTTTGTCTTGCTCGTAATCCCAAACTGAATGGGACTGATTTGTTGTATGCTTGGCTGGTCTTCACAAAGCATGTTTTTGTGATACATAACATTTCCTTTTAGATCAAGTGTGGTCTGGTATAGTTGCAAGGGCCAGAGCGTCTAGGGCAGCTGGTGTTCTGAATTTCAGCCTTCCCATTTTCTATTGCTTAATTTAAAAAAATTATTATTATGATATTTTATAGAGATGAGGTCTCCCTGTGGTACCCAAGCTGATCTTGAACTCCTGGGTTCAAGTGATTCTCCCTCTTTGGCCTCCCAAAGTGCTGGGATTATAGGTGTGAGCCACCATCCCCAGCCTCGTTTTCTAATTGTATAGTTCGGGCAAATTTGATTTCATACAACCTCAGCTTCCTCTGTCCATAAGTGGATATAAAAAGGTGAACTTGGCTGAGATTAAACCCAAATATTTTTGGATCACTTGAGAAATAGAGGCTGAAAAAGAGCTGTCATTTATAATCTGTACACATTTTTGCATCTCTAAAAAGAGGAAATGTCTCAGAAAATGCTGCTTAGAGGCCTTATGCAAATATAGAGAAAACAATCTTACCTCATGGTCTGCTACTATGACTCTAAGAACTAAAATGTTTGGCAAAATTGTGTAAAATGTCAGCATATTAGGCCAAATTAATATCCTCTCATCTCCTCTCCCCTCCCCTCCCCTCCCACAATCCTCCCACCTTAGTCTCCTGAGTAGCTAGAAGTATAGTTATGTGCCACCATGCCTGGCTAATTTCCGTATTTTTATTTTTTGTAGAGATGGAGTCTCACTATGTTGCCCAGGGTGGTCTCGAACTCCTGGGCTCAATTGATCCTCCTACCTCAGCCTTCCAAAGTGCTAGGATTATAGATGAGAGCCACCATGCCCAGCCTAAAATCTTCTATGTATTTACACTACCATTTGTCACTTTATTATTGCTTGCTCTGGAAAATTTTGTAATAGATAAGCAATTTTTCTTTTTCTTTTCTTAGAGTCTTGCTGTGTTGCCCAGGCTGGAGTGCAGTGGCATGATCTCTGCTCACTGCAGCCTCAGCCTCCTGGGCTCAAGTGATCCTCTCAACTCAGCTTCCCAAGTAGCTGGGACTACAGGGCATTGTGCCCAGCTAATTTTTGTATTTTTTTGTAGAGATGAGGTTTTGCCATGTTGCCCAGCCTGGTCTTGAACTCTTGAGCTCAAGCAATGGGCCCCCCCTTGGCCTCCCAAAGTGCTGGGATTATAGGTGTGAGCCACCATGCTAGGCCGAATAAGCCATTTTTCAACTAAACAATCATAGAAACTCAAGAGCTGAGACACTAAAGATGGCTAGATGACTGTAAAACCGTGATCACGACTCATGCTAGAGGAGAGAATGAGGAAAAGAACTTAACTGGGCTTTATAAGATTCAGCATTGATTGGGCTGTTATTATCACACACGGTGTTCTATGGTTAGAATGCTTGTTCTGTTATTGTTTAGAAGATGGAGTTTTCCATGAAATAGACATGTTAATTCTCAGGCCTCCCGGAACACAATCAATCCTAAGGCAGGAAATAAAGACTAAGGACATGGGGCTTAGGTTAAAGTGTGGGGGAAATAACTGCCTCCTTTATCTGAACCTCAGGGATTTGTAGGATGGAGTTTATTCCCACTGTGGGGAGGCAGGCTGGCTCTTCCTCCATGGCAGCAGCAGAGAGCAATCTAGAAGTCAAACCCAGAGACTGGGGAATCTGAGCAAAGGTACTGAGTTTCAAGTTTCTCTCTGTTGTAATTGTGATTTCTCTCCAAGCCTTTGGTAATGCCTTGTTAGAAGTTTCAGCCTAGTCTGCGTTATCACAATAGCAAAATGGTGGAGGGGTCTCTACAGCCCATGCTGGGGCACAGCAAGGGGCTTAGGAAAGTTGTACCCTGAAGGAAGCAGGTGTTCAGACACAGGAGTCCCCCATGTGGGGCCAGGCAGCTGACAGAGATGGAAAGTACAGAGGAAATGGGTGGACCATGTAAGAGCTCCATAGTAGAACTTAATAAAATCCTGGATTTCATGAAATCAAGTAGGACGAGGCTCAAGCTGCAATGATGGTGCATTAAATAAAAGCATGGGTTTACAAACTGGTGAAGTCTGACATATTTGAGTTGCATTAGACACTAATGTCTACTTCATTCAGCTATAAAGGGCATACTGCTATAGTCAGGTCTCACTAAATGTAGCTACTATCATTTCCAGTATAAATTGAATCAATCGATCTTTGAGATTCCTTTGTGTTCAGAAGTTCTGTGAGTTTATGGTGTGCTGGAAATACCAGTGGAGTCTGCCCAGCCTGCGTGTTCATTAGGTTCCCCAACCACATTCTCCTTGTTCACTGTCTTCTTTCTCCTCAACTGGTATGGAGTGTGGGGCAATACAGGAATGTTCAGAACATGTAGCCAGAGCAGTGTTGTAACTTATTAGGAGTCACTCTTAAGTGGAGAGGATCTTATTCTTCAGATAGTCATTCATATTCTTGGAAATTATGGTTCTGAGGGCTCCCTGGTTGCAGGAGGGGAAACTCCCATTAATCTTGTGACATGCTGATAAATTGCTTGAGAATTTCTTAAAAGCACGAGGAGACATGTCAGGAGGAAGACAAACAAAACCTCAATTTCAAAATAGCAAAACAACATAAATATTTCTTGAAATTTTCACATGAGCAGATCAGGCCATGCTATGGGTCAAGGCCAAAGAGCCACAGGCCAGACTGTGTTTTCCGAAGATGGCCACAGCAGCATCTCTCCTCCCACATGTTCTTATTATGATAACATGTTGACACTTGTACACTCCTCCTTGTGAGAGATGGGGTCTATATTCCATCTGCTTGAATCTGTGCAGGCCTGTGAATTTGGGGGAAGTGATGCTATGTAATTTCTGAGCCCAGGTCATAAAAGCTATGGTTTCTGCCTGGTTCTTGTGAGATACTTGCTCTTGGAACCTGTAGTAGATATCTATTGCTATGTAACAAATCATCCCAAAACTTAGCAGTTTAAGACAATACACATTTATTATCCATCCCACAGTGTTTCTGAGTTAGTAATTTAATCATGGTTTAACTGTGTCTTCTGCTTCAGGACGTTTCACAAGCCTATAATAATCACAGTTTTGGTCAGGGCTGGGGTCTCATCTGAAGGCTTGAATGGGGAAGAATCTACTTTGAAAGTCACTTATGTGTTTTTTGGTGGGATTCACTTCTTTGGGGGATGTTAGACTGAAGACCATTAGTTTTGTATAGCTATTGGCCAGTGTGACAGTCAATTCCTTACCATGTGAGCTTCTTCAATGTGGCAGTTTCCTTCATCAAAGTGAGAGAGAGAGAGGAAGGAATGGAGGGGGGGCGGAGAGAGAGAGAGAGAGAGAGAGAGAGAGAGAGAGAGATTGATTATTTTGTGACCTAGTCATAGCAGAAATATTTCTTCAGTGTTGCCATATTCTATGGGTTAGAAGCAATTTAATCAAGGGGGTGAGGTTACACAAGGCTGCGAATACCAGCAGGTGGAAATCATTGGAGACCATTTTAGAGGCTTCTTACCACAGAACTTAACCAGCACATTCTGAGAAAGCCCAGATGAGGAGGTCGTAAATAGACTTACTGACATCAAACACCAAGACACATGAGTGGAAGAGTCACATAATTCCAGCTCCCAGCTATTCAGTAACCCTCAGCCTTGAGACTTTCCGGCTAAGACTCTAGGTGTTGTGGAGCAAATACAAGCTGTCTTTGTCATGTCCTTCCCAAATTCCTGACCCATATAATCCTTGAGAATAATAAACTGGTTGTTGTTTTACACCATCAGGTAGCAACTGGAACAAGCCACATACCTTGAAGTTTCATTGTTTAGCTGGTCACCTGATTTGACCACATGAAATGACCATTGCATTTTTGCCCATGCCAATTTTTGCAACTGGATTGGTATCACAGCTCAGCTCAAAGTTTGCAAGCTGAAAATACCTTAAGAGTCCACACAGGTCTGAAAAACCTTGAAACTTTCTGGTTACCATAGGTACCACTTACTTTTTGTCTTATCTAATAAAAGCAGCACCCCATCTTGTGCCCTTTGAAAGTATTTTACAAACTGCTGCTACAGGAGCAGTTTGTAAAAATACTTTCAAAGGGCACAGACAAATCAAGTTTTCCCAGGTTCAGTTCTGGGATTCAGCTGAGCTTTTATGATCAAGGGCATACTCCTAAATGAGACAGGATGTTCTAAACATTCTTATTAGTCCATTTGAATAGGACTATCATAGTGCTTGGTCTGGCATGAACTACCCAACAGAATAACGCTGCATACTTTTTGTTTACACATGTGTATTAAGTAATTTTTTTGATTACTTTAATTAACATCTAGCACTAGAATTCT
Organism: Cebus imitator; assembly: GCF_001604975.1. Classification (NCBI taxonomy): domain Eukaryota; kingdom Metazoa; phylum Chordata; class Mammalia; order Primates; family Cebidae; genus Cebus; species Cebus imitator. Next base: position 527,878 of record NW_016107580.1, on the reverse strand, counting down.
TGATGGGAAGAAAGTGTTTTTGCTTGAGAAAAAGAGTTTAATAATGAAGCAACAGAGGTATAATTCCTTCTCTCTCCCCAGAGACTCTGCATGAGATAAGGAAAGGAATTTATGTCTGTCTTTGGAGAGATTGGATGTAGAAGAAAGAGTAAAGGAGAGAGAAGAGAGAAGGAAGACAGAAGAACCAGAGGAGTGTGCGAGGGTGGGTGCAGTGAGGTGAGGGTGGGTGTAGTGTTGAAGCCCATAGAGAAAACCGTCTTAAGTGGGTGGCTGACAAGGACTGCTGAGCGCAAGAATGTGCAATGAGCAATGAGGACTTTTAGGTTGTCCAGGGTACAGTGAATGAGGAGACTCCCTTTCTGTGACACCCCTCCCAACATTTTAGGCACAGTCTATTAAATTCATATATGGTATATTCAGATCTTTTTCTTTGAAAGAGCTAAATTTGTGCTTTGATTGATGCAGTACAGAGCAAAGACTACTCAAAGAATATTATCCCTGAGAGACCAGGACAAAATAATGTATGTGTCCTAGGTATTTACAGAAATTTTGGAGAAAGCTGTAGACTTCCACAGGCCATGAGGTTGTGTATTTTAAGCCAATTGTTATCCAAGACTCATGAAGCAGGGAGGTTTCAACTAACATGGGCTACTTGAGCATCTCTGTGTCAGGTCCAGCCTGGTTCCTCACCCCCATATCCTTCGTCAATTTTCTACCTTGTCTCTTCTCACCTATCAGCCCAGCCCTGATTCAGGTTCCTGGTACATTCTTAAGAGGTAAGACGCATCTTAAGATGACTACATCCAGCCTGATGGTCTAGGGCTCCCCATAAAATCAGTTCTGCTGCTCAAGACTTTCCTGATTCATGTTCCTGTTTTAAAAAGTAGAATTTATTTTATTATCAAATCCTGAGGTCTTCTTTCCTCCCCCACCCTGTGGGTCTCAGGCCTTGCAATTGGGCTTCTGCTTTAGAATACTTTCCTAAATTTCTAGGCATACACTAGGACGAAAGCCGTTTACCTTACAATAGGGCTAAGTCTGCCTATGGAGGGGACTAGATTGCAAAAATCTTGAGCTCTAGGCCTAATATGATACAAACTTGCTATTTGTGTACATTTACTCTGTAGCCCTTGGGGTCCTCACCTTTAGAACACTGTGATTATTACTAATAGCTTAGCAGGCTTGGATACAAGTTATATACGCTTCTCAGTACCATGGACTAGTCAGTCCCACAAGTCAACTGGTCATGGACTAGTCCCATGAGTCAACTGGTCTGCTGCTTGAGAGCAGCAGCTAAAACTGGAAGGAGTTTGTCCACTTCAAACACACAGACTCAACCAGTGGAGCAGGGTCAGCCCCAATGTAAAAGGATTCTAGCCAGGGATGGCAGGAACTCAGAACCACAACCAGAACCCAACCTAAGATGACCTGGGTTCGGGACAAATCTCAGTTTTCGGTGGGAAAGGGGAGGGGGAGGAGGCACTGAAAAGACAGACTGAGGGAAACTGAGGCTGAAAGTCAGGTATATAGACTGAATCAATATAGCTGTCAGGTTGTGGTTAGGAGACCCTGGGGGTTACTTCTAGCTTACCAGTTTTGTGGACAGGAGTATCAAGATAATATTGGGGCAACTGGATCAGCTGGTGCAGTTGAGGTTGCTTAGGCTGTCCCTTTCCTGCTCAGGCCTGCCATACTATGGGACCAAGCCTGCCTATGGAATGGGATAGATTGCTAATACCAGATCTGTCTAGGTGAGAGATTCTAGGGTTCCATGAACAATCTCAGACATGTTGGAAGATTGCAGGAACCCAGGCGAGGACAAGCTTCAGTACCCTTCGTAGTCCTCAGAGAGGATAGTCTAGGACACATCTAGATTGGGTCTCTTTACATTCTGTGTATTAGATTCACTTCTGGAATTCACTACAGTGTGGCAGAGAGAAATCATAGTGCCTGATACATAGTAAGCTCCTAATAAAGATTGGTTAAATGAATGATGAAAATTGAATAAAATAAATAGGAAAGACTGATGGCTGGAGAAAGGGTAGACTAGCAGTGATCCGGAGCTAACAGGTCAGGGAAACAGGCCTGTTTCCCTCATGTGATCCTTACCACCAACAACTGAGCCTCAACCTTTCCCCTATAAAAAGAAAAAGAATTCTGAAAACACATTTTCAGATTATAGATTGCCAGATCCAGAGAGATGTTCCTACTCTTGACCCAGTAATCCTACTCTTGGGATTTTATCATAAGAAAATAATTCAGCAGCAACAAAAAGCCAAGTGTACAAAGGTATTTATGACAGCATCATCTGAGGCAGCAGAAAAATGGAAACAGCTTACGTGTCTACCCTGCTCCAGTCTAAAAAATGATAGATAGTATTGGGATTCTGGGAAGATGGCAGGAGCAGAGGAGCATGGTTTATGAATCTTCTAGAATCACCACATTAAAAAACAGAGCAGTTAGCTAACAAAACCAAAGACCTGGGGACAACTTTTGTAATAAAGCTAGGTGACAAAAGGCAGTCGCCAACAACCACAAACCTAGTATTGGCATCTGAGAGGGAGAAAGCAGTGGGAAGCAACAGGACATCCAATGGACCTGAGAATTATAAGAAAACATCAGACCTGGTGAAAAGCATGGAGGGTCAAGTTGAGAGCAGCAGCTAACACCAGAAGGAGTTTGTCCACTTTAATAATGAATGAGAACAAAGGGCTAAGGTAAGGCCTGAAGAGAGTGGGGCACTGTTCAAACATGACCTCTTGAAACTGAGTCGCCAATGGTATGCCATTTAAAGACAGGCCCCCAACTAAGGAAACTTCTAGGAGGGGAATGAAAATTGAATAAGATAAGTACAGAAGTAACTAAACAAAGAAGATTTAGATAAAAGTGGAGAAGAAGAAAAAAACTAGGAAATCTCAAAAGAAAACTTTTTAAAATAAACTTTTAAATTTTAGAATGCAGACTGCTATTTTTTGACATTACATGAAAACAACAGAAGAGGGAGCTCTGTGAAATTTTGAAAGCTAGCTGGACAAAATTTTAAAAATGAAACTCAAGTCTGGGTGTAGTGACTCACACCTGTAATCCCAGCACTTTGGGAGGCCAATGTGGGCAGATTGCCTGAGCCCAGGAGTTTGAGATCAGCCTGGGCAACCCTGTCTCTACAGGAAAACACACACACACACACACACACACACACACACACACACACACAATTAGCCGAGGAGTGTGCCTTTAGTTTTGAGGAGCAAGCATTTGGTATATAATCTTCACATTAATCATTTTTATGGTTACAGGATATTCCATACCAAAATTTACTCAGCCTGTTCCTTATTGGTAGACACGTGAGCTGTTTCCATTTTTCTGTTGCCTCAGATGATGCTGTCATAAATACCTTTATGCACTTGGCTTTTTGTTGTTGCTGTATTATTTTCTTATGATAAAATCCCAGGAGTGTGCCTATAGTTCCAGCTACTTGGGAGTCTGAGGCAAAATCGCTTGAACCCGGGAGGCAGAGGTTACAGTGAGTCAAGATTGCACGACTGCACTCCAGCGTGAGTAACAGAGTGAGACTCTATCTCAATTAAAAAAAAGAAAGAAAAAAATTCTATGAGGAAAAGGAGTAAGCAGTATTATACCTACAGACAACAAAAACGTGTATGTCAGAGAGACAGTAAAAAACAAAATCAAAATACAACATTCTATTTCAAACAAGAGATTTCAGAGTGATGTAAATTAGAATCAGAAAACTTGGAAATGAGATGATATAACAAAAGAATTTGAAACCACAGAAAACAATTGTTTTAGAAATGAAGACTAAATTAGAAGACAATGCAAAGGGAAGATAAGACAAATAATACCTTAAGGTAAATAGAAGGAAAAAATGAGAAATTGAACAAAATAACCTTTTGATTTAGGAATAATTTTAGATTTACAGAAAAGTTGCAAAAAATTCCGAGAATTCCTGTATGAACTGCAGCTAGCTTACTTTATTGTAAACATGACTGTGGTATATTTGTCAAACTAAGAAATTAATACTGTACAATATTATTAACTAAGCTACAGACTCTGGATTTCACCAGTTTTTTTTCCCTAATGTCCGTTTTCTGTTTGAGGGTATAAAGTTATTTATGTTAGAAGACAACAATTTACAGCTGTGTAAAAGCACAATGTTTACAATGCCCAGCATCCAAAAAATTACTAGTTATGAGAAGAAGCAAGAAAGTGTGACCCATAAGCAGAACAATCAATATACAGAAACAGATGTAGATATTAAAGAAATAATGGAAGTAGCAGAAAATAACTTTAAAACATTATTATAAATATGCCCAAGTATTTAAATAGTAACATGAACATAATAAGGAAGGAAATGATGCATATCTAAAAGAATGAAATGGAAATTCCAGAGCTGACAAATAGAATACATAAAATGAAAAATTCACTGATGGGCCTAATAATGCATTGGTCACTTCAGAAAGATCAGTGAACTTGAAAACAGAGCAATAGACTCTATCCCAACTAAAATGCAGAGTGGGGAGAAAAGACCGAAAACCATGTTCAGAACCTCTGTAACTTATTGGACAATAACAAAAGGTATAACAGATGTGTAATTGGAGTCCTAAAGGGAAGAGGCAGATGGAATAATGGCAGAAAAAGTTCTCATATTTGATAAAAACTATAAATCCACAGACCTAAGAAGTTCGACAAACCCCAAACAAGATAAGATAAGTACAAAGTAAATCATACCAAGGTAAACCATAACCAAATTGCTAAAAGCCAATGACAAAGAAAAAAAATCTGAAATTCTGTAGATTGGTCAGAATGGTGGGAGAAATTATAAATAGATGCAAACCTTCTTGGAAGGCCAGGAGGTTTTTGCAAAAGCCTTGAGAAGAGGTTATGGCTGAAGGCAGCCTAATCCTCTTACCTTGAGCTAATAGCAAAAACCAAATAACAAGGAAATGTAGAGGAGTTTATCTAAATAGTTTGTTTACTAAGACCAATCTTTGAACATCGGGGGGCGGGGAGCAAAACTGCTCTCTACTCAGGGGGTCAACAATGTTAATGGTGTTTACTCGAGACCTTTGTTATTTAATCTGTACTAAATAAATGCAAGCATCACCAGCTTATTGTGGCTGCTGCTGACTCTGGCAAGCCTGTGTCAGTGTATGTCTTTCATCCGTCGCTCAATCGAGTCTGCTGGTCAGACTTGACAGTTGGTGCCCCTGTGTAAGGATGCTGTAATGGATTGCGGATTCTGATGGGACTCTCAAAAACGAAGGTGAAGAGACTGAGCAGTTGGTAAGTCAGTAAGTCAGTAAGTCAGTAAGTCAGTAAGTCATTGGTGCCTGTTTGGGATTTCCAAGTTTGAGGGAATTGTTTAGGCTAGGGTTTCATGATGGGACAATAGTTATCAGCACAACAGAAACAGTCTATAAAAGTATTGAAACAGCTGCTTAAAGCTAGTGGAGCCTCACTTTCATAGGCTCAATTAAGGGACCTAATGCAAGCTGCTATTTCCCAAAGCCCATGGTTCCCGGCAGAAGGCATGCTAAACTTAGAGCTCTGGGAACAAGTGAGGAGAAATCTTAAGCAACATCATGCACAAGGGCAGCAGGTCCCAGTGACATCTCTAACGTTATGGGCCTTAGTTAGGGCTGCTATCATCCTGCTATACACAGAAGACCCTAAAAGGGAGAGGGAAGAGGAACTGCCACCTACCTTAACCACCTTCTCCATCTCCCTCAGCCCAGCAATTACTGAGTAAAAGTGACACAGAGGAGACAGAAATTCTCCCTGAGTGTCCTCCCCAAGGAAATGGGAAAAAAGTCAAGGAATACGTTACAGCTATGGGACCCTGTCTTAGGCAAGTAGCATTAGAAGGGGAGCTCTTTGCCTGCCTGGTAATGCAAGATCAACAAGGCAATCAGATGTATGCTTATAAAGAGATTAAAAAAAAGCATTAGAGAAAATGGAGCTGCTAGCCCATTTACAAAAGTATTAACTGAAACCATAGCACATAACTTGGGACTGGTCAGTGCTAGCTAAAACTACTTTAGATGCCAGTTAATACCTCCTCTGGAGGGTAGAATTTAATGAGTTATATAAACAGCAAACCCTTTTGTAATTATGGCCACTGTTATTCCTCTCCTACCCCTGACCTGGCTCTCTCAAAATCCTGTTTGGATAGAACAGTGACATTTACAGAGACAGAAATTGCAGCAGGCTCATGAATTGAGGAGCAATTAAAAGCTGGCCATATAGAACCAACAAACAGCCCTTGGAATTCACCCATTTTGGTCATTCCCAAAAAGTCTGGCAAATGGAGAATTTTGCATGACTTATGGGCTATTAATGCTAATTGACAGCCTATGAGGCCTCTTCAGCAGGGGCTCCCCTCCCCTATGGCAATTCCTCAAAATTGGCCTATAGTCATTATTGACTTAAAAGAATGCTTTTATTTTATTTATTTATTCTTTTTTTTTTATTGCATTTTAGGTTTTGGGGTACATTTGAAGAACATGCAAGATAGTTGCATAGGTACACACATGGCAGTGTGATTTGCAGCCTTCCTCACCTTCACCTATATCTGGCATTTCTCCCCATGCTATCTCTCCCCAACTCTCCGCCTCCCACTATCCCTCCCCTATTTCCCCCCAACAGACCCCAGTGTGTAGTGCTCCCTTCCCTGTGTCCATGTGTTCTCATTGTTCAACACCCACCTATGAGTGAGAACATGCGGTGTTTAATTTTCTGCTCTTGTGTCAGTTTGCTGAGAATGATGGTTTCCAGGTTCATCCATGTCCCTACAAAGAACACGAACTCATCGTTTTTGATGGCTGCATAATATTCCATGGTGTATATGTGCCACATTTTCCCTGTCCAGTCTATCATCGACGGGCATTTGGGTTGGTTCCAGGTCTTTGCTATTGTAAACAGTGCTGCAATGAACATTCATGTGCATGTGTCCTTATAGTAGAATGATTTATAATCCTTTGGATATATACCCAGTAATGGCATTGCTGGGTCAAATGGAATTTCTATTTCTAGGTCCTTGAGGAATCACCACACTGTCTTCCACAATGGTTGAACTAATTTACACTCCCCCCAACAGTGTAAAAGTATTCCTATTTCTCCACATCCTCTCCAGCATCTGTTGTCTCTAGATTTTTTAATGATCGCCATTTGAACTGGCATGAGATGGTATCTCAATGTAGTTTTGAGTTGCATTTCTCTAATGACCGGTGATGATGAACATTTTTTCATATGTTTGTTGGCCTCACATATGTCTTCTTTTGTAAAGTGTCTGTTCATATCCTTTGCCCACTTTTGAATGAGCTTGTTTGTTTTTTTCTTGTAAATCTGTTTTAGTTCTTTGTAAATTCTGGACATCAGCCCTTTGTCAGATGGGTAGACTGCAAAAATGTTTTCCCATTCTGTTGGTTGCCGATTCACTCTAATGACTGTTTCTTTTGCCATGCAGAAACTGTGAAGTTTGATTAGGTCCCACTTGTCTATTTTGGCTTTTGTTGCCAATGCTTTGGTGTTTTGGTCATGAAGTCCTTGCCTACGCCTATGTCCTGGATGGTTTTGCCTGGATTTTCTTTTAGGGTTTTTATGGTGTTAGGTCTTATGTTTAAGTCTTTAATACATCTGGAGTTAATTTTACTGTAAGGTGTCAGGAAGGGGTCCAGTTTCTGCTTTCAGCACATGGCTAGCCAGTTTTCCCAACACCATTTATTAAACAGGGAATCCTTTCCCCATTGCTTGTTTTTGTCAGGTTTGTCAAAGATTGGATGGTTGTAGATGTGTGGTGTTAATTCCGAGGCCTCTCTTCTGTTCCATTGGTCTGTATCTCTGTTTTGGTACCAGTACCATGCTGTTTTGATTACTGTAGCTTTGTAGTATAGTTTGAAGTCCAGTAGTGTGATGCCTCCCGCTTTGTTCTTTTTGCTTAGAATTGACTTGGCTATGCGGGCTCTCTTTTGGTAAGAATGCTTTTATATTATTCCCCTTGCAGAACAGGACAGAGAAAAATTTGCGTTTACAATACTAGCTATCAGTAATGAAAGGCTAGCTTGCTGATTTCTTTGGAATGTGGTTCCTTAAGGAATACTGAACAGTCCTATCACTTGTCAGTATTATGTAAATCAGGCTTTGCTCCCCAGTAGAAAAGAATTTCCTGTTTGCAAGATTGTTCATTTTATGGGTGATATTTTACTGGCAACCCCAATGGAGCCACCTCTTTTAAGTTTATATGCCTCTGTCCAAAGGAATACACAGTTAAGAGGTTTAATCATAGCACGTGAAAAAGTACAAATGTCCTCTCCTTGGAAATATCTTATATACTAACTTCCTGATAAGTAAGGCCTCAAAAGGTTAAATCAAATACTAGTAACTTACATACCTTAAATGATTAGCAAAAATTACTGGGTGATATTAACTGGCTTGGCACCACCTTAGGCATAACTACTGATAAGTTGCAAAACAGGCGCCTGCCACTGCCTGGATGAATTTTGCATTTTTTTTTTTTTTGAGACAGAGTTTCACTCTTATTACCCAGGCTGGAGTGCAATGGCGAGATCTCAGCTCAGCGCAACCTCTGCCTCCTGGGTTCAGGCAATTCTCCTGCCTCAGCCTCCTGAGTAGCTGGGATTATAGGCACGCGCCACCATGCCCAGCTAATTTTTTGTATTTTTAGTAGAGAAGAGGTTTCACCATGTTGACCAGGATGGTCTTGATCTCTTGACCTTGTGATCCACCCACCTTGGCCTCCCAAAGTGCTGGGATTACAGGCATGAGCCACCGCACCCGGCCTACACATTCTACTTTTATCACACATATTTGAGCCCACAGCTCACTGCCTGGCCCACTGGCTTATGGCAGTGATCAAGCATATCTGCAAGTTATGACATCACTGCTTGACCAAGCCACCCAATTGCATCAATTTTTCCACTAAAATTGGAGGAACTTAACTAAACGATTTCAACTTACCCAAAGACTAGCCAAACAAATCATCCTGCAATGTCCAGATTGTCAGCTCACAGGCACATCGCCTCCTTCTATAGATGTTGACCTTAGAGGACCAGAACCTAATCAGTTATGGCAAACAGATGTTACATACATCCCTGAATTTGGAAAACTAAGATATGTACATGTAGCCATTGATACCAACACTTATCTAATTACTGCACACACTTCCTGGAGAGGCCACTCTATGCCATTAAACATCTTAACTTTTGCATTTATGGGATGGCCCACAAAAATTAAAACTGTTAATGGTCCAGCTTATGTCAGCTCACAATTTCAACAATTTTGTCACATGTGGAATATCCAACATTCCACAGGCACTCCATATAACCCCCAAGGACAGGCCCTTGTAGATCGTGTCCACTGTACCCTTAAAAATATGCTCAGAAAACAAAAAAGGGGAAGTATGGATAAGGATCTTGCAACATTTACTAGCACAAGCCTTGTTTACCCTTAATTTCTTAAATTTAAATGATACATTTCAATCAGCTGTAGAAAAGCACTTTGCTAAAAAGCTCTGAACATAAAACCTGCGGTTTTATGGAATGATGTAAATAGTAATGAATGGTATGTTCCAAATGACTTGCTAACATGGAGACGAGGATATGCTTGTGTTCACACCTTCTCAGGTCCTCTTTGGATTCCAGCACTATGTATCAAACCATACCATGGCATGGCTAGGACCCAACTTGATACCAGCGATGAAGACAATGACCCTGCAAGATCTGCAGCCCCAGACGATGTGACCTCCTCGGATGACAAAAGCCCCAGACATTACCTGGGGGATGCTGAAGGAAGCAACTCAGAAGGCTGAGTGAATCCCACTCCAAACACAAACACCATTCACTCCAAATAATTTGTTTCTCCTTTTTTATTATCTCACTCTGCCTGTGACCTGTACTTGCTGCACTCTATTGAGCCATCTTCTAATCTGCTGTTTTTCTGCCTGTTGCTTAGGCAGAAACTCCCTTCCCAGCCTCGAACAACTCGACTGCATGGCTAGAAAGAATAAATTTACCCCCAGTGGGGTCCCTCATTAATGGCACACATTGGACTGAGGTGCCAAGCCACACTACAGGTTGCTCCTTGATTGGAAAACAATGTTACTGATTATACTCATGTTTGTCTTATGTTATTTACTAATTCTAGGATACAAGGTCAGAGCATGACTTACAACTGCTGTGCCTGACAGAACTGCTGCTGCACACATTTGTACTATTCAATCAACAAAGCTTGATACAAAAAACAGAAAAAGGGGGTGGTTTAGGAGATCAGTCAGAATGGTGGGAGAAATTATAAATGGATGCAAACCTTCTTGGAAGGCTGGAAGATTTTACAAAAGCTTCGGGAGGAGGTCATGGCTGAATCCTCTTACCTTGAGCTAATAGCAAAAACCAAATAACAAGGGAATTTAGAGGAGTTTATCTAAATAGCTTGTTTACTAAGATTGACCTTTGAACATCCACAGGCAAAACTGCTCTCTACTCTGAGCGTTGACAATGTAAATGTTGTTTACTTGAGATCTTTGCCATTTAATCTGTACTAAATAGATGCGAGCATTGCCAGCTTATCATGGCTGCTGCTGACTCTGGCATAGATCCCCTGGCAACGCTGACTGGCAAGCCTGTGTCAGTGTACGTCTTTAATCCATCACTCAGTTGAGTCTGCCAGTCGGACTCAACAAAACTCAGCCAGAGAAAAAGAGATACCTTACATATGGGGGCACAGGCATAAGAATAAATGCAAAAATAAGCCCTTGTTCCTAACAATACCTTCAAAGTACATATTAAAAGAAAAAAATCTGCCAACCTAGAGTTCTCTACCCAGGAAAAATATCCTTTAAACGTGAAGGTAAAATGAAGACTTTTTCAGACGGATAGAAGCTGAGAATTTGTGACTATCTCCTGGACTACAAAAATGTTAAAGGAAATCTTTTTTTTTTTTTTCCAGATATGCTCTTGCTTATTTTTGTAAAAACATTTTGTAGAGACAGGGTCTCTTTATGTTGCCCAGGTTGGTCTCCAACTCCTGGCCTTGAGCAGTCCTCCAACCTCGGCCCCCTCAAAGCTCTGGAATTGCAGGCATGAGCCATCATACCTGGCCATGAAATTCTTAAGACTAAAGAAATATGACACTACATGGGAACTTGGAACTACATAAAGGAAAGCAGAGTGGAGGAAATGATAAGTGTTATTTATGAAAGTTTTTTTTTTTTTTTCTTGAGATGGAGTCTTACTCTGTCACCAGGCTAGAGAGCAGTGGAGTGATCTAGGCTCAATTTCTGCCTCCATCTTCCAAGTAGCTGGGACCACAGGCATGTGCCACCATGCCTGGCTACTTTTTTGTATTTTTAGTAGAGACAGAGTTTCACCGTGTTAGCCAGAATGGCCTTGATCTCTTGACCTTGTGATCCGCCCGTCTCAGCCTCCCAAAGTGCTGAGATTAAAGGTGTGAGCCACTGTGCTTGGCCAATTTTTTAAATTTAAAAATTTTATTGAAAGATATTTATTATTTAAAGATAACAAATTTTCATGGTGCTTATAACATATGTGTGACCACAATAGCCCAAAAGATGGGAAGGGAAAATAGAAGCATATAGTTGTAAGGTCTTATACACGAAGGGGTGTAATTATTGTTTGAAGGTAGACTGTGGTAGGGTAAATATGTGTATGCAAAACAAGAAGCAGCAGAACAAAACATCTCCAAATAAGTGCAGCTAAAAAACCTCAAATAAGAGGAGATAAAATGGAATGCTGAAAAAGCAATCAAATAATTCAAAAGAAGTCAGGAAAAAGAAAAAAGGAACAACAAAGAACTACAAAAAAAAAAAAAAAAGGAAAAATGAAGACCAGGCATGGTGGCTCATGCCCATAATTCCAGCATTTTGGGAGGCCAAGGCGAGTGGAGTCAGGAGTTCGAGACCAGCCTGGCCAACATGCGAAACCCCATCTTAAAGGGGAAAAAAAAAAAAAAAAAAAGGACGGAACACCTAGAAAACAAACAGCAAGACAAGACGATAAACTTACTCTAACCGTATAGATAATTACATTAAGCATAAATGGTCTAGTCAGTCCAGTGAAAACAGAGTTTAACTGTGTTGTCTATAGAAACCCACTTTAAATATTTTAAATAGAGACACAATTTAAAATTAAAAGGATAGTAGCTGGGCATGGTGGCTCACACTTGTAATCCTAGCACTTTGGGAGGCTGAAGTGAGAAGATCACTTGAGCCCAGGAATTTGAGACCAGTCTGGGCAACATGGCAAAACCCCATATCTACAAAAAATACAAAAAATTAGCCAGGCATGATGCATACCCATGTAGTCCCAGCAAATGAGTAGGAGGCTGAGGTGGGAGGATCACCTGAACCCAAGAGGTTGAGGCTGCAGTGAGCAATGATCACATCACTGCACTCCAGCCTGGGTGACAGAGTGAGACCCCGTCTCATTTATTTATAATAAAAAATAAATAAAAGGATAGAAAAAGATAGACATTACAAATACTTATCAAAAAAGTGCAGTGGCTATATTAATATTAAACAAAGTAGACTTCAGGATAAGTAATATTACCAAGGATAATGAGGGACATTTTCCAATGATGAGAAGATCAATTAATCAGAAGATTTTAAGTGTTTATATAACCAATAACAGAGCTTCAAAATATATGAATTGCAATCAGACAGAAATAAAGACAAAAAAGCAATGAATAAAAACTAACAAAAATGAAAGGAGAAATGGAAATATTAACAATTATAGTTGGAGATATGAACACTGCATTCTTAGTAATTGGTAAAACAGACAGATAATCAGTAAGAGTAAAAAAGGCTAGAACATTATCTACTCACTGATCTAATTGATAGAATGTTAACACCCAAAGACAACAGAACACACATTCTTTTTAAGTGCATGTGGAACATTCAACAAGATAAAACAAATTCTGGGCCATAAAACAAGTCTCCATAAATTGAAAAGAACTGAAATTACACAGAGTAGGTTCTCTGTTTAAAAATAAAATTAAATTAGAAATCAACAACAAAAGCATAACTTGAAAATTCACAAATATTTGGAAATTAAATGACATTCTTCTAAATAACTCATGGGTCAAAGAAGGAAAATTATGTTTTGAATTGAATGAAAATGAAAACACAACAAATTAGAATTGGTGGCATGGACCCAGCACGGTGGCTCATGCCTGTAATCCCAGTACTTTGGGAGGCTGAGGCAGGCAGATCATTTGAGGCTAGGAGTTGAAGACCAAACTAGCCAACATAGCAAAACTCCGACTCTACTAAAAATACAAAAATTACCTGGGCGTGATGGTCCGCACCTGTAATCTCAGCTATTAGGGAGGCTGAGGCATGAGAACTGCTTGAACCCGGGAGGTGGAGGTTGCAATGAGCCAAAATCATGCCAGTGCATTCCAGTCTGAGTGACAGAGCAACTCTCTAAGACAAAGCAAAACAACAACAACACCCACCCCTAGAATTGGTGGTATGAAGCTAAAGCAGTACTTTCAAATAAATTTTAGCATTAAATGTTTGTATCAGAGAAAAAAAGGTTTAAAAAAAATCAATGATCTAAGCTTCCACCTTAAAACAAAGACTAGAAAAAGAACAATTGAACACAAAATAAGTAGATGTAGAAATAATTAAGAATGTAAGAAGTAAGAGTGAAAAATAAATGAAATAGAACACAGAAAAATAATAAAGTAAATAAATCCAAAAGCTGTTCTTCAAAAAAAATCAATAATAAATCTCTTATCAGGCTAAGAGAGAGAGAGAGAGAGGAAGAAGAAGAAGGAGGAGGAGGAGGGGGAGGAGAAAAGAAGAGGAGAAGAAGAGAAGAGAGAAGAAAGAAATTGCCAGCATTAAGAATGAAAGAATGAAAGAGGGGACATTATTATAGATCCTATAGATATTTAAAAAACAAAGGAATGTTATGAACAACTTTATGTTTAATGGGTGAATTCTATTATACATTAGAATGGAATAACACCAATTCTATACAAACTCACTTAAAAAGTAGAGGAGAAACACCACCCAGATTCTTTTAGGTGATTAGCATTATCCTGATACCACAAACAAAACTGAAGACCAACATCTCTCATGAATAGAGGTAGCAAATTAAAACCAATGGTAATACTTTGGCATATTAAAACCAATAGCATTTGAAAAAGAAAATTTATTATGACCAAGTGGGGTTTATCTCAGGAATGCAAGGTAGACTTAACATTTGAAACAGAAAATCATCAATAGCTGAAGATCAGTTAACTACTCACATATATTTCACCTAGTTTATATATAGTTCTATTTTGTACATTTAAAATTTTAAATAATCTGAAATTGATTTGGGTATATGGGGTTAGAGTAAGAATATAATTTTTTGCCAAAGTGTTATTTTTTATGATATCATTTGCTGAGTGAATAATTTGACATTTCTCCATTAATTTCTCACATTTCCTTTGTCTTTTAATTTACTAATTTACATGTTTTGTCAGTACTTCTGCCAGTGTTATAGTTGCATAATGTTTAATAATAGTAGTTTTAAAATATGTTTTCTGTCTGGCAAAGCAAAAGATGTCCTATACTTTTGTGAACATTTTCCCCCGTTCTTTCTTAAAATTAAATGTATTTAATAACAGGTAATATATGTACTTAAATTTAAACTCAAATCATAGAATACAGTATACATATTTAATGAATGTTACTAGTTTCTTATATATGCATCCATAGATATTTTATACATAAATTAGCATATGTGATTTTTCCTGTTTTAAAAACGTATATATACAAATGGTAGCAAACTATGCACAGTCATTGTATATGTTGCTTTTTCACTTAACGTTATATCTTGGAGCTCATTTCATTTTAATATCAACAACTTCCTCATTCTTTTTTACAACCGCATAGTATTGCAATGAATGAATACCACAATTTATTGAACAATTTCCTGTTGATGGTTATTTAGGTCATTGCCATTTTCTCATGTAATAACAATACATAAAAAATAATTTTGTACATATACTTTCTAACATAGATACAGGAATATCTGTCAGATTAATTCCTAAAGAGGAACTGCTAGTCTAAAAGGCATGTGCATTTATAATTTTTAAATGTTGCCAAATTGCTCTCCGTAGAGGCTGTATCAATATATAATATTGTGAAACAATGAGAAATACATATATGTATATAGTGGTCTCTGACCCTGTTTCCTGACACAGAGCTCCTAAAACACTTGTAATTTCTGAAGTGAAGGGTACTTGGAGCATCTTTGTTTTAATAAAATGACTCTTGGTGAGCTCTTAGATGGTGGCTGGTCTTGAGGAAGACCAAGCCATGATTAGAAGCTTGGAACTTTCAGCCCCACCCCACCCTATCCTCAGGGAAGGGGAGAGGAGCTGGAGATTGTTAATAATAAATCATGCCTACGTGGTGAAGCCACCATAAAAGTCTCTGAAGTACAAGGTTGTGAAGTATAGGGTTTGGAGAACTTCTGGGTGGGTTAATACATCTGTGTGATGGGAAGGTGGTGCACCCCAACTCCACAGGGACAGAAGCTCCTGTGCCTGTCCTGCTTTTGGACCTTGCTCTATGTTTCTCTTCCTCTGGCTGTCCATCTGTAGCCTTATCAGATCCTTTATTATATAATAAACTGGTAAACGTAAGTGTTTCCATGAGTTCTATGAGTCACTGTAGCAAATTATCAAACCTGGGGAGGGGGTTGTGACAACCCCTAATTTATAGCCACATTAGATAGAAGTGTGGGTAACCTTGGGACCTACTCCTTGCAATTGGTGTCTGAAGTTGGGGGCAATCCTGTGGCATTGAGCCCTTAACCTGTGGGGTCTGCAGTAACTCTTAGAAAGTCAGTGTCAGAAGTGGGTTAAATTGTAGGATACACAGTTGGTGCCTACAGAGAATTGGAGAATTGTTTGGTGTGGGAAAAGCTCACACGTTTAATGGCCAGAAGTATTATGAAAGTGTAGAGAAGAAATGATATTTTCCCCCATTAAAAAATACCATCAGCAACATTTGGGGGTGCCTGTTTACCCTCACCCTTATGAACATCATTTTCAAACTTTTTGACCATTAACATTCTAGGTGGTAAACAACTTACATTGCCTATTGTTTTAATTCACATTACATTTATTAGTGATTTTTAAGTTCTTCTTTACTATTATTTTATTTCTGGAAGTTGTCTTGGGATTTTATAGCTTTTATAACTAAGGTATATCACTGATAAGTAATAATAATTTTGTCTTCTTGCCACATCTGGTTTTTGTTTTATTCCTTCCTTCATTGCATTGATCCTAACTTCTAGAACAATATTAAGTAATAAGAAGATTGATCATTCTTTTTTGGTTACTGCTTTTAATGCAACAATCTGTAGTATTTCAATTTTAAGTAAGACATTACCACCATTCATTATGTTAAGAGATTGTTTTGCTTGTCCTAAACATTTAAAAGTTATAAAAATCCACCAGAAATGATGTAGAACTTTATCAAGTACTTTTCAGAATATGGGTTTGGGTGATTTATTTTCTTAAGGATGAACTATATAATTTTAATACATTTCCTAATGTCAAACCATCCTTACGTTGTTAATTAAACCCTCCTTGACTATCATGGATGATTTTTTTGATGTGCTTTAATTAAATTTGCTAATTTTTTTCCAGACAGTTTTCTGTCCCCTTTCAAAAGTGAGACTAGCCTGTTGTTTTTTTTTTCATGTGTGCGTGTACGTGCTGTTTTTGACGGGCTTGTTATCAGGGTTATGATAACCTTATAAAATGAACTGGGCAGCTTTTCTTCTTTGCTTTCTGTCCAAATTCTTCTCCACTCCTCTGGCCTGGTGAGAACAAGGCTGGCCTGTGCTCAGACCTGCTCCAGGACCTCTGGCGACCTCCAGCGTGTTCCCAGCTCTCTTCTTGACTCTTGGTGGTGTTGTCTCTGGCATCTCTCTGCATCTCCTCTGGTCTGACTTCCCAATGTGTTCCCCTAGCATCTATGGCTCAACCTGAACTGGCCTCTGTGTGAACTCAAGGGAGGGGATTTCCTTGGCAGATGGAGCTTCTCCATGTGCCCCCCGCCCTGCCACTTTCTCCAAGAGCTCTCCCAGCTGTGATCCTTAGCTCCTCCTCGGGCTTCTGCCTCTAGCTCTCTGCTGCCCTCTAGCCACAACGTCTGTCCTTGTCATGGCTTCCCGCAGGCAGAGGCATTGAGAATGGAACTCTGTTCAGCCCGCCCAGTGCTCGTAGATGTCTTGAAGCCTTTGGAAGTTCTCCAGGGTGACTGGTTTGAAGGTGGTTATTTTGGCTGCCTCTGAAGAAAAGGGTGCCAGAATAGATCCAAAGCCTGGACTCTGCCCTCAGTGGGGAACATGAATTACATTTCTGCCAAAGGACAACTCTGAGAAGGCCTGGTACAGCCAGGCAGAGCAGCTCTGCAAAGTCCAGAGTGGGGAAGGGATCACATTCAGCCTGAACCTTTGAACAACATGCTGCTTTCCTGTCCTTCCCTGCTAGCTGAGACAATGTGTATGTCCAGCCTTTCTGTTCAGCTGTCAACTGTGAATGACACCTGATGGTGAGGCTTGAGCTATGCATGGAATTGTAGGTCTTTAGGCTGATACAAGGAAGCTTGCCATCCCCTGATGCCATCTAAGACCAAGGCCATGGAGAGGCACTTTTGTAAGTAAACTGTTCATCATTTAATATCACCTACTGGTTCTGGAGTCAGGCAGATTTGGGTTTGAATTCTGGGCATGCCACTTACTAGCTCCGTGATTTCATGCAAGTAACTCAGCATCTCTGAGCCAAGTTTCCTCATCTTTAAAACAGAAGAATAATAGATATACTTGTTAAGCTGTTGTGAGATAATAATGCATATAAAGCACTTGGCCTAATGCTCAACCTAGTAAATATTCTGTAGATGTTAGTTGATATGGTTTGGCTGTGTCCCCACCCAAATCTTATCTTGAATTGTAGCTCCCATAATTCCTACATATTGTGGGAGGGACCTGGTGGGAAGTACTTGAATCATGGGGGCAGGTTTTTCCTGTGCTGTTCTCATGATAGTGAATAAGTCTCATGAGATCTGATGGTTTTATAAAGAGCAGTTCCCTTGCACACGCTCTCTTGCCTGCTGCCATGTAAGATGAGTCTTTGCTCCTCCTTAACCTTCTGCTGTGATTGTGAGGTCTTCCTAGCCATGTGGGACTGTGAGTTCATTAAATCTCTTTTTCTTAATAAATTATGCCGTCTTGGGTATTTTTTCGTAGCAGTATGAAAATGAACTAAGACATTAGTTAAGATTATTCTTTATCCTGATTGTTCTGTATCTCTCTTGAGAATCAGGGTAACTTCACTGATATTCAAGGCTCTCTTGAGGTTGGGGTCAGTTTATGAGCTGTCTTTCCAGCCTTATCTCTACTACTGTGTTACACATACTCCATTAGTCAGCTGAATTTTCACCTCTTTGCCTTTGTATACGCTGTTCTCTTTACAGTCAGAGCAACCTCCTCAGCATCTTTGATTGAGAATCTTCCCAACTGTTGAGGCCCAAGTTAAGTATAACCTACGGCATGAAGAATTCCTGGCTGCCCCTTCAGAGGTTCTCTCTGCCTCCTGTAGCAGCATGGCCATTGTAACTATTTCCAGCCAAGAACTAGGTGAGATTGGCCCCTGAGAATGAATTTAATGTCAAAGTTTGTGTGATGAATGTGCTAAGTTTTTGTGGACATTCCCCCAACCCCACCCCAAGAGTTGATCTCTGAGTGCCTGAGCCTGAGACATGCTATTGGCTCCAACATTTCTTTCATTTTTCTTTTCTTTTCTTTTTTTATGAGACCAAGTCTTGCTCTGTTGCCCAGGCTGGAGTGCAGTGGCATGATCTCTGCTCATTGCAGCCTCTGCCTCCTGGATTCAAGTGTTTCTCCTGTTTCAGCCTCCTGAGTGGCTGGAATTACAGGCACACACTACCATGCTGGCTGATTTTTGCATTTTTAGTAGAGACGGGGTTTCACCATGTTGGCCAAACTGGTCTCAAACTCCTGACCTCAGGTGATCCACCTGCCTCAGCCTCCCAAAATGTTGGGATTGCAGGTGTGAGTTAACTGCACTCTGCCAGCTCTGGCATTTCTGTGTTGGAGGGGTAAGGAGGCATTGTGGTGGAAGGGGAAGCTAGGAGTCTTGTTTTTCATGGAAAACATGATGATTTCATTCACACTGTATACTTTTTAGGGGTGGCTTAGAGGATGGGGGTAAGAGGTTGGGATCAGGTAGCATTGGTCCTCCTGATAAACCTGGGGAGAACAAGGCTGGCCTGTGTTCAGACCTGCTCCAGGACCTTTGTGACCCCAGCACGTTTCCAGCTCTCTTCTTGACTCTTGGTGGTATTGTCTCTGGCATGGATATTCCTAATCTGTGAGTGAGCAAATGGAGTCCTTAAGAATGACCAGTAACTAAATCAGCTCTAACCTAAGCATTTGTTGGATGTGAGACTGTGAACAAAAGTGTGAGGTCACATGGAGTCTGTGGAGAGACAAGCCAGACTGCTACCATGCGTTGTCTTATGGCCACCTCCAGATCTTTCTGTGAAAAGCCTGCTAGGGAGATGAGATATTTGGTCTGGGTTGGGTAGGCTGGGCCAGCTAGTATGGGTGCAAACTTGAGATTCTTAGGAGTTGAGCTTCTGGTCAAAAGAGAGAGAACGGGTTTAGACAAGAATATGGCCCAGCTCTATCTACCAAGAACCATGGTCAGGTGGTCAGTTTACCCATCTCTGGGAAGTGGGGTGAGGGCTGCCTGCACGAATCCCACAGCTTGGGCCTTGCTTTGGAACATGGGACCTGGTGTCTGGGCATTCTCCCCCTGGATCAATGACCCAGGCCCGGGATAGAGGCCCCAAGAGATGCTTGCTCCTTTGGCCTCCTGCGTGAGGCAGCAAAGGATGAGCTGAGCCCAAGGTGGAGTGGGGTCACAGGCAGAGGACCTTCTAGAGCATAGCTCTGGAAAAGCCTCATTTGCGAGACTCCATCTAGTCCCAGGTACCCAGCCCTAGTCCTTTCCCTGTCCTTCTCTTGGAAAAGTTTGTTTTTCTCTTATACCTGGAGGAATCATGAGTGATGTTGACAAACATTTCCAGTTCTCCCCTCTTCCGGGAACATGATAGGACTGCAATTTTAGGCTCCATGGTGACCCTTTACGGCCAATGGGTTGTGAATGGAAGGGGCATACATCATTTCTGGGCTAGAACACTTCATTGCAATAGGAGACCTTCCAGAGTGCTCTTTCCACCCACATGTGGGTGATGTTCAAATGATGGCTACTTTATCAGCCTGGGCTCCCAATTGAGATGTGGAGCAAACTCCCAGCTGTGGACAGGTGGCACAAGAGGAAAACACACCTCTGCTGTTATAAAGCACTAACCTCTGTTAGTCTATCTCCCTGAGGATCCAGGGTTTCTGCCTATTCTCAGCTTTTACTGTCCTACAATATTGCTTTATATTTTCCTTCAAGGCTCTGTTCCCTCTGATTTACTTCTGTCCTCTTTGGTCCTGCTCTTTCTTTTTCTGGTTCTTATCTTTTACACACATATCCTTGAGTCCCAGTGCTACTTTGCCATTACTTAATTCTATCCTCAGGGCCCCTAAACTCCCCTCTTTGACTATGATGAAACATGGGCTCCTTTCAGGCAAGATTGTAGAGGCTGGAGCTGGAGAGCGCAGAGTGTGTGTGGTGGCAGCTACCAAGGCAACTCCCAGTGACCTCCACCTCCAGGTATTCACATTTTTGGGTGGTCCCTTCCCACCTGGTACCAGTGTAAGTCTGTGTGATCAGTAGACTATGGCAAAGTGATGGTATGTTACCTCCACGATTAGGTTATAAATGATTGTAGTTTCTGTCTCAGTCATCCTTTCTTGGATAATTTGCTCTGGGGAAGCCACGTCATAAGCTATAGAGAGGCCCATGTGGCAAAGAACTAAAGCCTCCTGCCAATCAAGTCTCAGATGCCTGCAGCCCTGGCTGACTCCTTGATGGCAACCCCGAGAGAGGCTCTGAACTAGAACCACCCTGCTAAGCCACTCCCAGATTCCTGACCTCATAACAAAAGCTACTAAGTTTGGAATCACTCATTATGCAGCAACAAATAACTAATACAGGGCAGGTGTTTGGGAGATTGTGTTTGGAATGTCAAAGCCCTGTAGAATAATAGTGCTAGATCTTTGCTTAGTGTAGGTTGTATCACTTGATCTGGGACAGATTTGGCCACCATGGCTGGTGACCTGAAGGGTTAGGCTTCCAAGATATCTTTGTACATGGTTGCTGAGAGCACTCCGTCCAGGGGAGGAGGGGGTACGAAATACTAATATAGATTTTTGTCTATCCCTTAGAAATCTCTCTTGACTCAATCTCAAAAGACTCACTCAAACCTGTCTTGTGCTAAACAGGGAATTCTAAGTAAAAACTGAAGCCATTTTACAAATAATGCAAAACATTGGTGCACCATCCACAGTTCTTTAGGATACTTTTGCTGGATGTGACACACAGGGAGAGAGCCTACATGACATAGAGAAAGTTACGCACATCCATGGTGGTGCTGAGTGCAAAGAGCAGTATCAGAAACTAGGGCCCTACAGGGCAGCAGATGCCCTAGAGAGAGATTTGCTCATGGGCAAAGGTAACTCCTATGAGACACATTCCACAGGAGTGAAAGCCCAAGTTATTAAAGGGGAACATTAGCTGGTGAAATTAGATCTATTACTGTTAAAGCATCTTCACTCATGCTGGCAGGACTGTAGGGATTGGGAAAATTTGGGGTCCAATAACAGCAACAAATATTATATTTCTACTTATTAAGCACTTACCATGAGGGTAGGGAGATTAGGAGATGTTGTCCAAAGGATACAATAATTCAGTTAGACGGGAAATTCAGCAGATGTATTGAACAACTATGTGACTGTAGTTAATGACAATGTATTATATACTTGAAAATTGCTAAGAGAGTAGATTTAAATGTTCTCACCAGAAAAAAATGATAGGTATGTGACTTCAAAAAGTTCATGGAAAAATGGAATTTAAAAATTACAATACAAAATATAACCTTGATTTCTCAGTATAAGCTCCATCATGTTCAAGACCCTGTTGTAATTGATGTTAGCAGCCATTTAGTTCATTCCTAAAGAACTGAGGGTCCTGGGAACTTAGCCATGTCAAGTCAGTCATCTTCACATTATTAACTGAAGAAATTGGGTGTCTTTTAAAGACTTTTTAAGATTAGGAAACAAAAAAGAAGTCAGAGGAGCCATATCAGGACTTAAGATGGATGCATAATTATTTTCCACCAAAACACTGTCAAAATTGCCCTTGTTTGATGAGAGGAATGATTAGGAGCATTGTCGTGGTGGAGAAGGACTCTCTGGTGAAGCTTTCCCGGACATTTTTCTACTAAAGTTTTGACTAACTTTCTCAAAACACTTTCATACTTAGCAGATGTTATCATTCTTTGGCCCTCCAGAATGTCAACAAGCAAAATGCCTTGAGCGGCCCAAAACACTGTTGCCATGACCTTTCCTTTTGACCTGTCCACTTTTGCTGTGAGTGGACCACTGCCACCCCTCGGTAGCCATTTGCTTTGATTGTGCTTTGTCTTTAGGATAATACTGGTAAAGCCACCTCTCATCTCCCATTATGATTCTTCAAAGAAATGCTTCAGGACCTTGATCCCACTTATTTAAACTTTCCATGGAAAGCTATGCTCTTGTCTGCAGCTGATCTGGGCGCAATGGTTTTGGCATCTATTAAGTGGAAAGTTTGCTCAACTTTAATTTTTTAGCCAGAATTGTGTAAGCAGAACCGATTGAGATGTCTATGGTGTTGGTTATTTTGTGTGTGTGTGTGCTGGTAATTGTCAGTCCTCTTTAATTAGGGCACAGATGAGATGATTTTTTTTCCTCACAAATTGATGTGGATGAGTGGCCACTGCAGGCTTCATCTTCAACATTGTCTCATCCCTTCTTAAAATGAAGTATCCATTTGCAAACTGCCAATTTATTTGTGGCATTGTCCCTACAAACTTTTTTTTAAAGCATCAGTGATTTTATCATTCTTCCACCTAAGCTTCACCATAAATTTGGTTTCTTTTTCAATTTTAGCAGAATTCGTGTTGCTCTGATAGAGACTCTTTTCAAACTCATGTCTTAGCTTCCTTAGTGACTGAAACTAGATCCTGTTCATACATGTTATAACACGTCAGTATGAGTTTATATTGGTGTAGAAAAAATTTTAAATCCATACATAGTTTTTTTAATAAGACATATTTTCACAAACTTTTTGAAGTCTCTTTATATGTGAGATAATGGTTATGTTAATTTTTAGTCATTCCACAATGCATTCATGATCAAATATCATATTGTACAAATGTATACATTTTTATTTGTCAATTACATAAAAAAATAGAAGTTCAAAGAGTGGACATATTATGAAGTATAGTACATTGCAAGGTAGAAATGAATTTGAAAAATTAAACTTGGGATAAAAAGCACTTACCAAATGACTATTTGAAACTGTTTACTACTTGAGAATAAACAGTTCATGGACATCATCTTTTTCAAGCTTTGAAATAATCTATAAGGTAGATATTATTCCCATTTTCGGATGAGGAACCTGACATTACATAACTTGCTTCTTACAAGTGCCTCCTCCAAAGGTCAAAGCTGGGGTCATACAGGTGGGCGCTTACCACCCTTAAAGGCACAGTCCTCTGCTGTCCCCATCTGACGTGAAGAGTCCAACTCTTGTGCTGTGAACACAAGTAGATCCATTCCTTTTTGAGACTGGTTTCCTGGAAGGGAGCCCATGCCATTGCCTGGCCCAAGACTCTTGGCTGCAGGGAGCTGACCTGCTTTTATCCACGGAGTCAGCAAAATGTGCAGATAATTTATAATAGTCATTAGTAGAGTGCATTTGAGGTCAAGTATGAGCCTCCTGCACTTCAGCTCTATACAGATCTGTGCAGGAGCAAAGAGGAGTCAAATTTCTGGAAGCAATCTAGCCATAACAAATGAAGACTGTGTTGCTTCAAGACTTTTAGGTAAGTGCTAAAGGGAAGAACAACAATGTGAACATACTTCACACTATTGAACTGTACACTTAAGAATGGTTAAGATAGTAAAATTTCCATTGTGTGCGTGGCTTTTTTGCCACAATTAAAAATAAAAAGGAGATGATCTCCTTTTATGTTTTTACTTTTAATTGTGGAAAAATGATGATCTGTATCCTGCACAGCTATAGATCAGATCAATTACTGATAATTCTCCATATTTATCAGTTGGTAAATGGGACCTGTAAAGGAAGTGTGGGTCTGTGTGGATATAGATCATCAAGATGGAGAAGTAGGGGAGCAGATGTACAGTCAGAGTAGGCAGAGGTAGACCATAAAAGGCCGTCACAGAAACTCTACCTGTAGCCAGTTTCATTCTGATGAGGGGGATTGGCAGTTAACTTCAGGCCCCTAGGCCATGATTTTACTTTATTCGAAGTCACTGTATATGTGTATACACGTATATATATACATGCATGTATGTGTATATATGTATAGCCTATCTATACACACATAACTATATATGTGTATGTACATGTATATACATACACATGTATATATACATACATATAAATGTATACATATGTATATGCATATATGCACACATGTGTATATATATGTATGTTTGGAGATGCATGCATGTATATCTATATGTATGTATAATTAACAACAGTATTACATGGTTAATATCATAGGTGGATTTTAGGCCTTTCAAATAACACTTTTGTCAGCTTTACAAAGTCCTGTATCACAGAGTCTTTCAGGTTTGTTCAGGAGGGAGGTCTGAATGAATGGACCTTCCGGCATTGTAGTCATAACTCCTGGCCCAAGTGGAAGTCCTGGATCAGCTGTCTCTTTTGGGCTGAGTTTGGGCTACACATTAGACCAGAAGCAGCGCACAGAAAGCCAGCAAGGCAGAAACATTACCACGATTCTGATTATCTAATGGGAAGATCCAACCTCTGTTCTCTTGACCAGACTTAGCTACAGGCTCCCTGGGAGATGGAACCCTGATCCATCTCTCAGAGAGAAAGCCTGCCAGTGACAAGGTAAGTGACAAGACTGGGAACAAGTTTAGAAATCTTGGCTTCTTGTGAAAGGAATGAGGCTTCGGATGCTGGGGGTGGAACAGTGGGGAGAGACACTGTGGCTCTTGTTTATTGCTTACGGAGAAATGGAAGACCTTTAGAGAAACAGGTCTTGACTTAGAGGTATGAAACTGGAGTGGCAACTGATTCCCAGACCTATAGAGCTCTCTCCTCTTTCTGAAGGTTCTGGAATAGTATTTAAGAGTATCCCTTCTGCCTAGCCAGCTTTCCTCCCTCTAGACCAGGGAGGACCCTCTCTTTGAACTTTCACCATGCCATGCTTAGCACAGGACTTAGAGGGGCTCCTGCTACATCCCATGGGGAGTGCAGACAGCCCTATCCTATACCCTTTTCATTCCTCTTAGATTAGTATACAAGAGTCTTTTCCCCTAGTTTATAATCTCCCATAAGGGCTGACACCATGTCTTATTCATCTTGGGAGCTTCTGTAGCTTCTCTTTCCCTCCCCCTTTCCACATGCCTTGAATACAGTAGAGGATGACAGCAACATTTGTTAAAAAAACACATCCCCACATGCTTCTCCAGCCAGTACTGTCTTCTTCTTTTTGCCCTACAAACCAACTGCTGTGGGTTTAAAACTTTGCATTGTTGGCCAAGGGTTCTGAAACTGCAGTTTGTCTTAATCTGTGGTCTCCAGATTCTTGCTTAATTGCTCTCTTTCTGGAAACTTCCCAGATAAATCACAGCCAGTCATATCCGTACTGCACCTCTCTCCAGAATAGTCAGCATGAGGGCAGAGGTAGAAGGGCCTTGAGAGAACATCCAGGAATTCCTTGTATTACAGATGGGAAAGCAAAACCCCTGAGAAGAGAAGGGACTTGCCCGAGGTCATGGTTTTGAGTCAGGGCCAGAAATCAGCTTTTCTGTCTCCCCTACCCCCCAGGGCTCCTAATGCTGGCCTGGTGTTCTTCTTTACACTGGCTGGGTTTTTAAAAGGCTTTTTTCTGGCCCTCACTTTTCAGGTATCACATCCAGAGAGGCAGGTTGGTAGCTCAGCCAGCCAAAGGGTGTCTGCTCCAGGGGAGAACAAGTGTTGAGAACCTGAGAAAAGAGAGCTGGCCCAAAGGAGTGAAGACAACAGCCAATGGCCCTTGTGGTATTCTGTCCATGCAATGAAGTCTACTGTGAAGTTGTCATTTGACGACAAACCTTATAAACGAATAGTGTCTTTCTGTAACTCACCCTGAACATGAACTTGGTTAAGTGTTCATGGCCGCTGGAATTCCCTGTCCACCCCATCTAACTGTCTTCTGGCAGGAGGACTATTTTGTTTTTGTGGCCTCGTGGTAATGTTTTTCTCATCAGCAGAGGCTGATTCCTGCCCGAGCTCTGACCAAGGCCACTGGCTGCATGCCATAGCGAGGGCTGGAGGAGAAGATAATAATGCTGCTTTCAAAGCCCTTTCCCAAGCACTGCTTACTTGAGCCTCAGTGAAGCCCTGGGTGACAGGCAGGGAAGTTCCTTATTAGTCCCTAGCTTGTGGAAGACATGATCTCTCAGAGAGAATGAGTGATTAACCCAAGGGCACGTGGCCTGATGAGTTATTGAGGTCAAGGAAACAGTGTTCAAATTCCACCTCTGCTACTTACTGTGACTATTTGAGGTTTATAACTCACTAGTGTGGGAACTTGAATGTGACTCAATAGCTCTGCCTCAGTTTCCTTACTTTTAAATTAAGAATATAGTACATCCTTCACTGAGATGTTGGGAGATTAAATAAGCCAATATATGTAAAGTAGTTAAGCCTGTGCCTGGCAGGCAGTGAGTGGTAATGTTAGAAATTGTTGCCATTATTATTATTATTATTATTATTATTATTATTTTTTGGTGACGAAGTCTTGCTCTGTCACCCACGCTGGAGTGCAGTGGCGTGATCTCAGCTCATTGCCACCTCTGCCTCCCAGGTTCAAGTGATTCTCTTGCCTCAGCCTCCTGGGTAGATGGGACTACAGGTGCACGCTGCCATACCCGGCTAATTTTTCTATTTTTAGTAGTGTTGAGGTTTCTCTATGTTGTCCAGACTTTTCTCGAACCCCTGACCTTGTGATTAGCCTGCCTTAGCCTCCCAAAGTGCTGGGATTACAGGCCTGAGCCACTGAGCCCCGCCAAGTGTTGCTATTATTATCAAGTCTGTCTCTGCTGTGAGACAGGACAAGCTTCCCCGGAGCTCATATAAAGATCCCTCCAGGGGATCTCTAAGAAGATAGATTTCAAAAATCATAGCATTGCAAAAGTCTCAGTGATAATCCAGTTTGTCTGCTCATTTGATTTTACGATTATTTTTCTGATCTGACCTTTGACGATAATCACACAGAAGTATTAGATGCATGGTAATTAGGTGCATTGACATTATTATGATAATTATGTAGCAGAATAAAATTTTTACTTTTTCTCTTTTTTTGATATTATTTGGTGTCTATAAATATAGACATCCATGTTATCGCATTTCTCCATGACATGCACCATTTCATCTTAATCACATGCACTGACAATGACTCACATTAAGAGGCAAAAATAGAAAAAAGAACAGTATTACTCATAATATTCGGGAAGTAGGGGAAGGGAGGAAACGGAAGTGTAAGAATGGTAATTTCCTTATCTTTTATAGCAGCCAGTCAATTGATATTGCCTAAAATTGAAGCATGTAAAAAAGTTTATTCCAGTCTCTGAATATTTTTCATAATATATTTTCTTAACTGTAGCAGTACAACATCTTTGGAAAATACTGTCTCCTTTGGGCCAGGTGCAGTGGTTCATGCCTGTAATATCAGAACTTGGGATGCCAAGGAGGGCAGATTGCTTGAGCCCACTAGTTTGAGACCAGCCTGGACAACATGACAAAACCTGGCCTCTACCAAAAATACTAAAATTAGCCAGGTGTGGTGGCACGTGTCTGTGGTACCTGCTACTTGGGAGGCTGAGGTGGGAGGATTGTTGGAGCTGGGGAAATCAAGGCTGCAGTGAGCTGTAAGTGCACCACTGCACACCAGTGTGGGTGACAGAGTAAGATCCTGTCTCAAAAAAATAAAAATAAAAATATCTCTTGTGGAGAATTAAACCAACTTAAGCAATTCCATTAGATTTATTAGCACCCTTGTCTTCTCTTAAATTCAAGAAAAATTAAATTTTATACCTTTTTATTAAATAGCATGTAAGAGATGATCTCCTTCTAAACCACTTCTTATATTCATCTCTCCATACATCCATTCACTCTCCTTTCTTAGTTACCTATCCATCCTTCTCTCTGTACAAATAAGGAGAGTGATATCTGTAACAATGTTCATTTTGTCAGCCATGGTTATCTGGTGGTGGTGGGATACTGAAGATTTTTAAACATTTTCTTTGTGCTCTACAATATTGTTTGAATTTTTTTAATAAGCATGTATTATGTTTATAAAAATAAAATATTACCTTAAAAAAACAGAGGGAGACAATGCTTCTGGATTTTCCCCCAGGAAATCCAGGGGGGTTTCCTTGCTTTTTCTGCCCTTCCTCACCCTATATATTCCAGGACCAAGGCTTTCAGGTTCTTCTGATACCCCAATACCCATGATTGTTCCAGAGGCCTTTGCTTCCAGAACTTGGGGGTCCTTAGTGCTGGGGAACTTGAGTGCTGGAAATTCTTTGCAAGGAGGCTGTGGATACCCTGGCAGGGAAACATCCAACTGAGGAGAGGAGGAAAGATGGCCAGAGAACAGTGAGACAGCAAAAGGGTTGTGAGTCCCGGGATTTCTCATCTTACATATGAGGAGAGACAGCCTAGAGGGGAACAATGACTTGTTCAGTCAGCCAGCCTGCCACATGTATCAGAGGCAATCAGTTGTCCCTTCAAAGGCATTCAGTACTTTTCTCCAAGCCCCATGAGTAAGGAGAGGTGGTAGGGCTTCAGGTCCTTATTCTTGGTACAAAAAGGGAGAAGGAAGGAAGTCAATGTTAGAGTGTGGGAGGGGGATTGGGACTGCAACCTCTCCCTCTTCAGCAGCCAGTCTTGTTTTTCTATTAGATCTGCTAGAATTAGCATCTGTAGGAACTTCAAGACCCCATGGAAGCATCTATAGCATCCACCACACAGAATGTTTAGAATCAGAGAAAAGGAATCCTGGCAGATATTGTATCTGGATTTGAGCCAAGTGGAGAACATTCAGAACGCTCTGGGGGCCAATTCTTGTCTTTCCTACTCCAACGGGGGGCACGGCCTATGTTTCCCTAAGCTCTTACAATATTTTATATATATATATATACATATATATATATGTATATATATATGTGTGTGTATATATATATATGTGTATATATATATGTGTGTGTATATATATATATATATTTTTTTTTTTTTTTTTAAATGTAGTGGTGGTAGGAGAGTGGAGTGGACTTTTTCACAACTGTTGAGGACGATCCCCATCTAAACTCCAGGAAATTGTCAGCACCTCCCTGGTGGACAGCTCCCCAGCAGCCACCAGAATCTCCCCATCTCAATGGGGCCCCTGGGCCACTGGTGCTCTGGGAACAATAACTTGTCTTTCTCTTGTTCTTTCTATCTTAAAAAAATTCAGTTTGTTCTTTCTATCTTAAAAAAATTCTTAAAGAAAAAGAATGAAAGAGGTTTCATTCTTTAAGATACACAATGTATATAAAGGAATATTGAGTTGGTCAAAATAAAGGACCTTTGGCTAAATATAAAAGCCTGAGTAATTGAATTAGAAACAGCTCAAGGATGGGTGTGTGTCACAGATCAGGAATCCTTTATAACAGGATTTTCAGAACCAAATCAACATCAAGAACACATCGTCTTGCAAAAATTGTTTTGGGCTATTTCCCAGTATTAATGCAATATGGGAGAGGTTAGTTGGACACAGAAATCTTAGAATTCCATGGATATTTTAATGGTTTAAGGCTAAAGTTCAGCATATTTGGAATCTGGGCTGTTCCCAGAAAATCCAGAGTTACGCTTTTCATGCTCATAACCAACAGTCTAGATGACTCAGGTAGAAGAGAGAAGTCTAACAGGAAATGGCGGTCCTGGCATTGTGAATGCTTTGGGAACTAAAATACTAGAGTGTGCACAAGTTTTCCTCCAGTAAAAGGAGGAAGCATAAAAGAGGGAGCACAAATGTTTGAAAAATGGTGAAGCCATCTGTTATTGCTTCCCTTAACAGAAATGAAACACTGCCACCAGAGCCTGTAAGAAGGTATGGTACAGGTCAGGTGCTGGCAAGAGAGGCTGGTTGACCTCCATTAGGCTCTTTATGAATCAGCTTTTACCTTGGAATGTCTCCTGGGCCCAGAGCCTGGTTCTCATCTTGGCAGGCTTGGAAACACACATTTTTCAACACTGAGAGTGTCTCTATCTCACTCCGAATAGGGTTTCATTGTGGGAGCTTGCAAGTGCTTATTGTGTAAGCTACTTGCTAAGTATTTGTTGATGATGAGAAGCAAAACTGCTTGGGGACTAGGCATTTGCTGCCTCTACTTAGCATCTCCTCTTTTTTTAATGGAAAATCATCTGGGAAACCAGATTATCACCAGAAGGTTGCTTGGTGAGCTTGGAATCAGATTGAGGGGTGATAGTTTTATGATGGTAGGATTTGATGGCAACAGGTTCTAATCAGGTGTTCCCACCATGCCTGGGATGGGGGAAGGCCTGCCACTGAGGCTGGGTAGGTTAAGGCCTTGGGTCAAGGGATTGCCCTTCTTTGGGTTCCTCCAGAAGCAGACCCTGAAACAAGGATTTGAGCGCAAACAGTTTAATTGGGAAGTGGTTCCAGGAAACAGTGGTAGCAGAGTGAAATGAAACAGGGAAAGGAAGGAAGCCAATACAGGTGTGTTAACTAACAAGTTAACACTGTGGGCAACTGAAGCTTAGTCTCACTGGAGAGTGGGAGACAGGGTACAACATGTATCTCCATGTTAATCCAAAGGAGGGTCAGAGATCTGTTTTTTTTGTTGTTGTTGTTTTGTTTTTCTGAGACAGACGTCTCACTCTGTTACCCAAGCCAGAGTGCAGTGGCATGATCTCAGCTCACTGCAACCTCTGGCTCCCAGGTTCAAGCGATTCTCCTGCCTCAGCCTCCCGAGTAGCTGGAATTACAGGCATGCGTCACCACACCTGGCTAATTCTTGTATTTTTAGTAGAGATGGGGTTTCACCATGTTGGCCAGGCTGGTCATGAACTCCTGACCTCAAGTGATCCACTCACCTCAGGCTCCCAATGTGCTGGGATTACAGGTGTGAGTCACTGTGCTCAGCCGGAGATCTGGGTCTTTATGCACCAGCTCTTGTAAGTTATTGGCTGAGTGATACACCTGACCAGGGAGTGGGATGGGTGGCCAGTTGGCTGACACATCCATCCTACTGCGTACATGGAAAGAATGAGCTCTGGTGCCAGAGTCCTTAGGTTAAGAGACACATATGTGGTGGTTAGAAGTTGGGCTAGTGGGCCTGAAATGGTTACTGCTGAGGGAATATAAGGGGGGCACAGGTAGCATATTTGCCCATCCCCATATTGTGGGCAGTCATGAATTGACTTTGCCTTCTTTCATACTCATCCTTTTTTTTTTCTTTTTCTGTACTTGTATCATTGACTGGTTATGATTGGTCAATTCTCTTAATTCTTTTTTTGAGATGAGGTCTCACTCCATCACCCAGGCTGGAGTGCAGTGGCGTGATCATGGCTCACTGCAGTCTTGACCTCCTGGCTCAAGCAATCCTCCCACCTCAGCCTCCCAAGTAGCTGGGATGATAGTTGTGTGCCACCATGCCTGGCTAATTTTTTTATTTTTATTTTTTGTAGAGATGAATCTCACTATGTTACCCAGGCTGATCTTTAACTACTGGATTCAAGTGATCCTCCCACCTCAGCTTCCCAAAGTGCTGGGGTTACAGGTGTGAGTCACTGTGCCCAGCCTCTTTATTCTTTAAAATGTTTGTTAAACTGAATCAATTAGGTTTTGTGCTTCCTACTCCTCACCCCAGAATAGTCTGTTATTATTGCTTTCTACATGTTCTAGTTTTATTTACAATGTGGGGTTTTAAATGTTTAATTCTTAGAATTTGGGGCATGCCTTGCTGATGACCATATGTACTGCTTAAAGGAGGTGGGATGGGGAGAAAGAGAAATAGAACAGTAACTAGAAAAGGAGGAACATTTAGAAACAAAGTATTTGATGGGTTCTGAACTTTTTATGCAACTTGACTGCAAATTCTTAAGTTCATCTGGAAGAAAAAAATGCAGAAATCTAGCCAAGAACATTTTGAAGAACAATGGTGAAGAATTTTCCCTATTAGATAGCAAAATATCCTATAAAGCTATAGTGATTAAAACATTGTGGGATTGACACAAGTTTAGACAAGTAATTCAGTGGAACAGAATACAGACTCTAGAAACAGATTAATCTATATGTAGAAGTTTAGTATATGATAAATATGATAACTTGATCTTAGCCAAAAGGCTGAGAAGTAATGAACATGGTGTTTGAAATGACAGGACACCAAGAGGGGAATAAGGGTGAATTTTATAATAGATGATGTTATTAGATACCTATCTGGAAAAGGATTAGATTAGAATTCCTATTTCATACATACACAAATGAAAATAAATTTTCAAATGGATTACGGAAGTAATACTAAATAACAAAACTAAATGAGCAAAACTGAAACATATGAGAACAGTTTTTCAGTCTTGGAGCAGGAAAGACCATTCTGAGATTCTAAAATTGACAAGTCTTAATAAGAAGGGGCTGGAAGATTTGACAACATAAAGTTGAAAATTTTTTTGCAAGTTAAGACACCATGCAAACATGAAGAACACAAAAGAAACTTTCTCTGCATCTGGATCTCCTCTCTCTGGCTTCTTTCTAAGTCTGGCCTCTCCCCAGCCCCAGTGAGCCTGTCTGAGTCTCCGCCGCTCCCACTCTGAATCTCAGCCCCTTCCACTCTGAATCTCGACTCCTCCCACTCTGAGTTTCGGCTCCTTCCATTCTGAGTCTCAGCTCCTCCCTCTCAGAGTCTGTCCCTCCTTCCCTGTCTTGGCTCCTCCCTTCCTGAGTTTCAGCTCCTTGTTCTTTGGAGTCTCTGATCCTCCCTCTTTAGTTTTCTTCTCAATCTTATCTCTTACCTCTTCACTCAGGTTGTCTCAAAGTCTGTTTCCTCAAGAAAAGTAGACGAGTCCTGGACAGACAAATGATGAGTTTCATTCATAGACTGAGGAAGCAATAAGAAAAAAAAAAAAAAAAAAAAAAAAAAGGACGGTGGGAAAAGATTTGCAGTGTATATAGAACAAAATATCAAGATTCATAAAAAATACATAGTAAGCATAAATCTGTCAAACAGGTACAGCTGGCTGGGTAGAGTGGCTCACATCTGTAATCCCAGCACTTTGGGGTGCGAGGTGGGTGGATCACTTGAGGTCAAGAGTTCAAGACCAGGCTGGCCAACATGGTGAAACCCCATGTCTACTAAAAATACAAAAATTAGCCAGGGGTGGTGGCACACGCTTGTCATCCCAGCTACTTAGGAGGCTGAGACAGAAGAATCACTTAAACTTAGGAGGCGGAGGTTGTAGTGAGCCAAGATTGTGCCATTGCACTCCAGCCTGGTGACAGAGCGAGACTCCATCTAAAAAATAAAGAAATAAAGGCACAACTGCTGTGAGAAAATTGGTTAAAGGATATACACGGGCAATTCAAAGACACTGAAATGTAAGCAGCTTAGTGAGTGCTGTGATACACTGGGGTCCCAGGTACTCATTATCCATTGCTGGGAGTCTCAGTAGCCTGTGGTGCTCCCTGAGGCCCTCTCTAGGAGTCATCATTTATTCAGAACAAAAATATAACCTGGCTGGTTGTGGTGGTTCACGCCGGTAATCCCAGCACTTTGGGAGTCTGAGGCGGCCGATCACTTGAGGTCAAGAGATGGAGACCATCCTGGCTAATACGATGAAACCCTGTCTCTACTAAAATTCCAAAAAATTAGCTGGGCATGGTGGCGCATGCCTGTAGTCCCAGCTATTTGGGAGACTGAGGCAAGAGAATCACGTGAGCCCGGGAGGTAGAGATTGAAG
This sequence comes from Cebus imitator, assembly GCF_001604975.1. Classification (NCBI taxonomy): domain Eukaryota; kingdom Metazoa; phylum Chordata; class Mammalia; order Primates; family Cebidae; genus Cebus; species Cebus imitator. The sequence continues at coordinate 493,582 of NW_016107580.1, read as the reverse complement.
TGAGCTGAGATCGTGCCACTGCACTCCAGCCTGGCGATAGAGTGAGACTCTGTCTCAAAAAAAAAAAAAAAAAAAGGTCTTCACAGCTTCAACTATAATAATTGTGTCAATTTCCTAAGTTTTAAAATTTTAATTTAAATTAAAACTTTGAATTTCCTTTAGTTCTTAAAATTTAAGGACTTAATTCTCTCGCACATAAAAAAGTGACTGGCCCAATTTGCATTCATGTGGATTACATGTTATTGTCTAAACCAAGCCTTTTTTGGTATTTGTTTGCTTTTATGTCAGGCTTTGAGGTTGTTGAGAAATCTTCTCTGCCCTCCCCACTCTCCTCAAGGAGACATGACCTTTTCCCTGGATTACCCTAAGGATACACCACCCTTCAGTACCCGAGGGGGCTAAGGGCCAGGAGAGGGGGCAGCAACTGAATTCCTCTCTGGGATCTGACTGTCTTCAGAACAGAGAAACACCACGTGGACTAGAGCAGAACCATAGTTCTGTGAGCTGTGAATTGGTCAGAGAGAAATGTCCCTGAAAACAACGGTTAGGTTTGTGATTGTGATTCCCTTGGCAGCTCTGTGAACCCATGTGCTCATTTTTCCCAACATGAGCCTCTCCCCCATGCACGATGTGATGGGAGTTTTACTATCCATCTAGAGCAGTTGACTTCCAGAGAGGCCACAGATATAAGCGAGAAGGACAATGGCAGGATTCAAGCCAAATGCCACATAGCGTACATGCCTGGACGAGGGCATGGGTTCCTAAAACGTCCTCCCTTCCTTTATGATCCACAAGCTCTTGTGCCATTCCCAGTTATACTCCATCGAAAGTATCTTGTAATTCTTTAACTATTCTTGTATACTGTTCTAACACCTCTGATTGTCAGGGATTCGTGTATACCTGTGGAGTATAAAGGTGCAGCAAAACATTTAATTTTCTCCGCAAATCAACCAGTGGTCCACAAAGAAGCAGCCTTAGATAGGCAAGTGGGCATTCCCTTTGCTCTCTTTGCCTCCCTTACAATCCCCTGTTTCTTTTTTGCACTCCCTGGCCTCCCCAAGGGTCCCAACTTTATTATAGAGTGATAGCATGATACCCGGAGGTCTTCAGGTCTTCATGTCTTTCAAAATAGTCAGAGAAGCATCATAAAACAAGTCTTTCTCGATCCCAGCACTTTGGGAGGCTAAGGAGTGGGGATCGCTTAAGCCCAGGAGTTCGGGCAACATAGGGAGAACTCATCTCCAAAAAAAAATTTGAAAAATTATCTGGGTGTGGTGGTATGTGTCTGTGGACCTAGCTATTCAGGAGGCTGAGATAGGAGGATGATTTGAGCCTGAGATGTCGAGGCTGCAGTAAGTTGTGCCAGCATCACTGTGTTCCAGCATGGGTGACAGAGTGAGGCTTTGTCTCAAATTCCCATGCCCCAAAACCCAGGTCATTCTCTTTCTAATATTGATTGCCTTTTATAGCTTGGGGTTTTTATGCTAACAGAATTTTTGCCCTTCTATGGTGACTAGAGACAAAGCTTCTCTACAAGAGTGGTGGTGTCATGTGTCGGGAAGTGGGTGAGGGGAACAGGAAACCTCATCCTGTTCCTACTGCTGCTCTCCCAAGTGGCAGGCCCCTTGAGGGCAGGGATGTGTTGGAATCCCTCCTGTCCCCACACTAAGCATAGGGTCTATTGCAAGAGGAAAGCTTGGTGGCCAGTGGATGAGTAAGTGAAAATACTCAGGTTGCAGAAAATCAGCCCTCAGCGACACCCTTGAAGCCCATGCCTCCTCCACATGTGCAATCCATTTTGCCCCCAACCCACCACCATTGGTGTGACTCACTTTCATTCATTCATTTAGTAACATTAAGAACTATGTTCACCGACTGTGCTGGAGCCCTCTGGAGGGGTCAGACTGTCTTCCACTGCTAGGATGGGGTCAACACGAGGCACAGTGGGAATGCAGTGGAAAAGGGCTGGATCCAGACAGGGGAATCGGGAAAAGCTTGAAGTTCTTTCTAGAAGCTGTAAAGTTCCCAGCCAGAGGTAGGGACTGGGTGAGGGGAGACAGCAGAGAGAGAGAGAGGGAGAGAGAGAGAGAGAGAGCGCGCTGGCCTGCAGTGGGGCCAAGAAAAAATGTGGTTATTTTCCCAGCCGCTGGCCAGGAAGGGGAGTGAGAAGCCTCAAATGAAGCTTTGACATTGTTTTTCTTTCTTCTGGAGTGCTGCCACATGCCGCCACACAGAGCATGTCATGGGTAGATGCATATTATTGCAATGTGTTTATCTAGGAAACCAGAGCCCAGCTCCAGCATCTGGTTTTCAGCACAATCCTGAGTGAGGTCCAATTTTCCAGTTGGGTTAATGAAAATAAAACTTGGGAAGTTGTGGGCCGGCTGCATCAGGGGTTGAATTCTGGGCTCATGCAGGGTCATGGATTGCAGAGCCGGAAGGGCTTGGGCAGGTCATGGATTTATTGTGGACAACCTTGCGCAGGGAGGGAGTTGCTGCCTGGCCTGGCTCTGAGGAACACGCCTCACAGAGGAATGATGTCTTGGATTTTCTCTGCGTTAACCTGACACCAGTTGATGGAGCACCTACTTTGGCTGAAGCACTGGGCTGTGTCATGGGGCAGGGGTGAAGCACAGGTGTGCACCGGCTCCTGAGCCTAGCTTGCCCAAGCACAGTGCAGCCGAGGAGAGAGGCCGAACAGACGAGCATGACACAGGTGGACTTATGAGTGGGACCCTGATAGCTTGTCAGGCACACCACCTTGAAGCTGTCTCGAGACTTGGGATCTGAGAGAGACTCGTTTTTAAAAGCCAGCTTAAAGAAAGGTGCAGCCAGATTTCAGGAAGACCCAGAAACTAGAAGTAAAATTCTACAGCCTCTCTTTGCACCTCTGTCTGCAAGTCTTGCATATTTGTTTCATGTTTCTCTCTCCTTGCAGAACAGGTTTCTCTGATCTCTGGACAGCATGGCAGAAAACACGATTTCCCTGCAGCGCCTGAGTCCACTGGGGACTCTTTCTCTTTCTTCCCCACTCCAAGTTCCTTGGGGGAAAGGTGCTAATTGGCCCTGGTGGGTCCCAGGCTCACTCTTGGTAAAATCAGCTGTAGCTAGGGGTTCAGAGTCACATGTATAAATGTGGCTAACAGGACCCCACCTTGAGGTCCCATGCCTGGGAGTTCTTGTTTATAGAAAGAGCTTAGTAGTGAACCATGAGTCACAAACAGCTTCTCCTTTGTTCCGACCCTATGCTTGTGAGGGAGACAGGACAGGGAAATGGGGGCCAGCCCATTGGTGTGAGAGTGAGGCTGGACCCAGGGCTCCTGACTACCAGCCCAGTGCTCTTTCCACTACACTCTGTTCCGCTTGTCCTGATGTGGAGCCAACAGTTGTGAAATGGACTGTGCCTGTGTGCTTTCCCCTTGGGAGCAGCTGCAGAATGAGCAGTGTTGATTAAATAGAATTTTGCTGGTGGGCCTTGAAACGAGCTGGGAGCCAAACACCAGTGGTGTAGCTAGCTATGACCCTTGGGGAGGTTATCAGAAGGCGCGTGTCATAGATCCCGGACAGGGTTACCTCTCATAGGGTGTCAGGATCCTGGGGGAAGAATGGCTCCTTACTTTTGTCTTTCTTACCCTGAGGCTGCTTCCTAGATAGAATGTAGGGAAGGCAGGGAGGAAGCGCCTCTTTCTCCTGAGTCCCACCTCATGCTAGGGAATCACACTGAGCCATAAAATGGTGTTGGGGGAAGAGACCTTTCCCTGAAGCTGGAGAGGAGAGTCCCCAAGGAAGGCCAGAGATCCAGCTCCTAAAGGACCACAAAGGATAGGACATTTGGTATCTCCATGATCACCCGTAATCCTGCTGAGCAATGACATTTCCCTTCATTCCACCATATTGATGTGGGAAGGGATACTCATGTTTTTCAAGATGCTGTCAGTTTTGTGTGCATCTTGCTGCCCCTGCATCTGTCTCTCCAGCACCTCATGCCTGGAGTCACTGATGTTCCCACTTCCAGGCCTGAGCCCATCCAGGAGCCTGGGCCAATCCTGAAAACAGCCCCAATCCCATTCCACGGGGCTTGGAGTCATATTCCTGCTGGTAGCACCAGGCTGGGCTTCCTGCTTTGCTGTGTTGGTATATCCACAGGCCTGGGGTCCTGCCTTGGTCCTTTCTTTCTAGTTCACTTGGTTACACTTCCCTGAACACTTCCTGTGGGTCTGTACCCAGGTTCTAAGACTTCCTGGGGCTCTATACCCACTTACATGCTTTGGCCCATTCCTCTAGCCACTGATGAAGGGAACCCTGGGCACGGTGATGAACCTTCACCTGGCTCTATGTTACCTCCCATCTCTATCACCTCTGCTGACTGGCCTGGCTATCTTTAATACTGATGCCAACTAGGGCTGACCTGTGAACAGCTTGTCAGCCCATTTTGCAGCTGGGCTGGAACCCGCAGCTCAGGGTTAGTGAGGAGGCTTTCTCTATTTTCTTTGTTCCTCTCCTGGGCCCTGCATACTTTCTCTGTGAGCTCATTCTAATGACACTTGGTGTGGGCTATGCTTCCTGTCCCACTGAGCCATGCACAGGAGTCTTCTCTCCTTTCCATTTGTCTCCCTTCTGTTGGTTGCAAAGGCCATTAGGAGTCTGTAGACAGCAGCCCTTACCCCAGTAAGTAGATCCCCTTGTGTACCGGTACGAGTTTCATGTACCAGTAAGGGTTTCTGACTGCAAAATCAAATTCTTCACGTAGACATGTCCCAGAGTATCCTGGGTCATCCTGCATCAGCTCATCAATCCATGTGATAACCTGAGTCCAGGCAACTCTGGCCAAAGTGAAGGAGAAAGTTAGACTATATATATTCTTTATTCTTTTGGTTTTAATTCCCCCTCTCATGATTCAGGCAGGTATTACCCAAGCACGTGCAAGCCTGACTTATCCTAGTCTCCTTCTCATCCGGGTGCTAAAATGACATTGTCTCTGAACTTGGGTCCATATAATTCCTGCAAGTGGAGGGTCTGTTCTGTCCAATCACCTCCCATTCCTCAGACATAGCTAGCTTTCTTTCTTTCTTTCTTTCTTTCTTTCTTTCTTTCTTTCTTTCTTTCTTTCTTTCTTTCTTTCTTTCTTCTTTCTTTCTTTCTTTCTTTCTTTCTTTCTTTCCTTCCTTCCTTCCTTCCTTCCTTCCTTCTTTCTCTATGTTTCTTTCCTTCCATCTTTTTTTTTTTTTGAGATGGAGTCTGAAGTCTCGTTCTGTTGCCTAGGCTGGAGTGCAGTGACGCAATCTTGTCTCACTGCAACCTCTGCCTCCCGGGTTCAAGCGATTCTCCTGCCTCAGCCTCCCGAGTGGCTGAGACAACGGGCATGCACCACCACGCCCAGCTAATTTTTGTATTTTTGGTAGAGATGGGGTTTCACCATTTTGGCCAGGCTGGTCTTGATCTCTTGACCTCGTGATCCACCCGCCTCGGCCTCCCAAAGTGCTGGGATTACAGGCGTGAGCCACCGCGCCTGGCCTCAGGCATGGTTTCTGCTGCCTTTTGCTCACAGCTGAAATCCATCCATCCATTCATCCATCCAGTCATCCAATAAATGTATCTGCCAAGTCCTATGCAAATAACTCAGGCGTGGTTTCTTTTATTTTTATTTTTATTATTTATTTATTTGTTTTTTTTAATTGCATTTTAGGTTTTGGGGTGCATGTGAAGAACATGCAAGATAGTTGCATAGGTACACACATGGCAGTGTGATTTGCTGCCTTCCTCCCCTTCACCTATATCTGGCATTTCTCCCCATGCTATCTCTCCCTTCCTCTCTACCCCTCGTCCCTCCCCCATTTCCCCCCAACAGACCCCAGTGTGTAGTGGTCCCCTCCCTGTGTCCATGTGTTCTCATTGTTCAACATCTGCCTATCAGTGAGAACATGTGGTGTTTGATTTTCTGCTCTTGTGTCAGTTTGCTGAGAATGATGATTTCCAGGTTCATCCATGTCCCTACAAAGGACACGAACTCATCGTCTTTGATGGCTGCATAATATTTCATGGTGTATATATGTCACATTTTCCCTGTCTAGTCTATCATCGATGGGCATTTGGGTTGGTTCCAGGTCTTTGCTATTGTAAACTGTGGTGCAATGAACATTCGTGTGCATGTGTCCTTATAGTAGGATGATTTATAATCCTTTGGATATATACCCAGTAATGGGATTGCTGGGTCAAATGGAATTTCTATTTCTAGGTCCTTTCAGGTGTGGTTTCTTACTGCAAGAAGCCTTATGTCTGCCTCAAGCCCTGCCTCTGTCTGCAAGGATCTGGACTATCTCCAGCTGGACTCACTGACATGCCTCCAGTCAGGCTCATTTTTATGGGGACAGCAGACATTGAAAGGGAGACTGGCAATAAACATGTAAACATATAATTAATTGTCAATTGCTAATTGGCTAAATGTTATATAAGGAATAAATGAGACTGCAAAAGAAAATAACAACAAATTATGGGGGCACCTGCTTAGGAAGGGTGTTAGGAGTAGGCTTTCTGAGGAAGTGACCTTTAAGCTAAGATCTGAAGGCTATCGTAGGGGAAAAGAGTGTGCAGAGAACAGCAAACAAAAAACGCTAAGGCCCTGAGGTGGAGAAGAAAAGATGTTCCAGAACTGGAAAGAAGCTTGGTGTGGCTGAAGTACAGCAAACGAGAAGGTGGCATATAATGAGACCAGGGAAGTAGGCAGGAGACATATTCATATGCAGCCTTTTGGCCTTCGTGAGGAAGTTACAAAAGGAAAGGGAGTAAGCAGGGATTGATATGATCTCATTTAAAAGATTTCTCTAGCTGCTATGTGGAAAATACGTCGGAGAGGGAGTCACATGGAAGAAGGGAACTGCTGGTCTTCCGACGAGAGATGGCGGTGACTCAATGTGATGGGACGGCACTGAAGACACGTTTGGGATCGACAGTAGGATGTGGTGGGCAAGGGTGACTTCGCTTACTTTTGCCACATTTCTGGCTTGAGAAACTGAGCGAAAAGTGGACCCTTTAACTGAGATATGAAGATCACAAGCAGAATTCTGAGTTCAGGGAGGAAATCCAGAGTTCAGATTTGGGCATGTAAAGTTTGAGATCTCCGTTAGACATCCATGAAGGTTAAGTAGGCAGTTGAATAAATGAGGCTGGAACTCAGAAGAGGCTTGGGCTGGAGTGAAAGCTGAATTGCCAGCATATGGAGAATAGATAAGGTAGGAGGGACATCCTCTTATCTGTTTCCCGGGGAGCCTTACACTAAAGCTAAGGTCTTTCAAACAGTCTTGAGTAAAGACGTCAGAGGCGGTGGACCTGGAGTACCCTTCCAATATGAGGGCCCTTGGGTTCCTGCAGGGACAGGACTGTGCATAATAGTGATTCAACTGGAGCAGGAGAGCTTTCTTGGCTCCACTGTGACTGGCCTTTCCTAGGATTGTTTTAAATTCCATTGATTATTCTTTGCTTTGCCCTGGAAACAACTACTCTTTATGTAAGCCCTCTCTGAAAGTGACAAATCATGGAAAAATCCATTTGTATTTGAATGCGGCAAAGGCAGAGAGGGCACATCTTGCTCTGTGTGGAGGCCACGCTGAGGATGTGCTGGAAAGTGGGTTCAGGCGGCCAGGCTGAGTCAACCCTTCACCCCTGAGAAACCCACGCAGAGTATCACGCGATGTGGAGGGAGGGGTACTCAGTCATTTCTGATATTCAAGGCAGGAAGGGTAGAATTGGAAAGGGAGGAGAAAACATCATTTTGGTGTGGCAGGAGAACATGGTGTGCTTCTGTGGCTTCCAGGAAGAATGTTTCCAGCCTAGGGCTCTGGATTCTCTATGGCTGAGTTCTCTGGGATAGAGGGGGTGGGAGGTGTTTATTTCCATTGGGAGATCTGGGAGGTTTTCTTGGGGCATCGAAGCTGGCACTTGTAAAGAGGATAGGACTTCGATAGGTGCAGTTTTCCCTTTACCTGCTGTACCCTTCTGCATGTCCAAAAAAAAAAAAAAAGACCCCGACTTGGCCTCAGGGACTTCCTTCCCCCAACCATGGAGATTTCTGCTGCCACTCTTCCTGGCTTTAGAGGACATGCTTGAGGAAGCAGAGTCTTTTTTGATGAGCTTCTTGTCCCCGCTCACCAGGTGTAGTGATTCCTGAGCTCCTTCAGGGACCAGATGTCTTAGCAGTTCTCTCCTGGTCGTGTCCCTCCTCTCCTCCGACCTTCTCTCTCAGCTCTTCCTTTGTCATATTTTTATTTTCTCACTTTCCCTCCCACAATGGAATGAAGCACCGTAGTGTGTAGAGGCTGATGGTGTTGGCCAGAGCTGTAGAATGCTGATGAAGGAACAGGAAATAAGTGAGGAAGTGGCAGAGGCCCTTCTAAGTGCAGTGACCCCGAAGGTCCTTCTTAGCGCCACAGGGCTGTGGTCCTGAGCGTGAAAGAGGAGAGCTGGGGTGAGGATCAACATTCCAGGGGGCCAGGAAAGGAGGAGCTGCTGTCTCCATGGGACATTTCTGGAAGATAGTTCAAGGTGGTATAGTGGCATGACAGTTGTTAAGATGATGATGAAAAAAGATGAGAGGAAGCAGCATTGAAAGAAGCAGCAGGCCGGTGTGGTGGCTCACGCCTGTAATCCCAGCACTCTGGGAGGCTGAAGCAGGCAGATCATGAAGTCAGGAGTTTGAGACCAACTTGGCCAAAATGGTGAAATCCCATCTCTACTAAAAATACAAAAATTAGCCGGGTGTGGTGGTGCACACCTGTAATCCCAGCTACTTAGGAGGCTGAGGCAGGAGAGTCACTTGAACCTGGGAGGTAGAGATTGTGGTGAGCTGAGATCCTGCCACTGCTCTCCAGTCTGGGCAACAGAGCGAGACTCTAGCAGCAGCAGCATATACTTGTGGAGATGAGGGTCAGCGTGGCCCCTGACGATCCTCCTCCCTCCACTGCCCCTCTCCCACCCCCAGGCATGTCACCCTGAAGTTAAAACTGGTCCTGTTCACATGAGGCAACAGAAATGAGAGGCAAAGCAGCAGCTGTTGAACATTCAGTTGTGGAGGCCTCTCTGGGTATATGTGGTCCAGCAGTGGCTGGCACAGAAGTGCTGGGAGTAACACCACCCCTACCGCTTTCTTTTCTCTCTACTCTTATGAGTTTTATGGAGTTAGTACTCCTCCCCTGGACAAAAACTCCGAAGTTTTTCTCATGGACTTAAGACCCTCCATGACTTGGCCTCCCGCCTCTCCTCCTCCACTCTCTTTTGCGTTCTCTGTCCTGGCTGCGCTGGCCTCCTTGTTCCGGGAAATGCCTCGGGCTTCCCGTTTGCTGGGCCCTCTGTTGGGATGCTCTTCTTGCACAGAGCTGCCTGGCTCATTCCCTCACTCCTTTTAGGCCTCTGTGAAGAGGCTCCCTTAACAAAGAGGCTTTCTCTGCTCACCCCAAGTCAATTAGACACCTTCACTCGCGCTCCCACTCCCCTTACCATGCATCATATCTCCTCGTAGCTCTTTATCATCACCACATAACATATTCTGTGTCAATCTCTTTACTGTCCATCTCTCTCCCTGAATGTCACTGTTTTGGTTGCTGCCACATTCCTGATGCCTGGAAGAATGTCTGGCACATGCAGGCTTTCAATAAATATTTGTTGAGTGAGTGAATGGCTGACTACATCTGATGAGAAGAGAGGCTTTGATGACTCTTTAGCATTGATATGTAATCTGTTGAGTGCATGTTTGCCACATTTATCAACATTTTTTAAAAATTAGATGGATTTTCTGATAGTATTATCTTATTAGTGCAGGGGACTGCCTCAGCGTTGGGCCACAAGCCAGGCTATTCCTGGAAGGATTGCAGGACAGGCTCACAGGGTGGTGCATAGGCTCGTGCCCCAGGGCCCTTCATGTCTGAGAAGAGGGCCGTGACACTTCTGGGATGTCCACAGTGACCTCACTCTTATTTGATTTCCCCTGGAAGGCAGCTCACGTTACTTCCCTCTCTGCACATGAAGTAGAGGAAAGGAGTGTATTAGTCAGGGCTCTCTAGAGAAACAGAACCATAAGATATCTATCCATCCTATTGGATATATATCCTACCAAATATGTAGATACACACACACACACACACACATATTGGGGGAAGAGAGAGGGGGAGGGAAGAAGGGAGGGATAGAGAGGGAAGGAGAGAGAGAGAAATTTGTTTTAGGGAACTGGCTCATGTGATTATGGGGCTGGCTAGTCTGAAATTTGTAGGGCAAGCTGGCAGGCTGGAAACTCAGGAAATTCCTATATTGCAGTCTTGAGGCTGAATGCCTTCTGTTTCAAGAACTCTCAGTCTTTGCTGATAAGGCCCTAAACTGATGAGCTAAGGCCTGCCACAGTATAGAGTGTAATCTGCTTTACTCAAAGTCTACTGATTTAAATGTTAATTACATGCCAAAAACACCTTCACAGCGACACCTAGATAGGTGTTTGATCAAACAACTGGCCACCATAGCCTAGTGCATAGAAATAACTATCCCAGGGACTCATCCCGGCAACAATATACTTGCTGGTGGAGAGCCCAGCAGCTACAGTCTCTTAGAATTGGGAGGAGCTGCCAAGGTGCCTTATCTCATTCACACCTTGGGTTGAGTCCTGTGGCAAGTCACACCAGTGAACAGTGGGGCCCCATCAGGAGGGACTGGGGAGAGGTGCCCAAGCTCCTTATTCTACCCTGTTCTGGCCCTCCCCTGGCCTGATACCCCAGATCCATATCCCTTGGGCCCTGAGTCATCGCCTAGCTTTTCCCTTTTGTTACTTCATTTATTCTGACCTCTAGGACCAAAAAGAGAAATCAGTCCCTATTCATATGGAGCTTACATTCTCGCTGAAAGTCAGTCAATAACACAAACAAATAAAAATATTTTAGCCCATGGTAAATACTATAAAGAAAATAAGACAACGAGATTGGTGGTGATGGGGTCTCACCTTTCTGAGGAGGTGCCGTTTGAACTGAGAGTGAGGGATGGGCAGGAGTCAGTCATGCATGGATCTGGGGAGCAGGGGGGTCGGCAAGTGCAAAGGCTCTGAGCATGTAGCTTCTTGAGGGCCAGAAAGAAGACCATTTGCTAGGTACACAGTGGAAGAGGGAGAGATGCGTGAAGTGAAGTCAGAGAGAAAGAGGAGGCCAGATCATGGGGGTCTTGCAGGTTGTTGTTAGGTTCCTGGGACTTTATTCTAATTTCAAGGAAGCTTTTGGAAAGTCTGTAGTGGTTGAATGCTATAATCTCACATTTTATGAAAGGTCATTCTGGCTGCTGTGTAGAGAATGGACCACACAGGGCAAGAGTAGAAGCAGGATGCCTTGCTGGAGACTTCACCCAAGCCAGAGATAATGGTGGCTTGGACTGGTGTGACAACAGTGCAGATGAAGAAAAGGTAAATTTGGTGCACTTTTAGAGGTTAAAATGGCAGGCCTTTTTGATGAATTGGATGTGACAGATGAGGGAAAGAGGAATAAAGGGAGATTCCTTGTTTTTTGTCTAAGCAATTTGTTGAATGGTGCTTTTGTCAACTGAGAGGGGAGAAGCAAAAGCTGGTGGATGTTGAAGGTGGGCTGTCAATTTGTAATTCCTCTTGGGCATGCAGTGGTGTGGTAAGGCCCGGTCACCTATCTGGTGCCAGCTCCAAAGGGGCAGACCTCAGCTGGAACCTGGACAGGGCGACTTTTTCCCAGTGGCTGGCTGGAATCCACCTGCTTTCCTTTGCTAGCAAGCCCACTCCTGGATGGCAATCCCGTGAGTTATACCCGCAGGAAGTTCTACCTGTGCCTCTCAGCTCTCCTTGGATCTTGAGCCCCTGGCTCCTCTCTCTCTGAGGCAGTTCCTGCCTTCTGTCAAATTCAGCTCAGTTCCACAAATTCTTAAGGACACCAACTTAGTTTCAGATCCATGCTAGATGTTGGTGGCACAAAGACCTGCAAGGCATGGCTACGCCAGCTTCCACAGTTCCTGCCTGCTCTCTGGAGCAGGACTTTTAAAACATTCATTCATGGAGGGACTGTGTGTTAGTCTGGTCTCATGCTGCTATAAGGATATACCCAAGACTGGGTAATTTATAGAGGAAAGGTTTAATTGACTCACAGTTCTGAAGGGCTGGGGAGGCCTGAGGAAACTTACAATTATGGCAGAAAGGGAAGCAAACATATCCTTCTTCACACGGCAGTAACAAGAAGTGCTGAGCAAAAGGGGGAAGAGCCCCCTATAAAACCATCAGATCTTGTGTGAACTTACTCACTATCACAAGTATGGGAGAAACCGCCTCTGTGATTCAATTATCTCCACCTGGCCCCTCTCACGACACTTGGAGATTATGGGAACTACAATTCAAGATGAGATTTGGGCGGGGACAGAGCCAAACCTTATCAGACTGCAAGGGAGAGGTCTGTAACTCTTGTCATGTGGTATAAAATTTGTGTTTAGTTACATTATATTCATTTTTCTAGGAAGGGGACCTATGGCTTCTAATAGACACTATAAAAGGTAGGTGACCCTGAAATGCCAGAAGTGCTATTCTGTGGCTGCGGAGCCCACTGCTTAATTCCTCTCCCTCTAGTCTTGAGTCACCAGCAGCATCCAGCCTTTCTCAAACTTGCAGCTGCATCAGGATGCGACCGATGTGATAAAATGCAGGGCAGGTCGGGATAGGCCAAAAAGCGGGAAGGGACTGGATCCCTTTAGGCTGCATGAGGGACAGGTATAGAATGCACCTGGAGAGAGAGTGGGGGCTTTAAATGCCGTCTGTGAGGTCTGGATTTACCCCTGCAAATGAAAGGGAGTTAGAAAGCATTTTAAGCATGGGTGACTTGGACAACTTTGTGTGTCAGAGAGTTGTCTCGTAGCTTGGTGGAGCACGGACAGGAGATGGGTAAGGTTGGAGAGGGAGAATCAGGAGGAAAGAATGGGAGATGACAGAGTATGGATTTGAAGAGGAAGGAAGAGAAATGGAAGGAGTGGCAGCTAAATGACCACTGCCTATTGCTACAGGAAGAGGCTATTCTGAAAATGCTGAGCTTGGCAAAAGAGGCTTTGGGGGCTCAGGGGAGAAGAGAAGGGTAGCTTGTGGGCCAGAGAAGTGGGGAGATACCTGGGTTGAATGATGGTCTACAGAAAGGCTCCCTGGAAGATTAACAGCATGACTCTTCCAGGCTTCTCTTGGAAGAGACTCTCCTGAGGTCCTCATGGGCAAATGGTTTGGGTTGAGGGAAGAGGGGACTGAAAGTCAGGGAGGCCAGAGGGTGCATGGCTGGCCGTAGGCCCCTGCACAAGGAGAACTCGGAGAGGTCAGAGGCTGAGGGCATCCAGAATCTCAAGGGTAGGCTAAGCAGAAGCCAGGAAATCAGGGGAAGGACGGAGGCTGTGCTCACTAAGGGGGATTCCACAGGAGCAGTTGCTTCCTCAGGATGACTGTGCCCAGTGCCTCTGTATATGCTCTTCCCTGGGTTTAGAACATTCTGTCCTCCTTCATACACATGCTTGGCATCATGCCCCAGGCTCTCGTCCTTCTGTGACCTCGAGAGCAGAGTCAATCACTTCCTCCTCCCTGCTTTCGCAGCCCCTGGGCTTGCCTCCTGAAAGCACTTTGCAGGCTGGATTCCTGGTAACTGGGTGTGCTTGCTACCCCCACCCCCAACCAGACTCTGGACTTCCTGAGGGACAGGCTTGTCTCTCATCTGTGGGTCTCCTGAGCCTAGTACAGCTGGTTGCAGCCCTGCTGTGGGTGTTGAATGGTTAGGTCCTGAGTGGGACAACCTTGCCAGTGGGTTTACAAAGAAGCCAGTGTACAACATAAATTTAAAAAATGTTTACCAATTTATTATAAAGGAGATTACAAAGAATACAGATGAACAACAGCCAGGTGGATGGAATAGATGCATAGGGCAAGGGATGTGGGAAGAGGCAAGGAGCTCCATGTTCTCTCTGGATGCACCACCCTCCAGGAACCTCCAGGTGTTCAGCTACCAGGAAGCTTCCCCAACCCAATCCTTCTGTGTTTTTAAAAAGGATGGCTAGTTGCCTTGCAGTAGGTGGCAATGCCTTAACTGTTTGCATGTTGTCAGGCCCCAGGACCTGTTCTGTCATTGTCAAGGGGAGTGCTAACTTTCCTTACTTTCTTAAAACACACAACATGATGTTTTAATGTACATGTGTATAGTGAAGTAGTTAACTACGGCTGAGCATATCCATGATCTCACATAGTTAACTTTCTTTCTTTCTTTTGGTGAGAGTACCTAAAATAACTCTCTTAGCAAATTTCCAGTATGCAATACAATATTATTAACTATAATGCCCCTGCTGTTCATTGGATCGCCAGTCTTATTCATCCTGTACAACTACATCTTTCAACCCTCTGACCTACACCTCCGCAGTCCCTCCCGTCAATCATCGTTCTTCTGCTTTTATGTATTCAACTTTTAAATTTTTTAAGATACATGTATAAGTGAAATCATGCAGTATTTTTCTTTCTTTGTCTGGTTTATTTTACTTAGCATAATGTCTTTTAGGTTCATTTATGTTGTTATAAATGACAGGATCTCTTTCTTTTTAAGGCTGAATAATATTTCTTTGTGTGTGTTTATATTTTTATATAAATATATACATATAGCACACATATATATGTTTATATAATATGCAAAGAAATATATGTATTTCTCATATATATATTTTTAAAGAAATATATATGTATAGATATATGTATGTGATTTATATACATATATGTATATAAATTGTGAGATATTTATATATGTATATAAATTGTGAGATATATATATGTATATGTATCTACATATATATCTCTCACAATTTACATACATATATATATATCTCACAATTTCTTTATCCATTTATCTCTTGATGGGTCATTTCATATCTTTTGGTTGTTTTCCTCTCGGCTGTTGTGAATAATGCTGCAATGAACGTGGGATGCAGCTATCTTTACAAGGGGGTGATTTCATTTCCCTAGGTATATACTCAATAGTAGGATTGCCAGGTCATACAGTACTTCTATTTGTAACTTTTTGAGGAACCTCCATACTGTTTTCCATAATGGTTGTACCAATTTACATTCTCACCAGCAGTGTACAAGGGTTCCCTTTCATTTACATCCTTGCTAACCCTTGTCATCTCTTGTCTTTTTGTTAATAGCCAGCCTAACAGGTGTGATGTGATGGCTCATTGTGGTTTTGATTTGCATTTCCCTGATGATTAGTGATGCTGAGCACTTATCTTTTCTTGTACCTGTCGGTCATTAGTGTATCTTCCTCTACCTTTGTTTTCCCTCTTCTTTCTTTCCTGCCTTTTTAACTTTACCTCTCGCTTTCCTTAAAAAGTCCTTTCCAGTCTTTTCCTCTGTTCTAGGAAAAGATAATAGAAAGATCCAAATGATGGCTTCAGACATGCTGGGCCCAAGCAGTCCCAGACACACACTGTGGCCCGATCTTGCTCT
The DNA here is from genome assembly GCF_001604975.1 of Cebus imitator. Taxonomy (NCBI): domain Eukaryota; kingdom Metazoa; phylum Chordata; class Mammalia; order Primates; family Cebidae; genus Cebus; species Cebus imitator. The sequence goes on along the minus strand of NW_016107580.1, from coordinate 478,092 downwards.
GTGGACCCCTCCCTGCAGTACATTTAAGCTGGACCAGCCTTTAGTGGCAGTGATGGGGCTCTCAGACAGTTGCCTCCTGCCTCCACCATAGGAGATCCTGGATTGTCTTTGGAAACCTCAGTAATGCAGGTGAGAAAACAGGCACAGAGAGGGGAAAGAAGCTACTGATAGTTGCACAGCAAGTTCCTGAGATGTCAAGCTTGCCCTGCCACCCCGAGGCTGTGTGATTTAGCGCTAGCCACAACTTCGTTTTCACATCTACAAAATGGGCATAACAAGAGGAGAGTTAATTTTGAAGATGTTCTGAAAGTTTTTTCATATCTGTCACTGATAAACAGTGGGCTGTACCTAGGACCTAAATTTCCTGATTTCCAGCCTCGTACTTTTTGTATCCATCAACTATGTTTGATGGAGCTAAGAATGAACTGCTCTAGTTTGGATGTGCAGCCACTCTGGGCGCAGAAACTCCTTAGCCAACCACTGTAAGTGCACTGACTTCATGCAGACTTTTTATTATATGCTGGAGATCCAGTAGAGGAAACTGTGGGCAGCAAAAGTGAGTGAAAAATTGCTCCCCCACCCTCAGCAAGGGTTCATTATTAATTCAGCAAATATTTATTGAGGACCTATTATGTGTCAGGGTTTCTAGCCACTGGAGATACAATGGTGAGCCAGACAGCAAAGTTCTTGCTTTCATGAAAATTCTGGATCTTTCTTCACTTCGAATACCCTGACTTACCCTGCCCTAGACTAGTTTCAGTTCCCCTAAATCAAGGGCCAGAAGGCTTCTTCCCCTCCACCCTGGATCCCAGTCCCCAGCTCTCTCTAAATTATAGCTCTGTGCCCTAGGGCAAAGTGCCAGGCACAGCAGGAGCACTGGCAAAGCCTTTGGAAGCCAGAGATAATATCCCTTATCTCCCCCAAGCTCTTCCCCAGGAGTCGTGGTCCCCTGCTACTGAGCTCTGGGCTTTGTCAGGGATGGGCTGCCCTCTGGGGGTCTGGCCGGATTCTCCCAGAACAAAGGGTAGCTCAGCTTCAGGCAGGCTCCCTCTGCCCCTCCTCTACCTCACTCTGAGATAATTCAGTCTTACTTGAATTCCCCAGCCTCAACTTTAGGCGCCAGCTTGAGCCTTGTTGAAATTTCCCAGTGTCCACATTTATAATGTCCAGGCCTCTGCTTTTGCTCCAAGCTCAGAAGCCCAGGTCTGGCACCTCTGAGAGTAGCTGACAATCTCCAGGGTTTCCAGACTGCCCTGCTGAGATGGAGGCAGCCTGGGCTGATGCTGGAGCCCTAGGATGGCCACAGGTAGGCCTGGAGTTTGGTCCCGTTTCTGCCACTTGCTTCCTATGTGATACGGGGCAAGTCACTTTCCATTTCTAAGCTAAGGTTACTTGTTCATGTGTTCATCCATCCATTCACCCATCCAGTAAGCCTTTTGACTACTCTTCACTGCCTGTTGGATCAAGTCTCATCTCCTTGACGTAGCATTTAAGGCCCCTCCATCTACAAGGAAGCTGGATGAGAGGTTTTGTTTCCTGAGTGCTCTTGTTCTGCCCTCTGTCTTACCAGTCCTTCCAGATGTCTCATCTGGAACCCCAGCTGCCCTCCTGTGCCAGGCAGCCTGGCAGGGGCACACTCGAGGCATCTGAGCAAGAGAAGCTCTGTCTTCTCTAGGAATTCTGGCTGCCTGGTGCTAACAGACTCAGAGTTTTGGAAGACGCTTTTCCAGTTCCTGAGTTCAGGCCTAAGCTTAGAGGTGGAAGAGAGGAGTAGGTTATATCAAGAACCAGCGAGGGCCAGCTGGTCAATAGGCTCAGTGAGGTAGCCTCTCGGTAGACAGCCTAGGGGGGGAAAAAGATGGGAGGACAACGAGTTCTGTAGAAGCTGAGACCTGGAAGTGGCCATGGGCAGTTGGTTTGTCTCAGAAATTGCGGATTGAGGTTGCTGCTTGCCTTGGTGCCCAGACTTTAGAGGACAGCACAGCTTGGATATGCTGGGAGTGTGTCCTGTTCCATCACTATGACTATAGTGATTAGTTCAGGGATAGTTGCATGGCCCAAAGTGGTCTTTCTGAGTGAATTCAAGGAATAAAGCCTGAGCATTGGGGAAGAGACTTGTTCTTTTCCCACTGGACTTATATCTGGGAAGATGAAGCTTGGAATTGCTGGTAGCCATTTTCCCATAGATGTGAAATCTGAGATTGAAGCCAACAGAGACAGAGCAGAGCAGAGCAAAGGCACAACTAGACTGGGTGATGCCATTGTTTGAGCCTAGAATGAAGCTTTGCCTGAAGCTGACTATCCCTGGTACTTTTTAGTTCCATGTGCTCTTTTTTGCTTAAGCCAATTAGAATTTTTAAAAAGTCGCTTGTAACCAGAAGAGTCCTACCTGACACACAACCGATGATAAAATTTGTCTTCAGAAAGATCAATGTGATAGGGGAAGATTCCTCAAGAGATCATCAAACCTCAGTCTTACAAGGACTCAGTGGAGCTCAATTGTTGATGACTGCTATCTTGTGTGGGATCTAATAGAGGCCCCACTGATCTAGAGACCAACTGCCTCGGGGCCCAAGACAGCTGCTCTTTGACTCCAAATGAGGGATGATTGGAGCCTGTCCACCTGGACACCGAGGCACCTGCCTTGCTGCGTCACATGTATCTGTGACTAAGAAGAGATTGGACTGGTTACTGCCTAGCTCTGTAGCCCAGTCGGCTCACATAGTCCAGGGAAAAGGGATTAGTTAGAGACCAGAACTAGCATTTGGCAAACCCACCTGGGGTGGGGGGTGCTTCTGAAAGGGGTCTACTTAGAAATAAAGGCTGGGAGAGAAATCCTGTGTCTCTCTGATGTCCAACATAGCCATACAAGCTGGCTGCCACTCCTGGCTATGACTTAACCTTCTGACAGCTCTTCCCCAAATGGACTTCTGGGTTTCTACCTGGACAAAAGGAGCCTAGGCAGAGAATTCAGGGCTTTTGTCCTGCAGATGTTGAAAATGTAGCAGAGCAGAATGAAGATTAGATGGAACTGAATACTGGAGCATACTGCAATTGTCCCTTGATCTCCGTGGGGGATTCGTTCCAGGACCTCCCACAGATACCAAAATCTGAAGATGCTCAAGTCCCTGGTATAAAATGACACAATATTTGCATATAACCTTTGTGCCTCCTCTGTATACTTTAATCGTCTCTAGATTATAGTCATGTGCCACATAACAATGATGGGCCACATATGCAATGGGGTCCCATAAGATTATAACAGAGCTGAAAAATTGCCCAGTGACATCGTCACCCTCATAAGGACATAGTGCAATGCGTCATTCATGTGTTGTGATGATAAACAACCATTCACATTGTTTCTTGTGTAAACAAACCTACTGCACTGTCAGTTGTATAAAAGTATAGCACATACAATTATGTGCAGTGCATAATACTTGGTAAGATAATAAATGACTATGTTGCCGGTTTATGTGTTTACTATATTACACTATACTTTTTATCATTAGAGTGTACTCCTTCTGCTTATAAGAAATTGTTAACTGTAAAATAGCCTCAGGAGTCTTCCAGGGGGTATTCCTGAAGAAGACATTGTTAGCATAGGAGATGACAGCTCCATGCATGTTATTCTCTCTGAAGACCTTTCAGTGGGACAAGAGGTGGAGGTGGAAGACAGTGACAGTGATGACCCTGACCCTGTGCAGGCCTAGGCTAATGTGTGTGTTTGTGTCTTCATTTTTAACAAAATGTTTAAAGTTTTAAAGAGTAAAAAAAAGGTCTTTAAAAAATAGATAAAAGCTCATAGAATAAGGACATAAAGAATTTTTGTACAGCTATACTATGTGTTTCAAGCTAAATGTTATTACAAAAGAATCAAAATTTACAAAAATTAGAAAGTTTACAATGGAAAAATGTTACAATAAGTTCATGTTAATCTGTTACTGAAGAAAGAAAAAATTTGGTGTAGCCTGTGTCCAGTGTTATAAAGTCTACGATAGTCCCAGGCCTTCACATTCACTCACCACTTACTGACTCACCCAGAGCAACTTCCAGTCCTGCAAGCTCCATTTATTCATTTTTTAATCTTTTATACTGTATTTTTACTGTGTCTTTTCTTTGTTTACGTATGTTTAACTATACAAATCCTTACTGTTGTGTTACATTTGCCTACGGTATTTGGTACAGAACAGGCTGTACAGGTTTGTGGCGTAGGGGCAGCAGGCTGTCCCATATAGCCTAGGTATGTGGTAGGCTAAACCATCTAGATTTGTGTAAGTACACCCTGTGAAGTTTGCACAACAGAGCCACCGAATGACACATCTCTCAGACCATATCCCTATTGTTAATGGATGCATAACTGTACTTATAATACCTAATAAAATGTAAATACTATGTAAATAGTTGTTATACTGTATTGTTTTGGAAATAATGAAGAGAATAAAAATCTGTATATGTTTAGGATAGATGCCACTTTTTTTTCAAATATTTTCCATCCACACTTGGTTGAATCCATGGCTGTGAAACTCTTGTATATGGAGGGCCAACTGTATATAGAATTGTAGTTTGTGGCCGCACGCGGTGGCTCACACCTGTAATCCCAGCACTTTGGGAGGCTGAGGTGGGTGGATCACCTGAGGTCAGGAGTTTGAGACCAGTCTGATCAACATGATGAAACCATCTCTACAAAAAATACAACAATTAACTGGGCATGGTGGTGGGCACCTGTAATCCCAGCTACTTGGGAGGCTGAGGCAGGAGAATGGTTTGAACTCGGGAAGCAGAGGTGGCAGTGAGCTGAGCTCTCACCATTGCACTCTAGCCTGGGCAACAAGGGC
>NW_016107580.1:420799-473223 GCF_001604975.1 Cebus imitator | reverse complement strand
ATCAGAAGGCTACCCAGGACAGCTATAATATTGCAATCCAGCCTGGGTAACAAGAGTGAAACTCCGGCTCAAAAAAAAAAAAAAAAAAAAAAAAAAAGAGGGAGAATTGTTGTGTGCTGGATTTGTACTCAACAGAACAAAAATTACCTCAATAGTAAATATTCTACAGTTCTCATTTCAGCTGTTCTCAACAACTTTTTGGGGTTTGCATAGGTGATGCTCAACTTTGATATGTTCCAATTTTCATATACCTTTCATTTACATCGCTCTCACTTCTGTAACTATACACGGATAACTCAGTTACTTCATCCTTTAGCTGATGGATGGCGATTTTGCCTTCGCTCTTGCATGGCCAGTTGCTAAGTTCTGCTGCTTGAGGATAAAAGGCTGGGTCTCTGCAGAGACAAAGGGGTGTGGGAAGTGTTTCTGGTAGAGATGCCCCCCTTTCCCTCTGTGTGCCAAGGAAATCCTAAATTCTCTGGATGCCTGGGATGGGGAGTTTGTTGGCTAACAAATGGTTGTACAATGAACAATTGAGTGTTTGATTCCCAGGCCCATGCTCCCCTCTCCACCACTATGATCCTTGTATCTGGTAAGGGTGAAAAGGGGTTCAGTGGCCACTGGTCCTAGGTGATGGCAAGGGTGGCCTCACTGGCTGGGGATGGTGGAGACTTTGCCATGCCATAGCAGTGGAGAAGATGAGGGCAGAGAGAAGTGGTGGAATCAAAGAGAAGTCGCAGGCTCGAACTCCCAGGCTCCATGGAGCAACAGAGGGATGCTTGCGAAGGCTTTTATCTGCTAGGAGCCAAGATAAGTATAATACCTGTAACAGGGATGGTAATTTTGTAAATATGAAGCAGGTATATTTTATTACTCATTACATCACTGTTTTCCCTTGGAGACCCAGCTACAAAATTATCACTAGAGGGCAGGAGAGGTCTCTTTAGCAAGACAATGTGCATCCTAGCCCAGGTACTGGCGTCTCCCAGAGTGTGGGGGCAGTGCTGACTAATGCTTCCCTGTTTACAGCACACTTAGAAAGTGAGAATATGCGTAAGGCACACTGGGTCAACTAAAGGGGATCTGGGAACTATGTGGGAGCTAGTGAAAAAAATTCACATTTTCTTCATGTTATATTATTACAATAATATATAAAACAAAATATTAAATATTGAATTTATATAAAATTCTAAACAAAATCATTTAAATATTTTAATGTTAAACATGAGCTTGCTTCAAATTAACAGATCTTTTCATATCTAGTTTTAGGTTTGAAATGGCCACATGGAATTCCTGATTAAAATATTTCATGGTTTCTTCAAATTCTTTTTTCAAATTATATTCATTTCTAATTTTTAAATGTTTTCAGATTTAGTGAGTACGAGTGCCATTTTGTTTATGGATATATTGCAAAGTGGTGAAGTCTGGGCTTTTCCTGTAACTATCACTTGAATAGTGTCTTTGTACCCATAATCATCACTGACAGGGAATTTTGTTTGTACAGAGTGGTGATAAAAAGTTAAAAACAATTTTGCAACTACTAAAAAATATATACTAGTTGAAATCATATAAAGACTATAATGGCATTTTCTTTTCTTCAACAACAAATGCAGTATTGAAATTTCTTGTGATAGGCATTGGATTTAGCACCCTTCAAACCTTTTGGGTTCAAGTGCACTTAGATAATGATGAAGCCCTACTCTGCAGAATACACATGCCCTTTTACATCAGATATCCTGCAGCTGGTGTGGATGTGACTAAAGATGCTCAGCTGCTGAGAGAGACAGAAACAGCCCATATACATTGAGTGACTGCTGTCCTGATTTGTCCTGAAGGGCTCTGATTCATTCTTCTGACATGACATGACTACTCCTTTTGCTCAAAAACAAAAAGGAAGCAGACCAGTTTGGTGTTGATACACAGTGTGGATGACTCTCGAAACATTGCCCTGAATGAAAGAAGCCAGATACAAAAAAGTACATGCTGTGTGATTCCATTTATTTGAAACTCTAGAACAGGCAAAACTAATTTGCAGTGATGGAAGACAGATGAGTAGTTGTCTCAGGCAGTGGTGGGGGGTGAGTGACTGCAGTGGGGCACATGGGGCATTTGGGGAGTAATGACAACATTGTCTATCTTGATCGTGGTAGTGGTGACACTGGTGGATCACTCATGTATACATTTGCAGAAACTCATAATACTATATAGTGAAAACGGATGCATTTTGTTGTATGTAAATTATACCTCGTTAAAGTTGGTTTTAAAAAAGAAAGTATACTATTTTAGACAATGAATGATGTGGTTTCTCTACATATGTGTGAAGACAGAGATTCAGGGCTGCCATTGCTACTGTGGCTTCCAGGAGATCCCTCCTGCTCTCCTTTGCCATTGGCCCCATCCCTCTTGGCCTGTGCTCTGTGCTCACTGGACGTGAGGGACACACACTCCTCCAGTGGGTTCCTGGCCCTCTTGTCCATGTGGAAGTGGCATACTATGCAGCAGGCTGCCAGAGAACATGTGTCGGGGCAGCCTCCCTCACTGCTTGGGATGAGATCACTCTCCTTGCTGTTTGATGGGGCTCAGTCTTGTCTGCCCTCCAAGGAGCTATAGACGAGGTTCTCCCCAGAGGTGCCCAGCCTGTGCACTTTGGCTGCCTTCTCACCTGAAGACCAAGGGCATCATCATTGTGCCGCACACCTGTGGCCCATCTGAAGCACTTCTGCTGGGAAGCTCTGACCTAGGAAAGGTACCCATGCCTGTTCCTAAGTCTTGCTAGTGAGGTCAGAGTAGAAATGGGGAGGATCTGACATAAAGCAAACAAATAAGCATGTATTTCTTGGTCCCAGGGAATTGTGGGAGGAAGAAGGAGGGAGGACGGGAAACGGTGGACAGTGGAGGGCAGTGGCAGGAGCAGTGCGAGGAGAAAAGGAGTGGGAGGGGAAGGGAAGTGAGAGTGGTCAGCTTCTGGGCTTTGGTCTAGAGAATTTTTGGCAAACTTTCCTATAAAGGGCTGATACTAACTATCTTAGGCTTGTGGGATCATATGGTATCTGTCACAACTACAAACTGCCATTGCAGTGGAAAAGCAGCCAAGGACAATGGGTAAATGAATAAATGTGGTTATGTTCCAAGATAACCTTATTTATGGATGGTGAAATTGGAATTCATGTAATTTTCATGTGTCACAAAATGTTCTTTAGATTTTTCCTCAACCATAAAAAATGTAAAGACTTTTTTTTTTTTTTTTTTTTAGACAGAATTTTGCTCTGTTGCCCAGGCTGGAGTGCAGTGGCATGATCTCAGCTCACTGCAACCTCTGCCTCCCGGGTTCAAGTGATTCTCCTGCCTCAGCCTCCCAAGTAGCTGGGATTACAGGCACGCACCACCACTCCCAGGTAATTTTTGTATTTTCAGTAGAGATGGGGTTTTTAGGCCAGGAGCCACTGCGCCCAGCCTAAAAAATGTAAAGACAATTCTTAACTCCTCATCCTCATAAAGTGGGTGGTGGGCTTGATTTGGCTATTGGGGCATAGCTTGCTAACTCCTGATTTAGAGTTGAGTTCTTAGTGTGGGGGGTCCTGAGGGTGGAGGACTTATGGAAAGGTGTGGCTCTTGGAATTCTGAGTGTCAGCATAGCTAAAGAAGTGATCACATTTAGCTTTTCTAGGATGTTTTCAGTTCCTGTGTGTTTTGGATGGAACCCAGAAGTTCTCTTAGCCCCTGGAGGCACTAATATATTTCATTTGTAAAACTCCCATCCGTAATATAAATGTACTGTTTGATCTTCAGTCATTTGAATTTGACTTTCAAAGAAGTTTTTAGAAATCATTAGGCATGACATAAGTAAAATAATAAAAGAGGGTCATACAATGACATCAATATGTGCTTGGAATGCTTGGAACCAATAGTTATGAATAATCAAATTCTGTGTTTTTGAGAGCTTAAAAACAAGGTGTGTGTGTGGTGACTACCTGGATAAAGTGTAGGGTGGGAACCCCTCCAGGTGCCACCATCAGTAGCTAATTTGACAGTGGAACAAGGGTGCACTGCAGTCACTTCCCCTGGTACCGCGTCAGGCATGCCCTGTGGGAAGGGCTGGAATGGGGCCTCTCTCTGGCCATGCGTGATACTGAACACCTTCACACCTTCAGCAGGTGTGTCCTTTAGCTCTGAACACACTGGCAGGTATCCATGGCCAACTCTGCTTTTTGCTCGCTGTCTTCTCCCGCCTGAGCCCCATGTCTTACTCTCATTCTGCATCCCTGGATCCTTCCTCCCATGATTCCCTTTCCCTCCTCCTTGTTACAACACATTCTTCTTTATCTTTATCTTGGAGGTTTCTGCTGAAATCAGGAGTTGTTACTGCAGAGTGGTGCTATTGGACAGCTCCCAGCCCTCCCACTGGTCACTTGGTGGGGCTCTCCTGGACCCACTGTTTTTGAAGTGAGTGTTGGAAAACGGCAGTTTGGCTCAGGAATAATAAGCTGGCTGGGTGCAGTGGCTCACACCTGTAATCCCAGCACTTTGAGAGGCCAAGGCAAATAGATCACATGAGGCCAGGAGTTCTAGACCAGCCTGGCCAACATGGTGAAACCCCGCCTCTACTAAAAATACAAAAATTAGCCAGGTGTGGTGACATGCATCTGTAACCCCAGCAACTTGGGAGGCTGAGGCATGAGAATTGCTTGAACCTGGGAGGCAGAGGTTGCAGTGAGCTGAGATTGCCCCACGGCACTCCAGCCTGGGCAACAGAGTGAGCCTCTCAAAAAAAAGGAAAAAAAGAAAAAGGAATAGTTAAGCTGGATAACAGCCCTGGTTCCTTTCACTTGCTCCCCTGCCCCGGCCCAGGCAGCCCTGACTGCTGGTCTGTGTGTTACAGTGGCCTCTTGGGAGCTGGCTGTCAGAGTCCTGCTCCTGATGTGCTGTGGCTATGGGAGGGCTGGCCTCCCTGATTTCTTCTCTGCTCCCTTCCCTTGCCCCCTCTGCCCTTCTCCATTCACTAGGCATCTTCTCTGTGGAGCCCGAAGATTGTAATTTTGGGTTCTCAGGCCTGTACTCCAACCCAGGGGCTGTGCCATGCTGTGTGTGCTTCATAGCTGCCCCTCCTGTGCCTAGTGCGGGGCTGGGCCCAGAGTGGACCTTGATAACATTTGTTGTCTGGAATTGAATCAGGAGCTCTCTAGTGGAATCTGCCCAGGCCTGGCTGGGAACTGGGAGCTGTAGCCAGTCCGTACTGCCCTGTCCTCAGGGGCCCTCATTCACTGAGGATGCCTGCCTGTTGCTGCACTGCAGAACATTCTGTCATGTTTACTAACAAGGAATCCAGGGGTGGAGCGGGATGGGGACCAAGGAGAGAGTCCTGTAACACCACAGGGCAGAGAGGAATGGAGATGGACTCAGGGACAAGGTCAGGATTACAGAAAGGGACTTTGGCAGGAGCGTTGACACAGGGCAGGGGCAGAGAGGGCAGGAAGCAGAGGGCAGGGGGAGTGAGGTGTGAGTTTCCTGTGGGGCCCTCTATTCCTGGGCAGGAAGGAGAGAGGCTAGGTGCCTCCCAGGGAGAACCATGCCTGACAGGCATATGAGAGCTCCCTTGGCATCCCTGGGCACTGATCACGGAGCACTGGAAACTCAGACTCTTGCCTCTCCTGGATTCTTATAAGAGAGGATTTCAACTCTTAGATTTTGTCCACTGTGGGCGCCAGAGGATACTTGCTGTGAGAAAGGGCAATTTGGGGTGGAAGGAAGGGGATATCTCTGGGCCCCAGTGTTTTGTGGATTGTGTGAGGCACCTGTGAGGCCTTGGAAAAATGATGGGCTGAACCGCAACAGCATGGGCCTGGCCTGAGCTGACACTGCTGCTTGAGTCTTTAACACATTTATTCTTTTCTTCATAAAGGACATTAAAAGGAGGCCTTTCAGCATCAGGTTATATGAAGGACAAGCAAAATTAGGATAAATATGGGTCATCTCCCTGGAGCATTAATTTGATGTGAACATTGGTGGGGAATAGCACCCCTAGCTATGATTATATTAAAACAAATATACACATAGGAGTAAAATGCTGAATTTGAAGATATATATTTAAGGAAATAGGGAGCCCAGAGAGAAATTTTGAGTTTTAGAGGCATATTTAGGCAATGCTCTCAGACCCTTGGAAATCATGTTCTTTCCTCTACCTTTAGCACTGTCACTTTGTCTACATTTCACGAATGAGAAAAACAGGGTCTGGAAGGGTGTGTCAGCAACCTGCCTACGTGATGACACAGAGCAAAGTGGTAAGGGTGGGACCGGAACCTGCATTGGTGGGCTCTGCATTCAGTATGTTATCTACTACACCACAGTGAATTGAGAGTTTCATGCTTTAGTATTTTGATTTCAGTAATGCCATGGAAATAATCAAATCTCACCTGTCTGAATAGTCTTTGGGCACAGCCCCATGTTTCAAATCAATCATGTCTAGGGGGAGGCAATGTGGGGCAGTGGAAAGAGTTAGGGGCTGAAAGTCAAGAGACTGGAATTTATCTTTGACCAGTTCTTTCGATAATAAAGCTCTGTGACTTTAGGCAAATGTCTTCATGCATCTGGGTTTACCTTCCCTATCTGTAACATGTGGTAACTACACAAGATACTGCCAAACAGCCTGGTCTTCTATGATGTGGGACCACTGCTTGCCTTTCTAGAACCTTCAGACCTGTAGATATGCTCTTCTTGGACATTCTGGAGTCTCTGGGGGAAAGGGAAGTCTGCAGCTCAGTTGGCCACCTCTGTGTAACAAATACTGAGAACACTGCAAGTGAAGCCTAGACAGGGTCTGGAAGATCAGCCTTCTTCAGGATACCTCCATCCTTTGCTATGGATCATCTGCCTAGGAGGTTGGAAGCTACTCAAGCAGCTCAAGGAAAAGATGTTGTGAGCATGCACCAGGTCATGAGATTGGAAGAGCTGTCTGCTCCTGGCCTGAGGCCAGTACCCAAAGCTGTCCACATCTCCCAGGGATGACAGTGCCTTTCTTCTTTACTGCTTTCTCTCTCCTCTCATCCGGATTGGATTCCTCTGCCTGTACACAGTCAACTTGGCTACCAGCTAGAGTGGGAGTAACTCACAGCCCCTGAGTCCCCTCCAGAGAGGGCTGTCAACAGGGCTGGCTGCTGAGCTGGGGAAGGTGGGTTGGTCTCACTATCCCGTATGTAGATTTCACTTAATCTCCTTGCTTTCTGGACAGTGCTTCACCTTTACCTTCCTCTGTGCCAGGTATCGCTTATCCTGGGTCTCCCTGGATCAATTTCTCCAGAGATGAAATTATCAATAGCCTACCAGGATAGGCAGTGCAGGGATGGCAGGAGTACTGGGGTAGGAACACTTTCTTATAGACTTCTGCCCTATCCTCCTGTTTTCAGCCCCATTTCTCACCCTGGCTCCAATGCATGAGGCTTTGTGGGGAATTCCCATGGACTCTTTTTTTGATCCTTTTCTTTTCTCTATCTATATACTTTCCCTAGTTGATCTCATCTAGTCCTAGGGCTTTAAATACCTTCTATATATCAATGATTCCCACATATTTATCTTTAGCCTCGATAGCTTTCCTGAATCTCAACTACCTACTCCTCCTGGACATCTCCATTTGGATGCCTAGCATCTTAAACTTAACTGGGTAAACCCGAATGCTTGATTTTTGCCTCCAAACCAGTTCCTTCTTAGTATTTCCCATCAAAGTCATGCTCATACACTGAGTGGCTGAAAGCCCAAACTCAGGATCATGCTTTCCTTCTCCTTTCCCATTTACTGCGTCAGCAAGCTCTGTCCATGCCTCCATGGTATATCATTAGTGAGTTTCCATTGCCACTGCTGACTGCTCCTGTCAAAGCCACTGTCATGTCTTGCCTGGGCTATTCCAATTGCCTCCTGAGTGGTTTCTCTGCTTCCACCATGGCCCTCCAAGGACCCACCTTCCGCACAGCAGCCAAACGATTTCATTAAACATGTCTATCAGGTTATGCCACTCCTTTGTTTAAAATTTCCCAGTGATTTCCTGTTGCCCTTAAAATAAATTTTACACTTCTTACCAAGGCCTCTGTTCCTCTGCAAACACTCTCTTTTCTTTTTAGAGATGAGGTCTCACTCTATTGCCCAGGCTGGGGTACAGCAGCTTCTTCATGTTTTACTGCAGCCTCAAACTTCCAGGCCCAAGTGATCCTTCTGTCTCAGCCTCCCAAGTAACTAAGACAACAGGCATGAGCCACCTCACCTGGCTAATTTTAATTTTTTTAATAAAGGTATTGCCCAGGCTGGTCTTGAACTCCTGGCCTCCCAAAGTGTCGGGATTATGAGTGTGAGCCACTGTGCTCAGCCTAAACTCCTTTTTTTTTTTTTTTTAATACAGGCTTCAGTCACTCTGGCCTTTCTGCTTCTGTCCGATTCCTGCCCCAGGACCTTTACGCTTGTTCTTCCTTCTGCACAAGAAGGAAGACCGCAGCCACAATCTTGATGTTCACTGCAGCCACAACTCCTCATCACACAGGCGCAAGCTCTACATTCTCAGAGAGGCTCTCTTAGGCTATTTTACTAAAGTAGGCACCCCTTCTCCCAAATCATTTGCTAGACCAGTAGTCCCCCACATTTTCGGCACCAGGGACTGGTTTTGTGGAAGACACTTTCTCTAGGGATGGTTTTGGGATGAAACTGTTCCACCTCAGATCATTAGGCACTAGATTCTCACAAGGAGCATACAACCTAAATCCCTCACATGCGCAGTTCACAATAGGGTTTGCACGCCTATGAGAATCTAATGCCACCACTGATCTGACAGGAGGTGGAGCTCTGGTGCTGATGTGAGCGATGGGGAGATGCTGTAAATGCAGATGAAGCTTCACTTGCTCACTGGCCCACGGCTCACCTCCTGCTGGGCAGCCTAGTTCCTAATAGGCCATGGGCAGGTACTGGTTCATGGCCCTAGGGACCCTGCTCTAGAACATCACTTTGTTTTGCTTCTCTTGAAAAATTCATAGTAGGTATCATTATCCAAAATTATTTTATTTATTTGTTTACTTGCATACCAGCTAACTCTCCCCATTAAAAAATGGACTCTATGAGAAAGGGTCCTTGTCTGTATTGCTCATTTTTAATATCTTTATCTACCACAGTGCTTGGAATACAATAGGTGCTCCATACATACCTGTACAATAAAGGAATGAATGACCAGTTAAGCTAAAGGGACTAGGAGCAGAGGCAGTTCCTGGAGAGGGGGATGTGGGTAGAACAGGCATTCCCCAGAGTGTCTCTTGAACTTTTGCTTGATTCTAGGCCAGAGTATGACACAAAGTCTTCCAATTTTATAAAGGGTCAGTGAGCAGAAATTGAAGGGAAAGGTGAGGGCAGGGGCAGTGGATGTGGGTAGCGTGGCACGGTTCAGTGAAAGTACAGTAGGTGTTGCTCTGCAAAGATTTTGCTGTATTCTTTTGTCCCAAGCAGCACAGCTTTTCCGCTGTGACATTCTGTGACTTCTCATGCAGTGTTGTTTTTACAGCATTTGGGTAATTTTCCACATGGTCAGCCAGCTCCATCAAGTACAATGGTGAGGAGTGGGACTCAGAACTGCTGGGAGGGCCCTGAGACCATCAGACAGGGAAGATGCGTGTCATTTGCATCCAGCACTGTCTCCCAGCTGCCCTTTGTGAAGGTGGCTGCTGGACTGTGACATACAGGATGTTCCTGTGTAGTTCTTTTTAAAGAAGCATATTTTTCCTCCATGTTAAAACTAAAATCTGTGGCCTATAGCTCAGAGCAGATGTTAAGAACACATTCTCTCTAAGAGTTTGGGCTGGAGTGTGGGCAATGCTTACTTATCACGATTTCCTTTCCTTTGTGTTTCTCTGTGCTTATTGAAGTTTTTGCCTTGGGGGAAAACAACAAAAACAAAATTGCGATATATTTATGAACAAAGGAGAGAAATGAAACTTTAACCTCTGGAAGAGAGGAAAGAGGGGAGCAAGGTGCCTGAAAATATTTCCTTTAGGAGTGACTGGAGGCTCCAGGGAAATCACAGCACTCCTGTGGAATTTTCGCAGAACTAAGGAAGGCTGCAGTCAGCCAAACTTTTGAAACCTCAGCATCCTAAATCCCAGCTTTGCTGCCCTGAGAAGAGTATCTGCCAGCGGAGCCCTGGAGGCAGCTTCCCCAGGACCTCCCCCCTCCCTCCTGATGTGCCTGCATTCCTGGAGCTGTCATCACCTCTTCTTTAGCTCCTTAGAAAAGAGGTGGCAGGAGAAAAACGCTCAGTCATCTTGCAGAGACTTGGCATCTCTCAGCCACACGTTCTTATTAACTTAGTGGCGCAGTTGGCTGGCAGGTTCCCCGGTCATGTTCTCAGTGACTGGAGTTCTTGCTGTTTCTTGGACTCCTTCATGTCTCACCCAGACCTAAGTTCGGTCCTCGCTTCTTAATTAATTCATGTCCTTGTGTAATATGTGGCACACCCACATAGCCATGGGGCATGTTCAGGCTATGTTTTGTAATGCTCTGGCTTGTTCTACCCTTGCTAAGGGGGCAAGGACAGCAGTTACCTGGTTGGCTTAATTTGGGCAGCAGAACCTACACAGTGACTACCTGCTGGAATCCACCTGGCCTAGGCATCTCTCTCGCTCCCTCTTTTTAAATAAAAACAAGTGTTTCATATTACCATATTCAGAGAGGGGTTTTATTTCCTCCTGAACTCACAAAGGTCAGTCCAGAATGACCGTACAGACACTAGGAGATGAGAACTATACAAGTGAAATTAAGCAAATGTATAAACACAAGATCATCACCAAAAGGGGGAAGTGCTGTTCAGTTACTGATGCCAGTCCCTCTTCTCTAGGGGACCCTGGCAGCTGTAGCCAGATGTGGCCAGGAGTTCATCTCTGTCCTAATTCTGTTAGCATCCTCTTCATTTATAGTCTGGTTTTGCTTCTAAGTCTGCTTCTGCCTCTCAAGCTGTCTGCACACCATACTGTCTGCATTAAAATGATTTGCTTTCTTAAAATGAGTCTTGGCCCAGGCACAGTGACTCACGTCTGTAATCCCAGCACTTTGGGAGGCCAAGGCGGGTGGATCACCTGAGGTCAGGAGTTCGAAACTAGCCTGGCCAACATGGTGAAACCCTGTCTCTACTAAAAATACAAAATTAGCCAGGTGTGCTGTCACATGCCTACAATCCCAGCTCAGACAGGAGAATTGCTTGAACCCAGGAGGTGGAGGCTGCAGTGAGCTGAGATTGCACCACTGCACTCCAGCCTGGGCAAGACAGAGTGAGATTCCGTCTCAAAAAAATAATGGGTCTCAATATCAATAGTGGGGAATTCTCAGTGTCTCCATCAGCAGGTGCTGAAAGCTTACAGTAAAGGAGAAAATTTTCAATAGCTATTTTTTTAAAGAGATGGAGTCTTGTTCTGTCACCCAGGCCAGAGTGCAGTAGTGTGGTGATCACGGCTCACTGCAGCTTTGACCTCCCTGGGTCAAGTGATCTTCCTGCCTCAGCCTCCCAAGCAGCTAGGACTACAGGTGTGTGCCACCACACTCAGGTCATTTTTAATATTTTGTAGATATCTCACTATGTTGCCCAGGCTGGTCTCAAACTCCTGGTCTCAAGCAATCCCTCCATCTTAGCCTCCTGAGTCGCTGGGATTATAGGCATGAGCCCTGCTCCTGGCCCAGTAGCCATGTTTTTGAGGAGGTTTATTTTTATTCAGTATGTTTAGCTCTGCATGGGTTCCTTAAGATACCAGGCACTGCCTTTGGGTCACAAAGCCAGCATGACAGTAAAATGGTCTCAATATCCTTTGGTTGATAGCTCTGGACGGGAAACTCACCTGATAGCTCCACACACTGTGTTCCAGCTTGTTCCTAATCCTGCCAGTTCCTGACCTGGCATCGTTCCATGTTTGGCTTTACCTTGTCTTTTGCACCTGACATTTGGTCCATGCTGCTGGCTCTATTCCACCTATGACAACCAGAATAAAAACTCTTTCCAACCTTGTTTCTAAAGCTCTTCCTTGGCCCAGATCCCTCTAGGTGGCCTCTACCAGCCTTGTCCCGTTGAGGAACATGGCCTAGACACCTGTGAGGGTCTCTGCCTGCCTCCAGCTGTGCCAGGATTGGCTTCTCCTCAGCTGTGCCTCATGCTGGGCCATGTCATGGGAGCAGGCTTGTCAGCAGGGGTGGATGCTGACCTACAAAGGGCTCCTCACTGCCAAATGTCATTGATTCCCCATCCTTCTGGTCTCCTACCATTAAACATCTGTAGCCACCTGGGGTTTTGACTTTTAACTATTTCTTGACCACGTACCTTCATTATTACCTTCCGGAGAGCACCCTTTTAATAATAAATGTAATCTTTATTACATTTGTTAAATGATTTACAGTCAATAGAGCACTTTAGTATATTCACATATATTATCTCATTTCCATACTTTCTTTTTATCAACAAACATAAAATAATTTTAACAGATACAACAAAAATTAAAACATAGCAAAAGTATCACACACAATGTTATATTACCATTTAATATATAACATGGAAATATACTACAAAATAAGAAATACAAAACCAAAAACTAGATATGATTTTATTTGTTATGATGGGTGCACTTGCCTGTTCACAAGTTCATTCCAGTCCAGAACACAGGAAGATTGTGCTATCCACATAGCTGCTGCCCCATTCAGCCCACTTCTTTCCTTTGCTTTTAACTGAGTTAAGACAGAAAACCCTATTCACACAAACTAGCTGTGGATGGCAGTAATAGCAGGACACTCTTTCTACTTAACAAAGGAAAGTCTTCCTTTGCCTTAATCCAAAATGCTGATAAACTTAAGGTCTCATAATTGTTCTTCAATGTATATGAAGAAGCAAGCTGAGATAATTCATTCTCTTCTTCAGGTGCCAAGTTAAGCCCATTTATTGATTCAGTGTTTTGAAAAGCAAACGGTTTTCCCTTAATATTTCAAATTTTTCTTCTGGAAAGAAATGGTTAAAAGTTTGAGATGAAGTGAGAATCAAAAATATATCTAATTTTATTTCTTTCAAAATTTTTTCATTAATAATATTCTCTTCAATATGTTGCAAAAATCTTGGAAACGTAGTAACGAGGACAATTTTTTAAATTTGGCTTCCCATAGCAATAATGTCTTTTGAAATCCCTGGATATGTGTGACATGCTGGAATACATCACTATTTTTCCCCTGTAGTTTTAAACTCAGTTCATTTCCCCTGTAGTTTTAAATTCATTATGAATTCCAAAAATATCAGTTAAATATGCCAATTTTGTTATCCAATGTCCTCTTCAAAAATATTTGCCAAATGAGATTTTTTTTAATGACAAAAAAAGTAAATCTGGTTCCTGAGCACATAAACCCTGCTTATTATTTTCCCTGAGACAACCAACAAACTTTGGTATGATATACAAAGTGGGTACGATTAGTTCCAATCTCTGAACAAAATGTTTCAAGAAGCTGGCTATTCAGTGAGCTTCCTTTAATAAAACTGACAACTTTCACTGCATTTTTCAATACTTTAGATTCTGTGGAATTTCTCTGGATGCTAAGCCTTCATGATGTATAAAACACTGATTCCACACAGTACAACTATTAGTCACTTCTAGTAATTTTTTTAATTACCCTGCTATGTTTTCCAGTTATGTCTGCTGTGCCGTCACCTGCAATTCCTTTGTAGTTTTTCTAGTTTAATTTATATTGACTATGCGCCTTTCTAATTCTGTAAAAATATCTAATCCACTTGGGTGTGAGGTTAAATTTAAAAATACGAAAACCCTCCATAAAATCATCTTTCCATGCATATCTGACAGAAACTAAATGTGTTGTGCAGCTTCCAGTATCAGTGCTTTTATCACGCTGGATTGCAAAATCTATACCCGACTGTTACCGAGTAATAAGCTTTATTTCTAAATGTTCTGCAATAGCACAAATGCAAAGAGATACTATGTTATCATTAGGTATAGTTTTTAATGTATTAGCTGATTCCTCATCAAAAATCATACGTGTTGTGTCCAAACATGCTGAAAGAGTAATTTTTCAGCAGCTGTGTTCTCTTTTGCCATGATATGCAACTAAATATGATAATAAGGCTTTCTCACTAACAGTAGTAGAACAACTAATAAATCGTGTTGATAATTTTAGGTCTTTTTTCTTTCTTTGAAGATATTCAAGAGGCTTATCAATAAGTTCAGCATGCTGAGTTTCTAAGTGCCTTTTTAATTTAGGTTGTAAGCTTTCATTTGGAAGGATATTATCACAAATAACACATTGAGGCCTGTTATTTTCAACAGGGGTTTCACATTTGGTAAAGCCATATTTTAAGTAATCTTCATAAGAATGTTTTACACTTAATTTTTTCTTTTTGAAATGTGGCTCAAATGAAGTTGAAGTTTGCAGATGAGAGTCTGTATTTTTCTCAGTATTGTCACTATTTATGCTTCCAAATTCAACAGGTGAATTTGAACATGCTTCTGTGTATTTCATTCACTATTCCTCTTTCATTTAGTAAATAAATGATGCATTTTCATAGCAATTTGTTCCAGTTTGATTAAAATGGTATAATTGCCACTAATTCAAAAAAGAAGGAAAAATATATATATATATATATATAGTCTAAATTAACATCTTTTCAAAAACGACACTGCAGGTTTGCAATTGAATCTCAGTTGAATATCTCTAGTTGCAAGCCATTGTAATATAAAACTTGACTGCACAACATTAACTTTGCTATGATGAAAATGAAGCAAGACACCCGAAAGCAAATTACTGAAAACCATTTCTTAACCAATATACATTCTATTCATCACATCCCCTCCATCAAATATCTTTCTCACATATTGAAATTGACCTCAGTATTCCTTACAATGTGCACAATTCAGGCAAAGGATCCACGTAAAGCACTTTGGTATTTTACATTTTTGTAAAAGTTCATCGTGACTCACAGAATTGATTTCATGGGTCACACACATAGTGTGAAAAATACTGATACAGAGACATGTTGTACCCTTTGCTATGTTGGTGCCTTGAGTATGTCAGCTTGATGATGAAAGAGACTAGCCAATCTGCTAGACTGTTGACTTGTATAAGAATATCTTGAAGTGGTAGGAATGTATTTTAAATGATCATTCCTGTTACTTTTTCATGGGAAGAGTTTTAAAGAGTGGCAGCTATGTTCTGATATAGTGAGGAGCCAGTGAGGTTTTCCATGGCTAGGTCAAGCATCAGGTTGGAGCTGATGATATATTTTTATGGAGCTTTCCTGGAATGCATCCTTGACCTTCAGCCCAGCCGCTGTGACCCGGCCAGGCCCAGGACCCAAGCCTCACGTCTCTCCAGTGGAGCTGTAGTTCAGCTTGTCCCTCATTCCCTCAAAACACCACTTCCCCATGTTGTCTTCTAATTTCTCTGGCAAAGAAGACTCAAAGCCAGCTTATCCATTAGGCACATTAGGGACCAGGGCCTATAAAAAAGTATTGATTTTAATTTCTTTTAAAAAGGGAAAAAATATATATATAACAATGAAACCAAACTGGATTGTGTTAGTCTTTATACTCACAAA
Organism: Cebus imitator; assembly: GCF_001604975.1. Classification (NCBI taxonomy): domain Eukaryota; kingdom Metazoa; phylum Chordata; class Mammalia; order Primates; family Cebidae; genus Cebus; species Cebus imitator. The sequence goes on along the minus strand of NW_016107580.1, from coordinate 457,637 downwards.
TTAATAAAATATAATTTTTTTTGAGACAAAGTCTTACTCTGTCACCAGGCTGGAGTGCAGTGGCGTGATCTCAGCTCACTGCAAACTTCACCTCTTGGGTTCCAATGATTCTCCTACCTCAGCCTCCCAAGTAGCTGGGACTATAGGCATGCACCACCATGCCCAGCTAATTTTCGTATTTTTAGTAGAGACGGGGTTTCATCATGTTGGTCAGGCTGGTCTCAATCTCCTGACCTTGTGATCTGCCTGCCTTGGCTTCCCAAAGTGCTGGGATTACAGGTGCCTGAGCCACTGCGCCCAGCCAATAAAATATAATGTTAAGTATTATTTTATGGAGGAAGGAGCTCAGGAAGACAAAAGTAGTGGGGGCTCATGAAAGCCATAAATAATGTGGCCCTGATAGGACCCATTGGCCATTTCAGTGCATTGACTTGTAAATTTGGATACGTTTCTTAACATACGAGTTCTTTTTTCTGCCAGAAAAATGGGAAGAAAAATTTCCGTACCTGCTGTTCCTAGGGCTTTTGTTAAAACAAGGGAAATAACTCTGACAGTGTCTAAACTTTTCATAAGACAGGCCTATATATATAGTAGATAGGACTATTTCAGTTGTACATAACAGGTATCCATCTCAAATCAACATAGAAAGAAAGGGAATATATTGGCACTCATAACTGAAAACTCTAGGTTTCAGCTTTAAGTGTAGCTGGCTCAGGAAACCCAAAAATTTTGCCAGAAATCTGTTTCTCTCTTTTCCTCTCTCGTGGGCCCGCTTATCTCTGTGATGAATTTCTTTCCTAGCACACTTTTCCCACATGTTGAAAGAATCTCAAAGACTCCAGGTTTTCAGAATTTTCAGGCTTGTGACCTAGAAGACGAGACTCCTCCTAGAGACCCACCCTGTTCCTCAGAGGGCTTAAACTGCTCCTTGCTTGGGCATCCTGGGCATCCCTGTGTCCAGGGGATAGGGTCTTCTGTCCAGCCAGCTTATCATATTTGTCCCTCTTCCTTCCTATTATTTGAGTGGCAGTCCCCAAGTCTCCCTTGGAAGCAGGGGCAGAACAGTTTCTAAGTTAAGAAACACAAGCAGACCAAATAACATGTCCATTCTGGGGCTGTATTGGTCTGAGGCATTGTTAATATTATCTCTTTTGCAGAATGTTAGAACCAATTGAGATTCATTCAGAATTTCTACTTAATTTTCCAGACCTCAGTTCTATGGGTGCCCATCAGGGTTTAGTAGAGACTGCACAGACTCATTTAATTTTCACAAAACCTGTGAGGCAATTATTAGCTCTACTTCTACAGATAATAAATGCAAAAAATTATTGAGAGCTTGCCATAAACTAAGCACTTTGCTAAAACCCCTACATATATCTCATAAAAATTCCATGAGGTGCTGAGTCTGTTGAGGTTCTTAAGATTATAAGCAACAGAAACCAAATCTAGCTAGTTAGGAAAAGAAGAAATGAATTGAAAGGATGATAGTGTATCTAATCGTACCCTGTCAGAGGAAGGATTTAACTATCAAAACTTGGAAGGACAAGAACCCATTCTTGTCTGATCTTGTCTCCTAAGAAGGTGGATTTAGGGATAAATCTGGTGCAGCACTTCTAACTCCTAGTCCCTATTATGGCTCTGTTCCAAATACCACGTTTCAGGGTGGGAGAATCTGATTGGCTCATCTTGGGTGAAGTATATATCCCTGGACCAATCAGGTTGAAGGCCCCTGTGGTATAGGCATGGCTGTCACCTTTATATAGGAGCTGTGCTCAGAGAAATGGAATCCCTGTGAGCTGATTGGTCACTCAAAGCATGAAAACTGCAAGCACGTAATTGTATCAGTTGGGGTTTTGGCACACTCAAAAGTGGGTAATTGAAGAGTGTTTAATGAGGGTATTAAGTGAGAAGAGTTTAGGGAAAGCAACAAGAGGTGTGGGAGCTGTTACCATCCCAGGCCTAAAGGGGAAAGAGGAGGTAGTGGCTTTTGGAACCCATGGAGAGAGCTGTCAAAAGGCTGCCTGAAAGTCTCTCCAGTCTTTGGAGAGGGTCATAACCAACCCTCAGCAACCCAGCAGTGTGGATACAAGGGGAATAAACACCAAGATTTCACTCTGCTCCCACCATCCCATTTCCTGTGGAACTGAAAGCCAGAGGTCAAAGGAGTCCCTGGGTATAGTTCTTATAGACCAGCCTCCTGGGACACAGGTCAGGGTAGAGAGAGGAATGAGAGCACATATGGAAGGGCAAATAGAAGACAGCCAACACAATAATGCCAGTCCCAGTTTACAGATGAATAATCTAAGGCTTGAAGGACTCAGTGACTTCTTGAGATTCACACAGTCAACTCAAGGGAAGAGCTAGGGCTTGAACTCAGTAAGTCTGACTCTGGAACCTGTGCTCTTAACCACTAGGCTCTATCACCTCTCAGATGAAGACCCTGAATTCAGACAGCAGATTGTGCACAGCTCAGATGAATTACGTTATCTCACTGGTCCCTTGCAGTTTTACCTCTTAGCTGCGGCAGCAACAAGAGCTCCTAGTCCTGCTCCCCAGAATGGTGCTGAAAGACTTACCCTTGCTGTTTTCCCTCTAGGCTTTCCCACTGGGATTCACAGATTTACAGAGTGGTTTGAAATATCAGAGGCAGCTCAAATAGAATCCAAGCTTCTTGCCACCAGGCAGGTAGCTCTAGTCTCCTGTGAGTAGAGATGTGATTGAGATTTAAATTGAAATTCAGTTAAGTCTCTCCGCTCTTAGTCCTTAGGGAGGCATTCTCAGGCCTGGACTAATGCACTTCTGAGAGCCAATACCATTATCAGATGCCTGTTCATCGTGTATAAATAGGCCTATTAGGGCCTCATCCATGTTGCCTCCTCTTTCCTGCCACTGCATAGAGCCCCCAGACAAGAGCACTTCCAATCAGGCATGCAGAGGGAAATATCATTAACAATTATAATATTATCTTACGGTTTTATTTCATGTTCCATTATTTTCTAGCTCTTTATCTAATAGTAGGTTATATCTGTTATACATTTAATGTTTGCTAGGTACTGCACCGGGATGTCTCATTTTATGTTAACAACAAACCTAGGAGATAGGTAATATTTAATCCCCACTTTACAGATGAAGAAACTGAAGCTTATAGGGCTTAAATATGGTGCCCAAGGTGACATAATTGTCAACAGATCCAAGATTTGAACCCAGACAGACTGGCTCCAGAGCTAACATCCCTTAATCATGATGCCTCTTAGAACCCTGAATGGCCTGTATTCATAAAATAATTGACTCTAGAACTCTTCTCCCCTTTCAAAGGTGAAATTTTGATTTGTTTATGGAATAGGGATATGGTGGAGACTACTCGTGATCACCAAATACCAATGTATTCCTATGAAGTCCCTATTTCTGTTGCAGTTGAGTTGGAGTCATGTGACAATGTCTAGCCCATCAGAAGAGAGCAGAAAAATAAGCGTCATTTTTGATCCTGGAAATAACACCCACCTGCTTCATTATCAGCCACTCCTCTTCACTCCTTTCTCTGGCTCCAGAAGTGAAGAGCTCTGAAATGCCTAAATTGTCAGAGGTGAACATCCTTTACTGCTTGGAGAAAGCCATACAAGAGTTACTTGACCTGCCTTGGATGGTGACATGAGTGAGAAATAAATCTTTGTTGGGTTAGACTGCTAAGATTTAAATTTCAAAAAAATTTTTTAATGTTTAATTTTTGTGGCCACATAGTAGGTGTATATGTTTATGGGGTACATAGGATCTTTTGATATATGCATACAATATATAATAGTCACATCAGAGTAAATGGAGTATCATCACCTCAAGCATTTATTCTCTCTTTGTGTCACAAACAATCAATTATACAGTTTTATTCATTTAAAATATACCATTAAATTATTGTTAATGATAGTTACCCTGTTCTTCTATCAAATACTAGATCTTATTTGATTCTTTCTATTTTTTTGTACCCACTGTTGAATCCCTCTTCCCCCTCACGCCACCAACTACCCTTCCCAGCCTCTGGTAACCACCATTCTGCTCTCTACCTCTATGAATTCAATTGTTTTAGTTTTTACCTCTCATAAATAATTGAGAACATGTGAAATTTATCTTATGGTGTCTGGCTTATTTCGCTTAATGACCTTAAGTTCTATCCATGTTTTTGCAAATGACAGGATCTCATTCTTTTTTATGACTGAATAGTATAGCATTGTGTGTATGTATTCCAATTTCTTTATCGCTTTGTCTATTGATGGACACTTAGGTTGTGTCCAAATCTTGGCTATTGTGAATAGACACTAAGATTTTTGGGTTAATTTATTACTAGGGTATAGTTTATCATACTGTGACTAATATAAACATCGTACTAAGACAGATACAGGTGCACTGAGATAGGGCACTGCTGTAATAGATGAAGGCATGCTGAGAGGAAGACTGATGCTGGAGACCAGAAATACATCAATGCATATTATGTTGTGTGAAAATATTATCAACCAATCTAACTCGGGAGACAAAGTTCATGTTTACTTACATTGCATCTCTAGAAAAAGAAACTTGAAAACAGAAGATTAGTAGATGTGTTGGCTACTATTTCTACATTTGGCAAGTATTAAAAGAAAAATTTGAGCTCAGAATAGGACTGTCCATAGACTTACAGAATGGATAAAACATGATCCAACTATATGCTGATATGCTGTATATAAGAGACACACATTTGATTCAAAGACAGAAATAGGTTCAAAATAAAAGAATGGAAAAAGGTATATCAGGCAAACAGTAACCAAAAGAAAGCTGGAGTGGCTAAACTAATATCAGACAAAATAGATTTAAAAATAAAAATTGTTATCAGAGACAAAGAAGAGTTTTATAATTATAAATAAATCAATTCATCAAGAAGATGTAAAAATTACAAACATGTATGCACCTAACAACAGAGGTCCAAAATACATGAAGCAAAAACTGACAGAATTGATACAATAATAGTTGAGGACTTCAATACCTTACTTTCAATAATGGATAGAGCAACTAGTCAGAAAATCAACATGGAAAGAGAGACCTGAATAACCATATAAACATACTAGACCTAATAGCAATAGAACCCTCTACTCAATAACCGCAGGGTATAAATTCTTCTAAAGTGCGCATGGAGCATTTTTCAGTTTAGACCATATGTCAGATCATTAAACAAGTTTCAATAAATTTAAAAGTTTCAGAATAATGTAAAGTATGTTTCCTGACTACACAGAATGAAATTAGAAATCAATAATGGGGAAATTCACAAATATATGGAAATTAAACAACATTTCTGAATAACCAATGAGTCAAAGAAGAAATCACAAAATTAGAAAATATTTTGAGATGAATGAAAATGAAAACATAACATACCAAAACTTATGGGATGCAACCAAAGCAGTGCTTAGAGAATATTATAGCTGTAAACACTTACATTGAAAGAAGGAGAAAAACCTCAAATTAGTAACCTAAACTTCCACCTTAAGGAACTAGGTGGAAAAGCAAGAGCAAACTAAAACCAGAATAATCAGAAGGAGGAAACCAATAAAGCATAGAGCAGAAAGAAATAAAATGTAAATAGAAAATCAACAAAACCAAAAGTTGGTTCTTTGAAAAGATCAACAAAATTAACAGACCTTTACCTTGACTGACAGAGACAGACAGAGAGAGAGAGAGAGAGCGAGAGAGAGAAAAAGAGAGAGAGAGGAGAGATTGAGAGAGAGAGAGAGACAGACAGAATCAAATTACTAAAATCAAGAATGAAAGAGGGGATGTTGCTACTGACCTTGCAAAAATAAAAAGGAATATAAGGCAATATTATGAACACTTGTGTGTTAATGAGTTAGATAATCTAGATAAAACGAACAGATTCCTAAAAAGACACAAATTACTGAAATTGACTCAAGAAGAAAAAGAAAATTGGAACAGACCTATAACAAGTAAAGGGATTGAATTAGTGATTAAAAGTACTTGCCACAAAGAAAAGTAGATGACAAATGGCATCACTGGTGAATTCTATAATATCTAGTATTTAAAGAAGAGTTAAGCCCAATACTTTGCAAATACTTCCAAAAATGGTAAGAGGAGAGAACATTGTCCAAGTCATTTTGTGAGGCAGTATTACTTTGATACCAAAGGCAGAATAGAATATCACAAGCAGAAACCAATATTCCTTATAAATATAGATGCAAAATCCTCATCAAAATACCAGCAAACTGAATCAGCAACATATAAAAAGTATTTTATACCATGACCAAGTAGGACTTATGGTAGGAATGCAAGATTGATACAACATAAAAATCAACAAATGTAATATGCCATATTTAGTATAAAGGACAAAAACCACATCATCTTAATAGATGAAGAAAAAGCATTTGACAAAAACGAGCACCTTTTCATGGTCAAAACACACAACAAAGTAGGAATTAGAAGGAAACTTGCGGCCGGGCGTGGTGGCTCATGCCTGTAATCCAAGCACTTTGGAGGCCAAGGAGGGTGGATCACTTGAGGTCGGGAGTTCAAGACCAGTCTGACCAACATGGTGAAACCCTGTCTTAAAAATATAATAATAAATAAAATAAAAATAAAAAAAGATATGGGCAGTTCAGCTACCTGGGAGGCTGAGGTGGGAGGATCGCTTGAGCCCAGGAGTTCTGGGCTGTAGTGCGCTATGCCAATTGGGTGTCCACACTAAGTTCGGCATCAATATGATGACCTCCCAGGAGTGAAGGACCAGCAAGTTGCCTAAGAAGGGGTGAACTGGCCCAGGTCGGAAACCCAGCAGGTCAAAACTCCTATGCTGATCAGTAGAGGGAAGGTGCCTGTGAATAGCCACCGCCTGGGCAGTATAGAGAGACCCTGTCTCTAAAAACCTCCAACCAAAAAAATGCCCAAATGACTTGAATAGACATTTTTTCTCAAGAAGATATAAAAAAAAAAAAAAAAAAAAAAAGAAGGAAACTTGCTCAATCTTCTAAAAAGTATATATGAAAACCCCACAGCTAACATCATACCTAAAGTTGAAAGAATAAAACCTTTCCCCCTAAGATAGGAACAATACAAAGATGTCCACTCTTGTTACTTATATTCGACATTGTACTGGAGGTTCTAGTTAGGGGACTTAATTAAAAAAATGGCATCCATATATGAAAGGAAGAAGTAGAATGATCTTCACTTGCAGATAACATATTATTGAATATAGAATATCAAGGGAATCCACAAAAACTCTTAGAGCTAACAAGGAGTTCAGCAAGGCTGCAGGAAATAAGGTTAATATACAGAAGTTGGTTGAATTTCTATATACTAATAATGAATAATCCATAAATGGAACTAAAAAATAATTCCATTTACAGTAGCATCAACAAGAATAATATATGTAGAGACAAACAACAAAAGTGCAATATTTGTACCCTAAAAAAGATGCAATTGGCTCATACCTGTAATCCCAGCACTTTGGAGGTCAAGGCAGGCTGACTGCCTGAGCTCAGGAGTTCTTGATCAGCCTGGGCAACATGGTGAATCCCAGCCTCTACTAAATAATACAAAAAATTAGCCCAGTGTAGTGGAGTGTGCTTGTAATCCCACTTGTAATCAAGGCAGGGGAATTGCTTGAACCCGGGAGGCAGAGGTGACAGAATTGCTGGAATCCAGGAGGTGGAGGTTGCAGTGAGCCGAGATCAGGCCACTGCACTCCAGTCTGGGAAACAAAGCAAGAGAGGCTCTGTCTAAAAAAAAAAAAAAAAAAAAAAAAAAAAAAAAAAAAAAAAAAAAAAAAAAAAAAAAAACATGAAAGATGCAACACTGGTAAAGGAAGTTGAAAAAGACCTAAATAAACGAAAAGACATCTCATATTCATAAATTTGAAGACTCAATATTGTAAGATGGCAGTACTACCCAAACTGATACATAGTTTTGAAATAATATAAAGTATGTTCCCTAATCACAATGAAATGAAATTAGAAAACCCCAGCCAGGTTTTTGCAGAAACTGACAAGCTGATAATAAAATTCATGTAGATATATAAATCAATCAACAGAGAGTCCAGAAATTAGCCCACATATTTATAGTCAATGGATTTTCAACAAAGGTGCCAAGACCATTCAATAGGGAATGAATAGTCTCTTCAACCAATGGAGCTGAGAAAATTGGATATTCATGCAAAAGAATGAAGTTGGACTACTACTCACACAGTACACAAAAATTAACTCAAATTTTATCAAAGACCTAAACTTCAGAGCTAACACTATAATACTCTTACAGGAAAATATAGGTATACATGGCCTCGGACTATGCAATGATTTCTTACATATACCAAAAGCACAAGCAACAAAAGAAAACATAGACTTCATCAGAATTAAAGGACACCATTAAGTGTTTCAAAGAACACTATAGAGAAAGTGAAAAGACAACTCAGAATATGAGAAAATATTTGCAAGTCATGTATATGTGATAAATATCTATTATCTAGAAAATACGAAGAACGATTATAATTCAATAATAAAAAGAAATAACCTAATTTTCAAATGCACGAAGGATTTGATAGACGTTTTTTTCCACATAAGATATACAAATGGCCAAGAAGCACATGAAAAGGTGCTCCAAATCATTGGTCATTAGTGAAATGCAAATTAAACCCACGATGAGATACCACTTTCTACTCACTAACATGACTGTATTAAATAGAGACAATGATAAGTGCTGGTGAGGATGTGGAGAAATTGGAAACCTTATACACTGCTGGTGGGAAGTCATATGGTGTTATCATTTTGGAAAACAGTTTGAAAGTCCCTCAAAATGTTAAACAGAGAATTCCTATATGACCCATTAATTCCACTCTTGGTTACCTAAGAGCAATAAAACACACATCCACATAAAAATCTGTATATAAATTTTCATGGCACAATTATTTATAATAGCTCAAAAGTGGAAACAACCCACATATCCACCCACAGATAAACAGATTTTAAAAAAATGTATATATACAATGGAATATGATTCATCCATGTAAAGAAATCAAGTACCGATTCTCATTACAACACGGTTGAGCCTCGAAAACATTAAGTGAAAGAAATTAGACACAAAAGGCTGTGTATTATGTTATTTCATTTATCTGAGATGTCTAGAATGTGCAAATCTGTGTCCAAATCTACAGACAGGAGAAGTGGTAAATGGAGGGTGACTGTTAATGGTTCCACGGTTTCTTTTGGGGCTAGCGATAATGTTCTGAGATTAGATAGTGGTGATGGTTGCACCAGTTTGTGAATATAGTAAATCCCACTGAGTTGTACACTTTAAAAACTGAATATCATGGTATGTGAATTATGTCTAAATTTTTAAAAATTAAAAAAAGAATAGAGTTGTCTGTTTTGCCAGTTGAAATTAACTAAAATAGAGAAAGTCCAGAATATTGAGGCCTGTGGAATTGAAAAAGTTGACCGTTTCTAGTTTCCAAATAGTAAGAGATGGAAGTTTAAAAGGCTTTGCTTAATAAGGCCCAAGAAAATGTCTCAGTTGATTAAAATCCCAGCTCATGCCTATAATCCCAGAACTTTGGGAGGGTGAAGTGGGAGGATTGAAGCGCTCAGGAGTTCAAGACAAGCCTGAGCATTATAGTGAAACCCCATCTCTACAAAAAAAAAAAACTAAAAATTAGCTGGGCAAGGTAGTGTGCACCTATAGTTCCAGCTACTTGGGAGGCTTAGGTGGGAGGATTGCTTGAGTCCAGGAAGTTGAGATTGCAGTGAGCCATGATTGTGCCACTGCACTCCATCCTGGGTGACAGAGGGAAATCCTGTCTCAAAAAAAAAAAAAAAAAAAAAAAAAGAAAATATCTGATTAAAGTTGCATTCCTTTGTTCTAGCTAGCTTCAAGATAGATATTATCACAGTGAAAGAGAGGGGGGACAAGAAGGTAAAAGATAAAACAAGTTGGAAAACTGTATCTTACAAAAGGAACCTTGAGTGTGGATATTGGCAAATAGATCAGATGCTTATCAAATCTTTGAGGAAACAGTATTGTCAAAGAAACCACAAGGCTGTATAAAAAGCATAAGTCCGTTAGCTAAAACCTTAAAGCAACCTCTGGCAGGAAGTTGCACATCCCCTAAAGAGAGTATTCTCCCCAACTCCCTCTTTACATATGGCCAAGCAGAATCAGGGTCCAGGAGGAAGCCCCTCAGAGTGTGGTGACAAGGATCACAAAGAACAGTAAAGGAGGGAGTGCCTGCTCTAGGCTAGGCAGCCTTTATAACATCTGCCCATTAGGAATTCAGCACTGTCACAGGCAGTGGCTACTGTGGGTCTCTCAGTCTGCCCCTTTCTGAATGGGAGTTATCCTGTTCCTGTTATTGTAGTTACCCTATTCTTGTTCTATTATTGCATATTTGTATGTTGGCATGGTGTGCTGATCCGTTCTTGTGCTGCTAATAAAGACGTACCCTTGACTGGGTAATTTATAAGCAAAGAGGTTTAATCGAATCACAGTTCCACATGGCTGGGGAGGCCTCACAAGCATAGTGGAAGATGGCGGAAGAGCAAAGGGACATCTTATATGGCAGCAGGCAAGAGAGCTTGTGCAAGGGAATTTCTCTTTGTAAAACCATCACATCTCGTGAGACTCATACACTATCATGAGAACAGCATGAGGAAAGCCCCAACCCCATGGTTCAATTACCTTCCACCGAGCCCCTCCCATGACATGTGGGAATTATGGGAGCTACAATTCAAGGTGAGATTTGGGTGGGGACATAGCCAAACTACAGCACATGGATATGAGGCAGATATCTTGCCTTTTCAGTTCACAGGTGTGAGAGAAGCCATGTCTTTTCCTGATAGAGAGGACTGAGAAATGCAGTGATATAATAGATTGGCCTTTGGACTGTCTTCTGTGAGGAGTGGTAGAAGATTCTCCACAGGAAGAAGGGAACAAAGGGATGTTTAACGGCCAGAAGGGTGAACTGTGGTGGAGGCTGTTAGTGCTCACCAAGTTGGCTCACCATGTGCTCCTCTAAGATGTTGTCCAGTAATTTTCCTTTCTTGTAATGTCTTTCTGAGCTTTTGGTATCAATGTTTTGTGGGTCTTATAAAATGAGTTTGAATGTTTTCTTTCTTCTATTTTCTGGAGGCCAGTAACACTTCTGCAGGCCAGTATTATTTATCCCTTAAATTTTTGTGAAGCCATCTGGGTTTTCTTTGTGGAAACAGTTTTAAATTCAGATTTGATTTCTTTGGTAGATACAGGGCTATTGGTATTTTAAAATTTCTTCTTCTGGCAATTTTGACAAATTGTATTTTAAGAAACTTACATGTTTCACTTATATTTTCTAATTTGTTGTCATAAATATTGGCATATAGACTGCTGATTTATTGGCATAAAGTGGTTTTAACATCCTCTCATTATCTTTTCAATGTCTGTAAGCCCAATAGTGATATTCTCTTTTTCAAACCTGGTTTTTGTATTTATGTTTTTTTTCCTCTCTTTTGCTCTCCCTTTTCTTAAATTGTCTTGCTAGGAGTTTATTAAGCATATTAATTTATTCAAAGAATGAGCTTTTGAGTTTGTTGATTTTCTCTATTAAATATCTGTTTTCTATTTCATTGATCCTGCTCTGTATTCCTCTCTTCTACATTTTGAGGGGGTTAGTATATTTTTAAGAAAAATTTTTCTTACATATAGACAGGGTCTCACTATGTTTCCCAGGCTTGTCTCAAACTCCTGGGCTTAAGCAATTCTCCAGCTTTGGCCTCCCAAAGTGATGGGATTGCAAGTGTGAGCCACCATGCCTGGCCATTTTTCTAGCTTTTTGAGTTGAGCACTTAGATCATTGGTTGTTTTTGTTTTTTGAGATGGAGTTTTGCTCTGTTGCCCAGGCTGGAGTGCAGTGGTGCGATCTCGGCTCACTGCAACCTCCACCTCCCGGGTTCAAACAGTTCTCCTTCCTCAGCCTCCTGAGGAAGCTGGGATTACAGGTGCCTGCTACCATCCCTGGCTAATTTTTGTATTTTCAGTAGAGATGGGGTTTCACATGTTGGCCAGGCTGGTCTTGAACTCCCTACCTCAGATGATCCGCCTGCCTCAGCTTCCCAAAATGCTGGGATTACAGGCATGAGCCACCATGCCGAGCCAGATCGTTGGTTTTTAACCTTTCTTATTTTTTAATATATGGACTTAAAAGTATATGTTTCCTTCTAGACACTGCTTTAGTGGTGTTATTGACTACATTACCTCTCTTCTCCCCACATATCCAATAGTGAAAGACTTCTAATGACAGAAATGCAGAATGAATCTGCATGAGTCTCTGAGTCAGTGTCTGGAGGAGAGCCATGCAGGAGCGCTGCCTCACATGCATTGGCTTGTGATATATGCAAGAAACATATCTTTGATGTGTTGGACTACTTTCTTTCTTTTTTAAGAGGCTTGCTATGGCCTGTCCTATCCTAGCTTTTACAAGAGGGCTTGTTTTACATCAGCTCTTATATCTGTCCATATTGCAGTTTGCCAAGATTTCTCATTGATTCCCCTAAACATCAATATTAGGGGATTGTTGTTGTAAGGGTTTTACATGAAGATGAGGGGTATTACAGCATAGCACACAATACAAAACAACTTTACATTTAATATACCTTCCCCTGCTTCCCACAGAGGATTCTTCATTGTCTGTCTTTCAGGTTTGGCCCTCGCCTATTGTCAAGTTTTAAGGTCCCCTTCTCTATTTAAACCCTTTCCTCACGTTCCATATTCTCACTTCTTCCCACAAGTCCTATTCCAAAGAAACCTGAAGTTCTCCAGCTTTGCTATTGTAGCTTTTCTTTACCTTGGATAAAATCAGATTCTTACTCAAGGTCTCTTTTCTACTGACCAAAGCATACTCAGATGTCTGGGGGCAGAAATGGAGCAGTGGGAAGCCTGTTGGAGAAGCAGGGCAGGCCCTCCTCAGCTGAGAGTTTGCTTCGCCAGAATCTAGAGTGGTATTTGTCTTTATTGCATGGCTACTTACTTCTGTGCTCAGGTTTTTATTGATTTTATTTTATTTGCTTTATTTTTTACATGGTTGAAATCATGTTCTTGTGTTCTGCTTTTCTAACTTAATGTTCCATCACAAACATTTACCGTATTACTGTGTAATATCAGGAAACATCTGTTTTATATTCACATTTTTTTCCTATTTAAAACCATAATTTTCAATCTTAAAGGATATGAAAAGAACATGCAACTTCTCAAAATTCTACCCCCTGGGCAAAGAATATTTAACCAATTGAGCTGCATGATTTCAGCTGCTGACAGCTAGACAGAAAGAAGAATATTTCTAAATATGTCTGTGGAGAGACTGCTTGGACAGAGCTGTCTCTTGCAAGACTATAGTGGAGCAATGCTCTTAGTGGGACAGCCTAGTGTCCTGAGCACCAGGACTGTCAAATTCATGTGCATTTGGATGGTCCAGAGCAATTGTGGTGGCAGAAGTCTGTTTGCAGAAGAATCTAGAAACCTCTTGGGAAAAGGTCAAGCCTGTGAATGTTGTTCACTCTGGCCCAGCCTCAGAGGGAGGGGCTGTAGTAGAAAGTGAATAAAAACAGGGCAGTTCACTGAAATTGCTGTGAGAGTACAGAGCCGCTGTGCTTTGCATTCTCAGTAATAGTGACACACAGCGTACACGGAGGGGATGGTGGGAGGGATCTTGCTCCTTCATGGTAAAAAACTCTGGGCCACAACTGCTGAGCCATAAGCTGGATGAAACTATGGTGTTCTAGAGGAGGATCAGAAAAGCTCCACACTGGGCTGCTGTAAGAACTGGCTATGAATTCAGTGTTTGGCCTGATTAAGCACAAGTCACCAGCTACAGAAACGGCAAGGGAGGTCAGGGGGCAAAGGTGGTGACCCTTAGCACTGTTTACAGATCCTCACTGAGGAGGAAAGAAAAGCTAGAGGGACAGGTGGGCTTGGTCAGGTACTTGCAGCCATCAGGTTCACAGGAGGCCTTGAGGTCAGGTCAGAGGCAGGAAGATCCTGTGCTGAAGAGTAAAGCTTGGAGAGGGGACTTATGAGATCCTGCAAGGGATCTGGAGACACAGGACAGGGCAATGTTTAAAAAGGCCTATCAGGACCACAGGAGTTAGCCAGGGAACACAAAAAATAAGTAAGATAACTTGGAATCTGGCTTCATTGGAAACTTGTTGCATAGTCAGTGTAGCTGCTCTCTTGCCCCTTCAGGCTCAGAAAGCAACAGCTCTGATATTATTAGCCCTTGAGTCTTGCACAGACCCTCATTGTTTCCCTACACACTGGCCACACCTTTGAAAATAGTCCTTTTATTAAATTGCCTGTTAAATCAATTAGCCTAATATGAATGTATCATCTGCCTGCTTCTGGGACTCTACTGAGGCAGAAGCCATTCTGTTGATGGCTCCAGAGGGACCCTCTGGAACTCTGGCTCTCAGTAACCAGCTCTGGAGATAAAAGATGGGGACTGGGGCTTAAATGGTGGACCCCTTGCATCACATAAAACTAAGGATATAGATTGTGACTTCACTGATGTACTTCAGAGATCCCTGGTAGAAATTTAATAATACATTCCAGCCTAACTCATTAGGATGAGTAGAGATTAGACAGATCTGATCTGAGGCAGGAATGGGGTGCTGGTATTAGAGGACAGGAAGGCTGCAGTCAGACCTCAGTCCAGGGCCATGATCATCACCCAGACCTATTCCTCTGGCTCTGTGGAGAGGAGCTGAATAGAAGGTCAGACCCTGGAAGAGGAGAAGGATTAAAGTTAGAGTCCACTGAAGAAGGAGTAGGGGGGAATGGGTGGTACCTGGCATATGCAGAGTGCCTGCATAGTGAGTGGCATGAGTGGGCACCTCTATAATTTTGATGGAAGGAAGGAAGGTGCTTTCAGAGTAGCTGTGGGGAGAAGGACTTTCTTCCCCCCTGATGTTCAGAATATGCTCACGTGGAAGGAATGCCTGAGATACACAGCTGGAAATGTTGAGAAAACACAAGAGCCTGGGCCTGAGGAATCTTAAAACAGGTTTGTTATATATTTAATAAATGCTGGAAAAGTGACAAGATTTGGAAAAGTTAACGTAAAAACAGTACCACCCTGGAGCACTAAATCTGGTTTTACTTACCCAGGCCATCTGGTACTTCCCAGATGGCCAGAATTTATACACATTGAAAACCAAGCTTTAATGTGTAAACTTAACAGAATGGCCAATCACAAGTATGTGATAGAAGTAAAGTAGGGGAAGAAATGACTCAGGTATTATTCCCCTAAATTCTCCCAGGGCCTTTGCACAGGCCATTCCCTTCCCAGTGTCTTCTCCTTCATCATATCCTGAAGAAGGTTGAGTTTTCTTGTTATGTGCTGGTATGGGCCTTGTATTTTTTCTTCACAGCTCTATCACAGTTTGAAGTCATTTGATTAATGTCCTGTGTCATCCACTAGCTAATGACCTCCATGAAGACAAAAACAGTGCTCTGCTCACCATTGTTGCTCTAGGACCCGGTGGCTGACACCTGCTAGATGCTCAATAGATATTTCATGGATGACTGCATGAAGAACTTTTAAACCATGTCAAGTTGGACTAGCTTCCCAAATTAGAGAAGGTGACACATAATATATTAATATGATCCTGGTAACCTCAGGCCTGTGTTGTCTCCATTTCTCTGGTAAAGACCTTTATCTGACATAACATTATCAGGAGGGAATCCTGCTGATGTCAGGACTTTATGAGGAAGGGTGGTGAAAACTTTAATCAGATCAAATCTCACCTTTAGAGCAGGAAAGACATACTTCTCTTTGCTCTCCCTGAAACTGCCAAAAGGTTTTTGCCTAACTCATAGGTCTTTGGACCTTGCAGTGGCTGCCACAACTATGCAAATATCATGGTGCATGGGACCAACTTGGAGAAATTCTGAGGTTATGAGGATACCTAACTGTGCTGTGTTGATATCTTTATCTGCTTTATTTGATGCAAGCTTCTAGGTCTGGTATGCTCAAGTTAACCATGAAAATCCGTGGCAGTTATATTTGGAAAGGAAGACTATGCCCTGGTAAAGTCATATGTGAGACACAAAAAATACTGATGTCACTGGTCAGTGATGTTAGAGTAACAACATCAAGATTTCTTGATGATTTCTTGAGATTGTTAAAGTAACAATCTCAAGATTTCTGAGCATCTTGGCTCAGTAAGGCCAATGGGAGGTATGATATGGTGGCTTCATTAAAAGGACTTTGGCATGTGCCCTCTGCCTTTTATTCTTCATCACTTCCTCCTTTCTGCTCCATGAAACATGGGTGTAATGACGGAAGCTCTAGCCACCGCCTCTTTCTTAACAAAGGAAGAGCTAATTCCTATCCCCCTGCCACCTCCCACCCCACCAAGGATGAGGGCCACACTTGAGGGATGGTAGAGTGGTGGCTGGAAGAAGCGTGCGGGTTTTGTGGAACAGCCTGTAATGTTCCCTATTTAGGGAAAGGAAGTGGGAAAGAAACTTTTCTCTTGTTTAGGCCAGTATTACTGTGGGTCTCTGTTACCATCAGCTGAACTTAATTCCTGTGAATGTATTCGTGAATACTAAATTATTGGTGCATCATAAGCTTTCAACATGTTCATTTAGATAAGGATCTGAACTTTGCCATAGGTGACTGGTAGTGATCTGACTCCAGTGGGAACAGTCTGGAATGTGGTGGTGACATGAAATGTGGAGATGGGCCAGTGACTGGGGCTTAACTTTAGGGAGCAGTTGACAGATAGTGATAGATACCAATGACTTCTATCTGATTTCTCTTTCTATCAGTGATAGATACTGATGACTTCTAACTGATTTATTTCTCTTTCTTAAAGATTCATCCTTTGGATGAATTGGGAGCTATGAAAACGATTGTTCACCCTGAGCTGTTTGGGGCTTGTGTTCTCAAGATTTCTGAAGACCTGGCAGGAGCTTCTGTGTCAGAGTCCTCATTCTGACTTTGGGGCCTCAGTCCTTGTTTGGTGCTTATGTTCTTTCTCTGGCTGCTGTGCTCCTTTCCTCTTCTGAGCCCGCCAGTGTGGAACATGACTCTTCTGTGCTCCCCCAGGACACCTCTAAACCTCTTTGCCTGAAGGCTTGGGGACACGGGATGGTGGAGAGAGAACCATGTGCTCTGTCCTGTTCATATTTAATGTTGCAAAGAAATAGTGTAGTTCTGAAATAACAGTTTCTAAAAAAATTCAATTTTTAATTTTTTTGTTATTTTGATAATTTTTTACTGTAGTAAAAATATATATAACATAAAAGTTGCCATTTTAACCATTACACCATGTGTAATGGTGAGGTTTAGGCTTCTACCAAATTAAATTCTTAAGTAGAGTCCTCTTTCCTGACCCAGAGATGTTATAGCCTCAATGATGTCATAGATAGACTCCTTTTTAAATAACAGGAATTCAGGAACCTGAAAAATCCCCATGCTTTTCTCTGGTATATTTAAGCAACTCCTTCCTACAGATGTCCTTGGTAGAATGCACAGAGCTGTGGATGTACTGAGTGCTGATGGTACTGTCGAAGGCTGATGGTGGCCAGCTCCTGGAGTCTGACATTCAACTGGAAAGCAACATACTTAATGTTGCAAAGAAGTAGCAGAGTTATGAAATAACAGTTTCTAAAAAAATTCAGTTTTTAATTTTTTTGTTCTTTTGATAATTTTTTACTGTAGCAAATTTATATATAATACAAGTTATACATTTTTTAAGTTAAGTATGTGGCACTGTGGGACAGGAAGGCTACAAACTCTCACTCCACATTCAGCTTTTGACCCTATTGCCCATTGAATGGTTGGGTGAGCGGTTCTGAACAAGGCCCAGGGAAGAAGGTAGCTCGAGACTAGGAACACTAGAAGCTATAGCCAGGGAGGACTCTTGGGAAAGAGTATGGCCTAAGGGGAATGTGCGTGTGCGTATGGTGAGCAGGTGGGCAGCAATGGGGGACACTGCTCATAGCCTCACCTGAGTTCTATTCTACCCACTTCCCTCTCCCTGCTTCCAAAATTTTTAGAGGGCTATGGTCAGGCTAGAATTTGAAGTCTGAATTTCAGATGATAAGGCAAAAGCGTAGAAGCAGATTGAGGGCAGATGATTTGGGAAATTCTATTTGAAGCTGTGACTCTCATCTAAGGATGTTCAGCTGCAGATTCTCACCAGAATAATGTAATGTTTAGGCTGCTGGCAGCATTTTGGAGACTATGAAAGATGCACAAACATGGAAACAAGATAGTGGTGACCTGGAGCAATAAACTCTACTTGTATAGCCAAGGATGATCTTGTGCAGAGTCCTGGAAGGAAGGTAGAGACAACAGGTCATTCTTAGATAGAGTAAAGGACGGCTAACATCTAGACTTCAGTTTGATTCAGAAACCATGTCCCTATCAGCAGACAGCCATGCCCTGGGGAGCACCAGCCCCCTGCCATACACTTAGATAATGGAGAGAGGGTTTTGTGGTCACATGTGGTAGGTCCCAAGGCTCAGATCCCCACTCATGACTCTCCTTCAGTCCAGTCCAGTGACAAGTGAGGGACTCTAAGCTCAAGGACCCAAAGTCCCCCAAAAGAGACTCAGCTCAGTCCTACTCCTGAGCCCTCTTCTGGTTGTCTCCTGACCTGGTGCCTAGGACATCCCCCTCCCCACTTCCTGCCGTAATCCTGAGTGCATGCCCTTTGTGACGAGGCTCAGCTGTCACTCACGCTAATTTTCAAAGTGCTCAGATTTGGTTCTCTCCCTTCTACAAACCCACTTCAGAACAAAGGAACCAGATTTTAACAGTAAGGAGACTGCTATGCCAATTGTCAGACTCCAGCTTGCTTAGGTCTGAAAGACTGAACGGAGTTAAAATCCTGGGGAAGGAATTAGGCTCAAACTGGAGTGAAGAGGTATGGGGAAGGCTTGTACTCCCGTTATGCCATAGCATCAGGGTAGGCTGCAATGCCCTTCCATGTGTGGAGCCCTGAAAATATCCCTGGTTATTCTTCTTTCGGCCATTGTGTACTTCTGATGTACCTATTTCTGTCCTACTGTCAGGCCATATGCCATGATTTCTGTCCACTCAATTAGAAGAAGGCCCCAGGGCACTTTGGTTTGAAAACTGGCTGTATCTGATGAGGCTTTGCTAAAACACCCTCAGAAGCAGAGTCCTTCTCCTATTGCCTCCCGGGGGGATATTTGGGCCTCTGTGGCAGAGGAGACTATAAAAGAGGTTAGAGAAACTGGGTTTTCGGAGGCTGCCATGCCCATCTTGTATATATGCGCAACCATTATTCAGAGGGGATCCTGAGTCAAGGCATGGGGACAGAGACCCCAAACGGATATTGGCTTCCAAAAATGCTTGAATAACCCCATCCCTCAGTGCATTAGGAGTCAGAGTATTGTTGGAAGTAACCTGAATCCCTGGTCCAAGTGCTTTTCTAGGTGTTCAAAGGTCTGAATGAGTGGAGCATCGGGCCGATTGGAGGGCAGAAGACAATGGCACAGGATATCTGTCCCTGGTTGCTGAAGCTGGAGGAGAGACTGCTGGTACTGCTGCTGCTTGGGGTGGGGTGAGGGTGACGGGGGTGAGAGGTGGAGGGAGTAAGCGGTGGGGGAGGTGGTTGTATTGGCAGAAGACTAGGTAGGTGGTATTCATGTTGAACTGAGGCAATGGAAGGGTTAGATTAAATCAGTGGTCTTCAAGGGAGGTGTAAAATAATCCTTTGAAATGTGAAAGAAAAATTAGAACTTTTATTGTTACTTTTTTTAGTCTAAAAATAAAAATAAAAACTTTCACCAATGTTTGCTATCATACATTTTACCCTTACTCAACTCATGCATCGGGTGTCTGTGTCATGCATCATATTGAAGGCATTGTCAGTGAAGAGTGGAGGTTCTACAACATGGGGGACCGAGAAGGAGACCATGCCACCCTCCCCAGCCTAGTTGCTTTCAAAGTGTATTGCTAGATGCTAAATGCTCAGAAATCTCTTTTGATGCTTCTTACTTAATAGTACAAGACAAAATATCAGTTAATATCATTAGAAAAAACAGCTGTTCTATTTGCCATGGTTAAAGTGACTGAGTTAATACAGAGAGAAGATGGCAACACATAAAAATGTATTCTGTTGGAAGACACACAGACTTTAAAGAATAGGTTTTAGCACACCTGGTGTGTTGTGCAGGTTGGCTATATGGTTGGATGCAAGTTGCTAACACATTTCACCTTGAGTCTTTGCTATGCGTTTTGATAATGACATTCACAAAGAAATACTTTTCGCGACTTACTAAAGGAAAGAGATATGTTCTCAACAGAGAACAACTTATTTAGCAAAACATGCTGTGATTTTTATGGGTAAAAGTAAACCACTGAGGGAGTGGCTGCCCTCTGTGGGATACAAAATGGGGCGGGGTGGTTCGTGTTTTGTATGACCAGCAAAACATGTAAATGCCATAAACTCAGCAAGACATGTAAATGTTTTCTTCTACCCCTTGTCTCTTCTAAACAGCCACCTTCTGCCTAAACAGCCACCTTCCCACCCCTCACCCCCTCCACCTCTCATCCCCACTGCCACCCTCACCTCACTCCAGGCAGCAGCAGCACCATCAATCTCTCCTCCGAAACTGGGGGTGGTCGGTGTTCTGGTCCATAGGGACTACATGTGAAATTCAGCAATCACATTATTCATTTACAAACTACAACGGGAAGTTGAAGGAAGAAGAGCACAAAATACTATAGGATGTCAATAATATAATTAATTAAAAATTTTAAATATAGTAGAATCTTTATAGCACTTTGTATTGAGATGTGGAATGAAACTAAACATCTTTTTTATGATTCAAAGGTTTACTGATCATCCCAAGGCAAACAACTTGAATGTTGTGAATTTAAAGATGAGTTTCTTTAACAAAGAACAAGGGCTCCAAATTGCTGACCTCTGATGTGCTGGCCTGCGATTGTCACAAGTGTGCTACATAGCAGAAAGAAACACAAACACACACACACACACACACACACACACACACAAGTGTTTTTTTGGGTAAAGGTGATATTTCAGTAACGAACTGACATAACAAATGTGGTTTAGAAGAATTGTGCTATGGGGAAAGCATTTTGAAAATTGACGTTTGGAACTGTTTCCATTATCATGTGATTTTAATGCCAAAACAAAGCATGCCAGTGTCACCTATACTCTAATAGGAACAATCTGCAAAATGTAGCGTACTTCTAAATACATTTTACAATATTCCAAATGTAGAGTTTCAAGTGTTTTAAAAGTTCCATTTGTTAAAATGATTTGCAAGAACAGCTGAGGAAAACATTGAGAATGTTGTTTCATGGACAAAGAAGAGTTTTCACATTTGCAAAATTGGTAGATCAAATCTAAACAGTAAGAATTATGATTTAATTAGTACAAAGATATAGTTCTATTCAGGTCTATTTAATCTTTGTGAGGTATCCTTTTCTCTTTTCTTTCTTTCTTTCTTTCAATAAGAATAGCCAGTAGGATCAAGTACTGACATTAACTGAAATTACAAGTACACTTTCTGGTCTCATAAAGTATTAAACTAAGATTTAGTTAAATCATTGTTAATCATGCTGCTCTCACTAAACAGATTATTGCTAATAACTTTAAAGTGAAAGGAAAAAGGAATATGGTACCAGTCATAAAAATGAAGCCATTTAAAATTATTCTTTCATCTTGACCACATCCTCTAATTTTTTGTGTTCTTTATAATATATAACTCATTAATGCAGTCTCACATGCATTATGCTTATAGATACATGAATTGTAAGTATCAGACTATGGGGTAGAAGGGATAAAACTTGGTTACATGAGACAACTCTGTGAATGTGGTTGACACAGTGAGGACACACAGTGGGTGCTCATTAATGAAATGTCCTCTCCCAGCTTGGTGACTTACTTGGTGAGAGAGTCAAGAATGGTCCCCCATCTGTGGCCTGCATATGGGTGCGGGTGGTATCATTCAATAAGACTGGAAACACAGAAGCAGGTTCTGGTGTTTTCCCGGGAAGCAATGAGGAGTTTGGGCTGGACAGCTTCTAGGAAGCTCTAGAGATGTTCCCTAGGCAGTTAGATTCCCATCTTCAGCAGCCCTGGGCCTTCTGGGGCTGGAGGTGAAGTTCAAGAGTCATCATCAGGCAGGAGGTTGTTAAAACCATGGGAGTGGCTGAGATGCCCAGAGCGGGCCTCAGAGTGGGAGATGGGGCTGGCACGGTGGGACCCTGGGGTGGGACCACAGAGATCAAGTACTGACATTAACTGAACTTACAAGAACACTTTCTGGTCTCATAAAGTATTAAACTAAGATTTATTTAAATCATTGTTTAAATGATTTAAACAATTTATCAGCCTCTGTGGCCTTATCAGCCAGGCCACAGAGGCTGATAAGCTGTAGGTACCCAAGTATGCGAAAAATTCGGAGGTGGGGGCCGCGGGTGCCAACTCTGGAAACTGTGCACTCCAAGCATTCCAGGAAGGAAGACGTGGTCAGCAGGCTCAGATGCTGGGAAGAGGTGAGCGAGGGAGGCTGCACGGCACCCGGTGGCTTTGGCAACTAGGAGGTCATTCGGGACTTTGAGGGGCGGGTGAAGGCAGAGCGCGGAGGGTTGGAGAGGGAGCGTGTGCGTGTGGTGGTGTGTGCGTGTATTGTGTGTGCGTGTGTGCATTTTGTGTGTGTGTGTGTGTGTGTGTGTGTGTGTGTAGGTGATCCAAGTGACCAGAAGGACGCCTGGAAGAGCGGATGGTTGGAGAGGGAGCGTGTGTGTGGGGTGTGTGTGTGTGTGTGTGTGTGTGTGTGTGTGTGTTTAGGGATCCAAGTGACCAGAAGGACGCCTGGAAGAAAACCGATGCTTGCGGGCTGCTGCAGCTACAGGAGGTAAGTCACTTGTGCGGGGCCGAGACCCCCAGAGTCTCGTCCCGGGAAAAGTTCTGCGGGGAGGGGAGGACGTCGGGCCAGCCTGGGTGGCTGTGTGGGAGCCGGCGGGGCCAGCGCAGTTGAGGTCCGTGGAGCCCGGCTGGCATCTGCCCCGGGCTGCGGCGCGGGCCCTGCGGAGCCCAGGCGGCGGCGGGCGCTTCCGGCCAAGGGCCCTGGCGGCAGCCGCGCCCCTGCTGCTCTCAAGTTTCGCGTTGGCCGCGCGGCCTGGGCGCTTCAGGTAGCTGCTGGCAGGCCCGCGCCCCTCGGCTCTCTCCGCTTCGCGCCCAGGTAGGGCACCGACGGGGGCTGCGCGCGGCTGGCCGGCTGCCTCGCTGCGGAGCAGCCCCCCACACCCCCCGCGGGGCCCACCGGGTCGGGGCTCCGCAGCGCTGCGCCCTCGGAACGCCCGGCCCCCGCGCCTGCTGCGGGTCGCAGCCAGGCCCAGCCCCGGCCCTGGCTGGTCTCAGTGTCTGGCAGCCCCTCTCCGCCCTGCCCAGCGCGTCACCTTTGCTCCAGCCCTGCGGCCGGGGCGCCCCCTTCGGACCGCGGCATGGCCCTGTCCTCCGAACCCGGTGAGTGCGCGCGAGGCTGCGCTGCTGACCTTGGGCTAGCCCTGCGGACCCTGCGGCCCAGGCGGGAATCAGCAGCGCCCTGGGATCTGAACCGTGGCTCTCGCCTCCCGGCTTCCCTGCTCGCAGAGGCCTTGGCGCCAACCCCGGGCTCGTCCCTTGCCCAGTCTCCTGTCCCTGCCCCTGCCCCTGCGGTGGCCCGGGCTCCAGCGGCCTCAGGTGAGCCGGCAGCATCCCAATTCCCTGGCGGCCTAGAATGGAATCGCAAGGTTTCGAGAAATGAAGGGACCTGGGACTTTCTGCCCCTTAAGCGCCTGGGCAAGTTTCTAGGTGCTTGAGGACTGGCCAAATGTGAGCGGCGGAGGTGGACTTCTACCTGGAGGCTGGGGATGGATGGACTGGATGATAGGGTGATGAGGTACTTTAAGTTCTTCATCCTTACCTCTTTGGCTCTCTCCCGGCAAGGGAGGTGTACAGCCTTGGGCTCCGGCAGTCTCCTTTCTGCCCTTGATCTTCTGGTAGCTGCTTTGCCAGCAGAGCTGCTAATGGCTGGTCTAGGTTGGCAGAGGTCCCTGGGGAGAGTTTTGAGAGGCCTTGGAGTAGGAGAGGCTTGCTAACTAGAGTATCATTTCCCCAAACTGTATGTGGCTGAAAGCTTGACGGCGACACATTAGCAAAGGAACTGGGTGAAAGAAAGCAGGCAGCACAAGGAGGGATTTTAGCATGGTCTTGAGCACTTGTTGGCTTTCCTTCTGGATGTGGTGACCAACATTTGGCCATCTTCATGGAAAAGCTGCCTGCAGCTGGAACCCGCAAAGGAGAAGTTCTTTGCCTGGCTGTGCAGCATCAATGCGGAGTGTTAGTGGAGCCATTGAGCCAGGCAGACAAAGCCTCTGTCACTTCGCACCTCTGGAAGTGTTGACAGCAGGTCTGGAGTAGTTGGCCTGGCCTGGCTGCAGCTCCATGGGGCCTGGCTTGCTCTGAAGATGATGGTATGGGGCTTCCCTCTGTAGGAATAATGACACCTGCATGGGTGGTTGCTGGGAGACTCTGACATCTCAGCTCCATCCTTAGCTCAGCCTGAGTCTTCTAAGGTTCTCCTAGCTCTCAGCTGGGTCAAGAAGTTCTTTAAGAGATGAGGCTTGTTTTTTCTCCCTTACACTAGCTGGACCACTCTTCAAATGGTCTCAAAATCAATCTCAGCTCTTGACAATGTCATGGGCAGACAACATGTAGCCTTTGGATTAACAGGGAGATACCCTTTCTCCTCTAAATCTGCTCATTGGCCTCCATGATTCTTCCACCAGGTAAAATCATCTCTTAGTTCTTCTGTATTCTGGTTGCGTATCTAGGACAACAGACAATTGCTTTAGGCTTTTGATTTGTAAGGAACTGACTGGGGCATGGGAGGCTGAGCTCATGGCTGGAGTCCTGGCTGCGCACAGTCACTGACAAGTACCATTCGTAGGGGAGAATGATGTTCCTCCTTCTGATCTGGCTTCACATTTAAATATATTTTCCTTCTTCCTGCACCCAGATAATAAAAACTTGGAAGAGTGCCAGGCACATGATGGTGCTCAATAAATAAGGCTGAATAAAAGGATTCAGTGTCTGGATGAAATTTCATTTTCATTTTCCCAGTTGTACTCTCTCGGATCTGATATCATAGTGATGATAACAATGATGTTGGCAGATCATACTTATAAAGCACATACACTGTGCCAGGTATCATTCTAAACACTTTATGTATGCTTGTTGTCATGGCAACTTTGAGATTGGCTTTTTATTATCCTCATTTCATAGGGAATAAAACTGAGCCACAGAAAATTTATTTAAGTTGCCTAAGGTCATGCAACTTGGTCATTGTTACAACCTGTGACTTCTTAGTGGAGTTGCTACTGGTTTCTGTCTGGACCTGATGCAATGGGTCTCACACGTGTAGCTGGGCTCCAGGAAAGCAGCTGTCTCTAAGTTGGAAAATGAAGACTCAAAGTGGAAGGTGTTTCCCAAAGCCCATGCCATGAGATATTAATAGGTGTGTTTTTCCTATGACAGCAGTTCTAGGCTGGTCAAATAAGTGTGTTGGGTTAAACAAAGTTAAGCAGCTTTCTTCACTACAGGACTTCTCAGGTGTTGAATCTGCTAGTAGAAATTGTGCATGAATACTCATAAGGGACTATAGGATGCAGTGTTTTCCAAGCCTTCTGACCTTTCATGTTCTGCAGACTGCACTTTGAAAAATGCTTATTTAGACTAAGGCTAGCTGGGATCTGATTAAAGGTGCAGAATAGAATTCTCTGAATGTGTTGGACTTAAATCCTTGGGCTGGAATCCTCCCATTGCAGTCCCTACTCTACCTCCCCCTTCCTCAAAACACTAGCAGAAAAAAATCATTTGCCCCTCTTCCTTCTGGAATAATAGTACTATGGGCTTGGATTTTTTTTCTCGTGCTGTAAGTTCATTTAATTATTTATGAATAAGTATTACTCTCCCTCTAGGTTGCTTGTAGACTGCTGATTGCACTGTTTATGAAACAGCTGTGAAGACAGGTGGGTCATAATCTCTGGGTAGCTAAAGCCCAACAGCAGCCTGAGGATCATGTGTCAACCCTGTAATACTGCTCTGTGCACACAGGAATTATGATGTGGGCTCAGCAAGGCACAACCTCACGATTGGGCATGAGGAGGTGACTCAGGCCCAAGTCAGGGTTACAGCTAGCCTCCTGGTAAACAACTGACCCATCCTTCCTGGGCTCCTCTCCCCAGGATTTCAACAGCACCACAGAAATAGCCATTTTGCTCACGGTTATTTCCCAGACCCACACGATTTATCTAAGTCACTGGGAGGCCGTGTTTCTGTTCCAAGCCTTCCCACTCTCCTAAAGGGCAGATGAAGATCAGAGCTTTGCACCCTGTGATGCCATTTTAATCAACCCTGCTTGGTTTTAGAGGACTGCTCCTGTGGGTCACTTAAGGCAGGCTCCACCTTCCCCAGGAGGAGTGGCAGAATCCAGCCAGCGCTCGGAGCTGGAGGCCCACGTGGGAGCCGCCAGCGGCTGTAAGTAGGGGAGGGTTTGGGGTAGGCTCTGGTGGGTCAGTTGGGGTGTACTCCTTTTCTTTGTGTGTGGTTGGGGGGGGTTCTGGTAAAGCTTGTCAGGCTTCGCAGCCACCTGTGATGTGGGCTTCTTTCAGGGAAGAAAGGAAGGAGTGGGATGGGGCTGTCAGCTTTTCATCCTAGCCTGCCCCTTCTGCTGTCTGCCTCTGAGCTGAGGCAGTTCCCTCTCCCTGAGTCTCTGTCCTTCCCTGGGAAAGGTAGAAGCAGTTCATGGTCCTTCCCTTCCAGAGGAGGAGGAGAGCGAGGGGATTGTATTAGCAACTGGGATTGAAGCTTTCCCTGCCAGTTCTGGGGTGCGCTAGGGAGAGTTGCCTTAGGGGGTGCTTTCTGAGAAGAGGCAGAGTGGGCTGTGCCTGAGACAAATCCCCTTGATAAAATGAACCCAGTTGCCAGGCCAGGCCTGAAGTGGGTTTGGAACGGAAGCAGCAAAGGTGATGGTATCGCTCGTTGCTACTCAGCTTTCAGGAGGAGGCTGGGCGTTAGAGGGAGGCTGTGCCTTATCTCCTGCAGCTGGGTAGGATGGCTGAGTTTACTGTTGTAATGTGGAAGCCGCCGCCTTAGTTTCTTCTCGTGAGAGCTGTGAAGAGGGCCAGGACGCTGTATTCAGGATACCAAAGCCATTTTGCCTTGGATAACTGGCATTACCTGGGGACTTCAGGGCTCCTGGAAATTTTCCACTTGTATTTCATATTCGCGGAAGAATTTCCAGCCCAGGCTTTTCCTGCTCTGGTTCACTGCTGCTCGCAGATATGCAAAACAGAGACCTCCCACCACAGCCAGCAGACAGAACCCAGCCAGCTGTAGGCACACACTGACTCAGCTCAGCCTCCTGGGCGGCAGGCAGCACCTGGCCCGGGTGCATCGCTTGTGTGGCATCCTCAGAACCAGTCATGGAGCCGGGCTCAGGTCTGTGTCGGGGCTTCTGTCAGGGGAGACTGGCAAAAGTAGGAACCAGCTTCCTTTGTGTAAGAAGGGGATTTCAGTGGCACTGAGCTTCCTTTCTGGAGGAGCTGTGGCACCATGAAAAGTTACTGTTTGTTGAAACTGGCAGTGTTTTAGAACTTTCTAACTTTGGGACACTTCTTCAAGCTCATCGGAGCGTGTCGCATGTGACAGTGAGATAAGCTGTATCACTGGCTGACTGATGCCGGTGAATTCACAGTTAAGCCTCCCAAGCCTGCTGGCTTCAGCTGACAAATGATTGGAAGCCAGGCATGAACAGGCAGCTGTAGCTGTAGCTCTGCTTGGTGTCTGTAGAGTGGGCTTTCCTTGGCATGCCTGGCCTGGCAGGTTTCTGGAGGGTCTGAAAGGAGACACACTGGAGGGACGGGTTGGCAGGTGGGAGATGTCTGCCAAGAACATCCAGAAGGCAGCAGATGTGTGAGCAGCTACTAACGCTCACAGCAACCTAAGTGGGTTACTTGCTCCATACTAAGTTATAGAATGAATTCTTCTGTTGTTGTTGTTTCTTGCTTTGTTTTTTTGTTTTGTTTTGTTTTGTTTTGTTTTGTTTTTGAGACAAGGTCTTGCTCTGTTACCCAGGCTGGAGTACAGTGGTACCATCATGACTTACTGCAGCCTCCACTGCCAGGGCTCAAGCAATCCTCCCGCCTCAGCCTTCCAAATAGCTGGGACTGCAGGTGTGCACCACCATGCCTGGCTATTTTTAAATATTTTTTGTAGAGACAAGGTTCTAACGTGTTGCCCAAGCTGATCTGGAACTCCTGGCCTCAAGTGATCCTTCCTTTTTGGCCTCCCAAAATGCTTGGATTATAGGCATGAGCCACTGTGCCTGGCCTTGGAATGAATTCTCTACCAACTATTTGAGACACTGGTAGTAGTTCTGCAGAAGATTTATATGGGTTCTGTAAAACAAAAAGCGTTCTGTATGGTAATACAACTCTGATCCTGGAGTTTTTAATGAGCCTTGTGAATGTGAGTTGAGGGGCTGTGGAATGCAGCATCTCCCAATAACTGACCACAGGACCTGTTTTACCAGCAACAGGTATCAATTTCTTATGGCATCCAGTTTGGGAAAGGTAGATTTGGGAAAGCTAAAGAGAAAGGAAGATCTTTTATAGAAAGCTGTGTCCTGAAAAGTATGTTTAGTTGACTGGAGCAAGCTAAAAATGCTTTGTATGCTGGGTGTGATGGCTCACATCCATAATCCTAGCACTCTGGGAAGCCAAAGTGGGCAGATCACTTGAGGCCAGGAGTTTGAGACCAGCCTAGCCAACATGGTGAAACCACATCTCTACTGAAAATACAAAAATTAGCTGGGCGTGGTCGTGTGTGCCTGTGGTCCCAGCTACTCGGGAAGCTGAGGTGGGAGGATCACCCAAGCCTGTGAGGTTGAGGCTGCAGTAAGCTGTGATTGTGCCACTGCACTCCAGCCTGGACAACAGAGACCCTGTCTCAAAAAAAAAAAAAAAAATGCTTCATAAACAGACATGGCAGGATCTGGCATAAGAGCCCTCAGACATCAAGGACTTCCCTCCCACTCAAATACCCATCACTGAGGGAGCCTGGTGGGGGGTGTCTGGGTCATCAGGCCTGTGTGTGTCTGTGGGCGCAGAGGAGGTAGGAGGGTGCTGGTGCTGGTAAACGGCTTCTGTCCAGGGTAGGAGCTAACGCAAAATAGGTCTCAATGATGAAACTCCAAACCTGGCCTCTCACTCCTGTGGGTTAGGTGAGAGGGAGCCTTAATTGCCAAAACCTGCCAGAAAAGTAAGTTTGATTTGTTTTATTTTTCTCTTTTTTCATGGAGTCTTAAGTCTACTCATTTTCTTTCTATTCTCTTTGTATTTGCTCAAAATGGCATTATAATAGCATTCATCATCAAAATAAAATATCCTCTTACACACAGGCAGCCCTGCCATCTGCTCATTTTGAGTGTGTAAATCTCTTGCAGGCCTTGTCCATAAAGGGTTGCATTTTCCTATCTCTGTAAATAAAGCATGGGTATAATTTTATGTATTAATTTTTTCATTTACTGTGTTTTTGTGTTTAAAAATGTGATTGCACCATCCTCATAATTATAATTCTGATTGCTTAACATCTTATTTCAAGTGAGTATGCTCTAATTTGGGCATTTTAAAGCTATTTGTGTAAAGAGTGTAGGTAAATATCCTCGTGCTTTTCATTTCTGAGATTCCTTTTTTTAAAGAAATTTCTAGAAGTGAAGTTGCTCAGTCAAATGGTGTGTTGCTTTATGGCATTCGTGGCCTTTTGCCTGGGCCTGTTTGATGTCTTCCGAGATGTGAGGTTTTGGGACAGTGCCCTTGACTTACGGCCTTGGAATAAGGGGGAGGTGACGATCCAGCTTTGTTTCAGCCTGATGGAGCCCCCTGGGTCTGGTTCTTTGTGCTGTTCCAGGCTTTCTCTCCCTTGCCACCTTCTCTGATCGCCTCCAGCTTCCCTGCTGTCTGCTATCAAGACATGGAAATCTCTACAGTCAGCTTTGTTCCTCTTCCTCTTTTCAGAGGCCAGGACTTGCTGCCTTGGTGTCTGCTCCCCAGACAGTTATGTGCTGAGAGGCTCTTCCCCACTGGCTCCCTTCCACTCCCCTCATCAGGGAGACGCAGGTCCTTGGGTCTCAGAATTAAGGGAGCCGCAGACTTCGCTCTGACTGCCTGTTACTAGCCTGCTTTCCTCCTTCCTGTCTGTGTCATGACTTAGCCCCACATGCCACTCAGAGCCGAAAGCCCTCCTCGGGCACCGGAAATCTCTCTGTACCTAGAATTATGCCACTTAGAGCTGAGAGGGCCTTAGAGACCACTTAGTT
Source organism: Cebus imitator (assembly GCF_001604975.1). Taxonomy (NCBI): domain Eukaryota; kingdom Metazoa; phylum Chordata; class Mammalia; order Primates; family Cebidae; genus Cebus; species Cebus imitator. Next base: position 427,217 of record NW_016107580.1, on the reverse strand, counting down.
CAATTCCTTTATCTCACAGATGAGAACATTGTGAGGCCGGAGAATGACTGTCCCAAGATGGCCCAGCGCGTTCCCCTCTCCTGTAGCTGCACTTCTCCCTGCCAGACGGCAGCAGGGCTCTGTCTCACCTCCATCCTTTTCTGTCTGATCCACAAAACCGCTTCTCCCTTTAAACCAATCTTAAAGAAACTGTGGTCATAGATAGACAGGAAACTTCTCTTCCAGAGCTGTTCCCAGTGAGGGTGGCTTGTTGAAAAGGGTGCAGTGTTCCATCCATTCCACAGATGTTATACTGGGGACTGTAGGGAGCCCCTGTTCAGACACCTACATGGACGAAGAGAAGCAGCACAGCATGGTGGGTAAGGGCACAGACGCAGGAACCAGGTGCCTGGGTTCAGATCCCTGAGCTGAGAATCAGAGAGGAAAGGGATGGGGGAGAAAGGCTGAGAATAGCATGAATCTCTGCTAATTTATTAAAAGTGTGACCCTGGGCATGTTAGCTCTCTATGCCATCATTTTCTCATCTGTCAAATGGAATAATAAGATTAGCTGAGTTAATAAGTGTGAAGTTCTTTGCAGATATATATATATATATATTTTTTTTTTAATTGAGACGAGATCTCACCCTGTCTCCCAGGCTGGAGTGTAGTAGCGTGTTTGTGGCTCATTGCAGCCTCAACCTCCCTGGCTCAAGAGATCCTCCTGCCTCAGTCTCCCTAGTAGCTGGGATTACAGGCATGCATCACCATACGTGGCTAATGTTCTCATTTCTTTTAGAGATGAGGTTTTGCCGTGTTGTCCAGGCTGGTCTCAAACTTCTAGGCTCAAGCAGTCCTCTTGCCTTAACCTCCTAAAGTGCTAGGATTACAGGGGTGAGCTACCACACCTGACCTCGGAGCATACATTTTTTTGTTGTTTTTGAGGCAGAGTCCTACTCTGTCACCCAGGCTGGAGTGCAGTGGTGCAATGTTGGCTCACTGCAACCTCTGCCCCCCGGGTTCAAGCGATTCTCTTGCCTCAGCCTCCCAAACAGCTGGAATTACACGTGCCCACCACCACGCCCAGTTAATTTTTTTGTATTTTTAGTAGAGATGGGGTTTCACCATGTTGGCCAGGATGGTCTTGAACTCCTGACCTCAGGTGATCTGCCCGTCTTGGTCTCCCAAAGTGCTGGGATTACAGGTGCGAGCCACCATGTCCAGCCAGAGTGTACATATTAAGTGCTATATAAGTTATTGCAAAAAAAGGAAAGAAATAAGAAAATGGAGACATCAACCAAGCAAGAATGAAACCCAACCAATCAAGCAGGTGATTGAGGTCAGTGGCTGTTAGTAAAGAACCAGTATGTGAGGAGGTAGATATCAAGAGCTGCTTTTGGGGAGTGAGCTTTCAGCTGGGTAAAGAATGTTCCTGTCCTAAAACCTTTGTTTTATTTGCTGTGTCTCGTAGAGGGTTCCAGGGGGTTTGGAACTGCAATTGCAGATTCTTTCTCTTCAGCAAAAGGTCTTGGCTTTATGTCATTAAGAATGCAGCTTTGGCTTTCCCAGGGTTCTGCTGTAATCTTGTGGGACCTTAGCTGTTAAAGCCTCTGGGCTTTAGGCTTTTCCTCTGTGAAGTGGGGGAGTGAGGTTTGATTATTGTTGCAGCTATAACAGTATCATTGTCTGGAGGAAGGAGAGCTGAACTCTCTCTTGCCCCTTCTCAAGCATGGAAACAAAGTCAGGAGGCCAGGGCTGCCAGTGTGCTGCAGATTCCCTGAGTTTGGAAAAATGGAAGCTCACCTAGTTAAACAGTTTATTCTTTGAATTTTGAACACTTGCTTTCTCCTGACACGTAAGTGGCCCCATGTGCTTCACATCCAGTTACTTATTGAGCTAATTTTGAAATTGGCATGCTGGGTTTTGTCTGGGGAATTCCTAAGTAGACAGCTGGCCCCAAGTACCAGGTGGGCCTGGCTTTCCCTTCAGTGCCTTCTCAGAGATGCTGGAGACTCAGGGCATCTGCAATTCATGAAGTTAATACTTGTCCTTCCTTTGCTAGCCGAGATGCCGCGCCAGTTTCCCAAGCTGAACATCTCTGAAGTGGACGAGCAAGTCCGGCTCCTGGCTGAGAAGGTGTTTGCTAAAGTGCTCCGAGAAGAGGACAGCAAAGATGCCCTGTCCCTGTTCACTGTCCCAGAGGACTGCCCCATTGGGCAAAAGGAAGCCAAGGAGAGAGAGCTACAGAAGGAGCTGGCGGAGCAGAAGTCTGTGGAGACCGCAAAAAGGTGTGTTCCCAAGGCTTGGCATTCGTGTACACAGAGTCTTGCAGACCCAGGCAGGCTGCGGGTGTGTGTCCTAAGATAAGGCACCTCATGGGGACTGGTATGTCCCTGGAGCTGTGTTGGTTTCTTAACCAAGACCACTTAACTCACCTCTTACTTATTGAGGGATGCCTCAGTACCTCTGTTGCATTGAAAAGATCAAAACCCACTTCATCTGCTACTGTTTTAATAACAAACGCTACGCAAAAATATACACTATTTCCAAACAGCATTTCTCTTTTCTTTTTGGAAATTTGAGGATTTCTTAGAAGACATCAATTGAAGTTCTTTTAATCATTTGACAAGAATTTTGCATTGCTAATGAACACAGCTTACTATTTGCCGGTGCTGTGCTGGGACTGGAGATGTTATAATGAACAAGATAGATAGAGTCCCTGGGTCTAGACAATAATTAAGTAACTGGAAAAATTAATTTAAAAATTACAAGTTATGATAAGTGCTGTATCAATCAGGGTCCAACCAGAAAATCAGAAACCAATGAAGTGTTAGACTTTTAATGCGGGGAATCGGTTACACAGGTGGTAGAGAGCTGAGAAGCCAAATAGGGGAGAGAGAGGCAGCTTGGAGATTAGACACAGTAGGGAGCAGCTACCACCTAGGACAGGAGAGACAAGGTGGGGTCACCCTGGAGAAGGGGGAACTGTGATGGCCTTTCTAGTGGAAACTGGAGCCAAGTGGGAGAGGTGGCAGCTACAGACATGCCTCCCAAGGCAGAGATGGGGGGAGGCAATACCTAACTTGACCCTTCCTGCACCTTCCAGGTTCCTCCAATGTCTATGGGCCAAACCTAGCCAGAATCCTGCTGGCACACTTGGGAAACACAGGAGAGGATGAGGAATGGTTCTGAAGGCAAACGGCCTCAGGAGTGGCACAAGTGCTATGAAAGAGATGAATAAGGAGGAGATGGGGTTGGGGGAGAAAAAGAGGGGGAAAGAAAATCCTTTTTTAGACAGGGAAGTCAGGGAAGGTCTCTCCAAGGAGGTGACATCTTAGCTAATGCTTCAGGGTCTAAAGGAGCCAGCTATGCGGCCTTCCAGGTAAAAGTCAGCTAGGGCAAAGGCCCCCCGACTCTCTTCCAGGAGGCCCATGTGGTTAGAGGTCTGTTAAAGGAAGAAGTGCTGTGACCAGGGCTGGAAGACTTTTGGGGCCCAGATCAGACAGGCCTTGTGCTGCCTGATAAGAAGTTGGGATTGGAGTCTAAGTGTAATGAGAAGCCCTTATCCTTTCAGTTTATCTCACCCCAGCTGTATCTAGTTTTCCACCTGCCCAGGACCCTGAAGACATCAATATTTGACATGTAGATCTTTGAGCCCTCTCTGACCTAGTTTGTGATCAGACTAGATACTGCCTCAGTGTAAAGGCAAGCCTTCTCCTTTCTTGGTAGTATAGAAGCTCAGCATTTCCTTAACTCATTTAGAAAGAAGTAAAAAGTTGACTACTGGTGTAAAGGCAAGAACAGAGCTTCACTGCTTATAAGATGCTTTCCTTCCTTGAAAGGACTGTGAGCCCATAAAGGCAGGTGCCGCTGGTAACCTCTGAGTGCCAGTCTTGTGCTGGATGGGATGGAGTGGCCCCAGCCCCAGCAGTGTGCCCATCCTTGGAGGGTCAAGAAGAGTATGACTGTAGAGACCCATATTCACACTCCATGGGTGGAACAGAAGGACTGACTTCATCAACTGAATGGTCTGCAGGACCTTCTGTGTGTTATGCATTGAGCATTTGAGACCCCTAACAATGAGAGGAAAAGGAATCCTGGCATGTTTTTATTCCCAAGAACAATAAGTTTCTGGGACCAGTTTCCACTACAGAGTGGCACTGGGCCTGAGATCTGCTGCAGAGACTGTGCTCTTCTCAATGGCCAGACTCAGGGCAAAATGGAAGATTTCTTACTCTAAGTCTGAATGGTGCTCTGTGGTTTCCAGAAATTCCCCTGCAAACTTCTCTCCAAAAACCCTGTTGTGTCCTTGCCTAGGCTGTGGTGTCTTAGTTTGCGTCTGTCTGCGCCATTTGACTAGATGCTCCTTGAGGACTGGATCCAGTGTGGACCTTAGTTGGTGGGCAGTGGGTATGCGGCTGAGGAAGACATCCCACCTCCCCATTGCCACCAGGGACACCACATCAGGGTAGCTGCAACTTGTTGGACCCCCCTCTGTGTTCTGCCACTCACTGGCATGCTCTGTGATCTTGGACAAATTGGGAAATCTCTTTGGGCCTCAGCTTCGTCCTTATCTATAAAGTGGAGATGATAACAGCTACCTTCATGGGGTATTGTGAGGAATGAGGGACTCCACAGGTGAAAGGCTTAGGATGGCGTTGGGTTACAGTGTACCCCAAGTAAATGTAAGTGATGTCTCTGACTTCCTGTTGCTGAGACAGGCAGCCACAGCAGCTCCTGCCACTGAGTGCCTGCTGTGGACTAAATACTGATCTGTGTAGGTTGCATTCATCCTTTCATTCTCACATCAAGCTTATCAAGTGGATATTCTTAGTATTCTGATTTTGCAGATTAAGAAACTAAGGCTCAGAGAAGTCACATTTACTTTCACAAAGACACATAATGAGTAAATGACAGAGCAGGAACCAGAGCCCACATCTTTTGAATCTAGACCCCACAATTCAACCAGGAGGATATTCTCTCTTTAGGCAGGGGTGCGGTCTTTGGCTCTCTGGTCTGTAGACCCTGGAATGACACTAGGTCCTGCCCCCTAGCATGTAATTGCTGCTTCAGAGTGAAATGGAGGGAAGCGGGCCAAAGCTCCCGCTCTGTCCATTGGCTTCTTTCCTGAAAGAAAGCCTGGTCCCTGGACTGTCAGAAGCCCCAGCATTCTCTTCTGGGGTCTGTGCACACCCAGTTTTGTCTTTCAGTTTCTCTGCTCACTAGAGGTGCCTTTATATGTAAATGTTCAAAAGTTAACATTTTCATGGAGGACACCCTCTCCCCTGTGCCCTCTCCATCTGTGGCACCTCCCATCTCATCTCCTATTTATTCTTACTTTACACAGAGTTCTCTAACATGGCTATCTTGTTTCCTATCCTTTGGCAGATTTAAAGAAGCAAATTAGAAGTAGGGAGAGGGGCTTCAAGAGGCAGTGTCATAGGTGATTGTGGTGATTATAAGCCTGGGCTTTGGGGTCAGACCTGTTACGTTCAAGTGGCACCCCTGTCACTTACTACTGAATGGCCTTGGTCAAAGCTCTTGCCTGCCTGAGCTGGTTTCCTAAACTGCAAAATGAGAATAATAAAAGGACCTGCCTTGTGAGAATTAAATGAGCTGATACACAAAACATCCTTAGCACAGGGCTTGGAGCACCATTAATGGTCCTGTTTTGTTATTGTTGTTATTTGACAGTCAACAGGGAGAGAGGAAACAGTAATTATGAAAAGCAGTTACAAGAATTTGAAGCACAGTAGTTTAGGGATAAAACACCTCTGAGATCATGCCGGATAATACAATGATGATCCTGAGTCACTGAGAGAACTTTAAATTACGTTCAGCATGCGTTGAGGAGGAAAGCAGGAATTATATATATATGTATATTTTAAGAAGCCAGACCCAAATCGTTTTTTTAAAAATTAGGATATAGAGGGGACAAACTTTGTTAGCTGAAAAACTTGGTTACCTAGAACAGCCATTCCCCTAGAATGTTTTGAGTGAAATTGAGAAACACATATGCGTTATAAATTGAGCATAGTACAGCTAAAGTGTTGCTGAGTCACTTTATTTTATGAAATGTGTTACAATAAGAATGGGCAACTTTTAAAAAAGTCAGGGTCATTGACATAGGAGCTTCATTTGAAACAGTCAATTTATCCTCTTTTAAAGTCAATCTATCCCCTTTTAAAGTTAGGTAGAGATTGGGCTGGGTGTGGTGGCCTGTAATCCTAGTACTTTGGGAAGCCAAGATGGGCAGATCACCTGAGGTCAGGAGTTGGAGACTAGCCTGGCTAACATGGGGAAACCTTGTCTCTAGTAAAAATATAAAAATTAGCTGGGTGTGGTGGCGCACTCCTGTTATTCCAGCAACTTGGAGGCTGAGGCAGGAAAATCACTTGAACCTGAGAGGCAAAGCTTATAGTGAGCTGAGATTGCACCAC
>NW_016107580.1:368911-420736 GCF_001604975.1 Cebus imitator | reverse complement strand
AAAAAAAAAAAAAAAAGTTAGGGAGAAATTGGGGAGCTGAGGTGGGTAGATCACGTGAGGCCAGGAGTTTGAGACCAGCCTGGCCAACATGGCAAAACCCCATCTCTACAAAAAATACAAAAATTAGTTGGGTGTGGTGATGTGTGCCTATGGTTCCAGCTGTTTGGTAGGCTGAGGCACAAGAATTGCTTGAACCCAGGAGGTGGAGGTTGCAGTGAGCTGAGATCATGCCACTGCATTCCAGCTTGGGTCACAGAGTGAGACCCTGTCTCAAAATAAAAGTAAAAATAAAAACAAAGCTAGGGAGAGAGATTGTAACACTTAACAGATAGTATAGATTGTGCTTCATTTTTATCTCTGGGTCTTTAGGGAGGAAGGGCAGCTGGGAAGGATTGAGGAAGGGAGAAGTGAAGGTGAATGGTGGGACGTGAGTGGAAATTACAGTAGGTCAGGAGGGGGTGGGGGGAAATGAAGAGGGGGTCAGGTTTCTAGAGGGGAGCTCAGGGAGAGACAGAGGGTGGGGCTGTCAGTTTTCACAAATGACTGGCTGCAAAGTATTAGTATCAAAGTTACACGCACCTTGCCAGGATGCTGGTCATCTGGCTATGCATGCAGAGTGAGTGGTCTCTGTGGGCCCTTGCACTCTCTGCAGGGTCCCCTCTTATAGTGCCCGTCATGCAACATATTTCATGAGATAGGCTGGGACCTCTGGTCTCAAGTACAGCGAAGGTACCAGCTCCTCCTGGTTCTCTCCATAGATGGGAGTCCCAGATCCAGGTGATCCAATGCCAGGGCAGTGTGAGCAGCAGCAGAGAGAGCCTGTAGAAGTGGAGGATGCCTGTCCCACCTAACAGCATTCAGATTCCCATTGTTTGCAAAACCCTGTGCTGGTTTGTGACTGCTGGTTCCAACCTTTAGGGTAACAATTCTCATATGGAGGGGCTAACACAATGAGCTAAGTGTGTGTTGGGGAGGAGTTCAAACCAGCCTCCTTGTTCTGAAATATTCCCCCTCTGACCCCATTGTCCACTGCTCCCACCCCCAGTCTGGATTAAGTGTCTCCTCTGGGATCCCAAAATATCCAGGGCATCTCATTACACCAACCACATCGTATGATAGCAATCTTTGGAACTGTCTGGTTCATCTCGGCCATCACAGTCGGCCCCTGGAGGCAGGAGTTACATTTTATCTACTCCTCTACCCCCAGGGCCTGGCACACAGTAGTTTATTGAATGAAGTGGGGTCTGTGTGTAGTCCCCGGCTCATAGTAGACATTTGAGAGCCTGGTGAAAGCTTGGCTCTAGTGCCCCTGCCTGCCTGGTAGTCATCCGGACAGACCACACAGGGCAGTGGGCTTCAGACAGCCCCTGGGGAGATGCTGGCTGTTCACTAGGAGAGCAACGAGGGCCCGAAGGGTTCCTCACTTTAGCATATGAGTGCTGTACAGGGAAGGCCCTGGGGAGCCTGATTCCTTAGAGTAGAGGATGGCTGGGTAGTGCAGCAGGGTAAAGGAGGGGACTTAGTGATTGGCAGGGGCAACCAAGGGCCCTAGAGCAGGTGGGGCACCAGACAGGTGCTGGCAGGTGAGATGCTTAACAACAGCCCAGGTAACCCGATCACTTCTTTGTCTTGTGGGCTTGGATAGCAACATGAGTAAACCAGCTATTTAGATAAACTCCCCTACCTTCCTTTGTACCTACTCCCCGCCTGTTGCCTCAGGGTAAGGACAGCCACCTTCGGCTCATTCCTTCCCAAAGCTTTGCAAAACCTCCCTGCCTTCCAAGAAGAGGTTTGCATCTTTCCTTATAATTTTTCCCATCATCCTGACAGATCTCCTATAGTGTTGTTGCTTTGAATCTCTCTGAGCTCCCCTCCTACTCTCAGAAAGCTCTGTTTTTAAGAGCTCATGGGATTAAATCAGGCCTACCAATAACCCCCTATCTTAAGGTCAACTGTGCCATATTCCATAACATCAACACAGGAGTGATAACTCATTCTATTTGCACCATCTGGAGATTAAGGAGGGACATTTGCGGGGCCCATTTTAGAAATTCTACCTCCCCAGGCCCGTATCGAGCATCCATTATAGACAATGAGGCCCAGCCAGTAAAGATGAAAGGTTGGAGCTGAGTGACTGGGTGTTTTGGGTATGAGTGTCAAAGGTTTGCATCTGTGTCTCTGCCCAAATTTCATGTCAAATTATAATCCCCAATGTTGGAAGTGGGGCCTGTTGGGAGGTGACTGGATCATGGGGATGGATCCTTCACGAATGGTTTAGTACCATCCCCTTGGTGCTGTTCTAGAGATAGTGTTCTCATGAGGTCTGGGCATTTAAAAGTGTGTAGCACTTCCCCCACCCATCCTTACCGCCTTTTACTCCTGCTCACTCCATGTAAGATACCTGCTCCTGCTTTGCCTTCACCATGAGTCAAAGCTCCCTAAGGCTTCCTCAGAAGCAGATGCTGCCATGCTTCCTGTACAGCCTGCAGAACTATGAGCCAATTATATCTCATTTCTTCATAAATTACCAGTCTCAGGTATTTCTTTATAGCAGTGCAAACTAATACAATGAGTGAGTGTGTCTGTGAGTGTGTGTGTAAACAAAACTGATTTGGTTCTCCTCTTAGAAAGCACTTCCTTCTGATGGGCCAAGGTCTGTGTGTCCACTGTCCCACCTGCTTGGATAGCATTCTTGGATAGCAAGAATGTCCTCATGTGACAGGAAGTGCATCTATTTTAGGGATGACAAAGCTGCTCCTGGTCTGCCCAACAGAAACAGTATATAAAAATGTTGAAATAGCTACTTAAAGCTAGTGAAACCTCAGTTATGCAGGCTCAATTAAGGGACCTAATGCAAACTGTTGCTTCCCATGACCCATGGTTCCCAGAAGAAGGCACGCTGAACCTAGAGCTCTGGGAACAAGTGGGAAGAAATCTGAAACAACATCATGCACAAGGGCAATGGGTCCCAGTAACATCTTTAACATTATGGGCCTTAGGGCTGCTTTGGCCCTGCTCTACACAAAGACCTTAAGAAGGGAAGGGAGGAGGAACCCTCACCTACCTTACCATCTCCTTTCCCTCCCTCAGCCCCACAGTTACCAGGTAAAGGTGCCACAGAGGAGACAGAGATTCTCCCTGAGTCCCCTCCCCCAGTAAAATGAAAAAAAGACAAGGGAGACACTACAGCTGTAGGACCCTGTCTTAGACAAGCAGCATTTGAAGGGAAGCTCTTGGCCTGCCCAGTGATGTAAAATCAATAAGGCAATCAGGTACATAAACCCATTAATTTCAACACTTAGAAATAAGAAAAAGCATTAGAAAAAACAAAGCCGCTAGCCTATTTACTAAAAATTAAAGCCATAGCAGAAAACTTCCATATGACCCCATAGACTGGTCAGTGCTAGCTAAAACAACTTTAGAGGCTAGCCCATACCTCCTCTGGAGGGCAGAATTTAATGAATTATGTAAACAGCAAACCTCTTTCTAATAATGGCCACTGTTATTATTCCACTACCCCTGCTGTGGCTCTCTCAAAATCCTATTTGGGTAGAACAATAGCCATTAAAGGGAGAGAAATTACAGCAAGCCCATGAATTAGTTGAGAAGCAATTAAAAGCCGGCCATATAGAACCATCAAACAGCCCTTAGAATTCGTCCATTTTCGTCATTCCCCAAAAGTCTGGCAAATGGAGACTTTTGCATGACTTATGGGCTATTAATGCTAATTTGCAGCCTGTGGGGCCTCTTCAGCAGGGGGTCTCCTCCCCTGTGGCAATTCCTCAAAATTGGCCTATAGTCATTATTGACTTAAAAGACTGCTTTTATACTATTCCCTTTGCAGGACAGGGCAGAGAAAAATTTGTGTTTATAATACCAGCTATCAATAATGAAAGGTGAGCTCCTTGATTTCATTGGAAAGTGCCTCCTCAAGGAATGCAGTGTCAGTATCATGTAAATCAGGCTTTGCTCCCCAGTAGAAAAGAATTTCCTAATTGAAAGATTATTCATTTTATGGATGATATTTTACTGGCAGCCGCAGCACAGCCAGTACTTTTAAGTTTATATGCCTCTGTCTAAAGGAATACACAGTTAAGAAATTTAATCATAGCACCTGAAAAAGTACAGATATCTTCTCCTTGGAAATATCTTGACTATATACTACCTTCTGAGTCAGTAAAACCTCAAAAGGTTAAATTAAATACTGGCAAGTTACGTACCTTAAGTAATTATCAAAAATTACTGGGTGATATTAAGTGGCTTCGCCCAACCTTGGGTATAGCTACTGATAAGTTGCAAAACCTGTTTTCTGTCTTAAAGGCAGTGCTGCCCTGGATTCTCTCAGGTATTTATGCTCTACAGCAAAAAACGAAATTGAGGAAACAGTGCAAGCTATTTATCAGGGGCAGCTAGATCTCATAGACCCAGGATATTTATTCCAATTATTTATTTTTCCTATTAACCATTCCCTAACAGGATTAATAGGACAGATGGCCCCAGGACTGTGCATCCTAGAATGGGATTTTTGCTTACATGCTGGGACTAAAACACTATCTCTGTATATCCAGCTAGTTAGTAAAGTCATTTATATGGGCCACAGATGATGCAATCAGTTGCTAGGTTATGACCCTGATGTCATAAAAATTCCCTTGAATAAAAAGCAATTCAAAACAGTCTTGCCCCTATCTCTAGATCTTCAGATAGCACTGTCTGATTATGCAGGCCATTTATTTAGAGCATGCCCTTCCTGCTGACAAACTACTTCAGTTCTTATCTTGTAGCCCTGTAGTTATGCCTACAAAAGTAGTTCACTCCCCCAAACCTCTTTAATGCTGTTTACTGATGGCTTTGATAAGAAAGGAAAAGCCATTCTGGTGGAAGCCACATAATTCCCTCACTTGATCTATATTTACTGGCACTCAGAGAGCTGAGGTTGGAGCCCAGTATTGGCCCTGGAAACCTTTTACACTCAGCCCATTAATATTGTTAGTGACTCTGCTTACTCTTTATTTATTGCAGAACCTTGAGACAGCCCTCATTAAGTCCACTCTTGAGCCCACCCTGTGTGCACCTTTTCTTTGACTTCAGCAATTGCTGGATCAATGAACATATCCTATTTTTATTACACGTATTTGAGCACACAGCTCACTGCTTGGCCCACTGGCTTATGGAAATGATCAAGCAGACCAACAAGTTATGACATCACTACTAGCACAAGCCTTATCTACCCTTAATTTCTTAAATTTAAATGATAAATTTCAATCAGCTATAGAAAACCACTTTGCTAAAACCTCTCAAGACATAAACCCCACAGTTTTATGGAAACATGTAAATAGTAATGTATGGTATGGTCCAAATGATTTGCTAACATGGGGAAGAGGGTATGCTTGTGCTCACACCCCCTCAAGTCCTCTTTGGATTCCAGCATGCTGCATCAAACCTTACCATAGCATGGCCAGAACCTAAGCTGGTATCAAAAATAGAGGAAATAACCCTACAAGACCTGCAGCCCCGGAAAATGCAGCTTCTTTGGACAACACAGGTTCCAGACATTATGCCGAAGAAGACAACTCAGGAGGCTGAGCAGATTGTGCTCCAGGCACAAACACATTCACGCCAGATAATTGTTCCTTTTTTCTTCTCTTACTTTGCCTGCAATGTGTACTTGCTACACTCTATTGAGCTCATCTTCTAAATCTGCCCTAATACTTGGGCAGGCACCCCCTTCCCAGCCTCTAACAACACAACTACTTGGCTAAGAAGGATTATTATACCCCCTGTGGGATCCCTCTTTAATAGCACACATTGGACTAAGGTGTCAAGTAACAATACAGGTCACTCCTTGATTGAAAAAAATGTTACTGATTATACTCATGTTTGTCTTATGTTATTTACTAATTCTAAGATGCGAAGCCATAGCGTGAATTAGAACCACCATGCCCAGCAAACATGTTGTTGCTAACGTCTATACTCTTCAGTCAACAAAACCTAATGCAAAAGAAAAAAAACAGAAAAAGAGGAGATGTAGGAGATTGGTCAAGGTGGAAGGAAAAATTATAAGGAAAGATGTAAAAACCTTCTTGCAAGGCAGGGGGGTTTTGCAAAGCTTTGGGAAGGAATGAGCTGAAGGTGGCTGTCCTTACCCTGAGGTGCAAAGACAAAGAGTAGATACAAAGGAATGTAAGAGAGTTTATCTAAATAGCTTGTTTACTCATGTTGTCCTAGGACCAATCTTTGCTCATCCGCACGCTTGATGGCTCTCTACTCGGGGGGTCGGCAATGTTAGTTACCCACAAATGGTGTTTGCTCAAGACCTTTGTCATTAAATCTGTACTAAATAAATGTGAGTGTCTCTGGCATATTGGGGCTGCATAGCCACACTCCCTCTTTGGGGTCTGTAAGCTGTGTGGTACCCTAGCTGCACTCTAGGCAAAAACCTGTGTCAGCATATGTCTTTCATCTGTCGCTCAGCCAGAGTCTGCGGGACAGACTCACCACAACACAATGACCACTCCGAGCTTTGGAGATGAAGGGGCTATATGCAAGGATTGGAATGAGGTCAGTAGGAGTTGACCTCTTTCCTGGTCAAAGCCAGGAAACAGCCTGGGACTTCAGTCTTATGGCCACTAGACCTGAATTCTGCCAACAACTGGAATAAACTTGGAAGTGAATTCTTTCCCAGAACCTCCAGACAAGAGCACAGTATGACTAACATCTTGAATTTGGGCTTTTGATACCCTGAGAATAGAGCCCATCCAAGCCCACTCAAACTTCTCACCTATATAACTGTGAGCTAATAAATGGCTGTTATTTTAAGCCATCAAGTTTGTGGCAATTTTTTCTACAGCAATAGAAAACAAATCCAGGGTCATCCTTGGGCTCCATACAACTTTTCCAGTTTCCTGAGATACAAGCTGTGGGTGACTTCTGGTTCTTCCAAGCCCAAGGTAAGTGAGCTCTGAGGAGTTAGCCCATCTGTGATTAAACCTATGCCTCGTGCCTGCAGAATCTGAGCTGCCGGCCCACAGATGCTCATACATGGTAATCTGGAGCTCATCTGAAGACCAAGGTTGTTGCCATAATGGATATCCCCAAGAAGGACAATTCTTTGGGCACCAGTTTGTGGGAACTAGCTTCCTCACTGGGGCAGAAGCACATGAACAGCCTGGTAGGCCAGTGGCTTAGGCAATCTCCCAGCATTTGGGTTGCGTGTGTGTGTGTGTGTGTGTGTGTGTGTGTGTGTGTGTGTGTGTATTTTAAACTTTTCTTAGTTGTTGCTCACCTTAGATGTCACCTGTTGCTTCTTGTTGGTAGGACCAGACCTCAGGCTGCCTTGGCTGAGGCATTTGGGGGTGAGGTTGCATAGAGATAAAAACAATTACCTGGCAGGCATGTGAGTGACACAGATATTAGAATGTCATGCGACCCAGCTGAGGTCAGAATGTGTGAGAGAGCCCAAAGTAATGGTTCTTCCTCTGGGTGAGAACATCCAAAAGATGCCAAAGGGAGAACTCATCCTCAAGGTGAATCCGCTTCTGAGGAGTGACTGACAAAGTGGCAACCCTGGAGTAGGATGCTTGGCTAAGCACCATCTGATGGAGGACAGTCCAGGGAAAGCTGAAGCTGAGGGCTCTCTGGGCTCAGGTTGAGTTTCCTGAAGCAGCCCAGTGCGTCTCTTTGCAGGGCCAGGAGCAGGGGGAAGGTAAACTCCTGGAAAGGAGCCACCTCCATCTTACAGGTGAAAACAGCCTTGTCCCAAAGATGTGATAACAGAGGGTAGGCAGGTGAGAACCAGAGGACCATGGTAAGCACTGGGTGTATAAACACAGGAGGAAAACTGTGGTTCTTGAAAACTCGGCAGTGAGGAGACCTGGCCACTGGCCAAGAGGAAGACAGCTGCTTCCGGGTAAGCCCTGAAACCCATTTGGGGATCAACCAATTTCTCCAGGCCTACAGGTGTCACACTGGTGCCTGGAGAAGAGGAGGGCTCTGGTGGGTCACAGTTGTCACTGAGTACTTGCTGGTGGCTGTGGTTGTGGTGGAATAAACACTCACGAAACTACTGGGCCCCCGTGGCACAAGGTAGGGCAGGTAGTTAGTTGGTGGCTGGCATTGGACACTGTGGGGTGGCATCACGGGGAGGCTGGGTTCCATTGGAGGCAGAAAGAAACATGAGGTGGGAGGGGAGTGCTGATGGCCTCACCTTAAGGCTGGGCCATTCTCTTCCTGAAGAAGAGATTTGTGGTGACATCATCTGATGTCTATTTCATTAATGAGGAAGGTGGAGTAATCACAAATCAGCCTTGCAAATAAGCATGGGCTTGTGGCATTTTAAACCAACCTTGGGCCCAAGAGTCAGTGTAATCATCTTTTGGTGCCAAGGTGACAGGTCCAGAGGGACCTGAATTTGGTGCTGATCAATCCCTTTCCCCCAACAGAGGTACAGATTTGTGTTTGCTCCGGCGGCGGCAGCTGGGATGGCACACGACAGGCTAGAGGAGGGAGCAGCAGGGGTGGAGGCTGGCTGGAGCAGCCACCGTGCAGTGTGACTTTGTGCAAGAAATGGGAAAGGGTCTGCGAGAAGCAGGCTAATCTTGCAGATCTCCTTGGCACCCAGTAGGTCTGCTGCCAACCATGGGGCCTGTGATACCTGTAAGCTTGGCTGGCAGCCGCTAGTCCATGGGGGGTCCTGAGCGCTCTCTCTCACTCCTTCTTTGTAAAACGGAGATTGGACTCATTGAGCATCCCTATCTCTTCTGCCTCTAATGCCCCAAATGTGTGAAAATCAGTGTGATTGTCTCTCTGTGACCCTATTCCTGGTCCTTCCCGAGACCATTCATATGTTGGGACTTAAAGTTTGTGTTTTCTGAAGCTAGCATGCTGTCCACACTGTGGGGAAAGCTTACATGATTTCATATTACCTCCCCTCTAGTGCCCTGTGGTTTTAGAGCCCCTGAAGTGTGGTCTGCCGTTTGTCTTTCTGTTTCCTGGGGCATTTGCCTGCTTTCATCTTCTGTGGGCTGTGTAACAGCCCTGAGCAGTGCATGGTGACCCTAGGCAGGGGTGTCTCGAGGGCTGTGTTCTTTCTCATGCAGACATGTGTAAGAGGAAGGCATTAATAACTAGAAGCTTTTTAATGGTAGTGCCAGCACCAGCACCAGTGGTTAATCATAGCAAAATTCTCCTGCCACACACACAGCTAAGAGTCTTTATCACTTGCCCTGAGTAGCTGCTGATGTCTCCCACTTTTCCTTGTCCTTGGCTCTTAGAAAGAAAAGTTTCAAGATGATTCGGTCCCAGTCCCTGTCTCTGCAAATGCCGACACAGCAAGATTGGAAGGGCCCCCCGACAACCAGTCCGGCCATGTCTCCCACAACCCCTGTGCTCACTGGAGCCACTTACCAGCCCACGCCAACACCCTATGCCATGCCCGAGTTCCAGCGGGTCACCATCAGCGGAGATTACTGTGCCGGGGTAAGGTGTCTGTGGGAGTATTGGATGTGCCTTGCATGCAGAGGCCAGGGGCCCCATGGGCCACAGGGTCGTGCCCACCTCTGGAGCCTGGCCCTGTCTGTGGGTGTCTGGGAGAAGGTGGAGAGGACGCACAGGAGGCAAGGAGGGTCCTAGCAGGGGTTGTGGGGTGTGGGTGTGATGTCTCAGTGGCTGCCGGTTCCCTGTGAGGAGGGCCCCGGGCTGCAGGCTGGCACACTGGCTGTGGCTTATAAGTTCCACAGGTTCTCTAAGTCGAGAAAGCTGGCATAGGTTCCCATAGCCCATTGAGAAAGGTGCTGGCTTGGGCCTTTCAGTGTTGCCATATGTTTAGTAGATTCAAAGTAATGGTACTGACTGGTTTGTGTGAAATTCGTTATTGCTAAATCATCTCTTTTTACATGTGTGGGCTCAGTACCCTTAAATATAACTAGACCTCCTCAACCAGGAAGAGAGAATCTTGATTAGAAATTGAACAAGCTTAGTTTACACCAAGTCAGTTAATGCAATCATTGAAAATGTGCTAATTTAACCTGATTGGATGATGCATTTTTCTGAATGCCTACTTCTTGGAGAGAAATATCACTGAGTTAGTGCCAGGGTTAAACTTGGCTCCATCTCCCTGGCCCCAACTCACTACTAATCCTCAGTTGGCTTTGTTAGGTTCTCTTTTTAACAGTAGCTGTAGAAAATATGGTAAATCCAAGAGAGCAATGCAGCTTATTGCTCTTCCTATAAACTTTCCCCTAGCTATCAAAATTATTATTTTTTTTGTTATGCGTAACGGAGAATACTTGCATATGGTACAACATTTAAAAGATACAAAAATGGTATCAGTTATTCAGGCACCCATTCTCCTCCTCAGAGGCAACCATTGGCTTTGGTTTCTTATGTATTCTCACATATATGGTCTATGTACCTACAATTAATTATGCATACATAGGTTATTTTTACACAGATGGTAGTTTACTATACACATTATACTACATCTTGCATTTTCCACTTAACAGTACATCTTAAAGATAATGCCATATCAATATATAAAAAACTTATTTGTTCTTTTAAAAAATATGTGCATAGTATTCCTTTGTGAGGATGTGTCGTAGTTTATTTTAATTAAGTTCCTATGGACGGGAGTTAAGGTTGGATTGGGGACCATTCAAACCTTGTCTGGAGATCAGCATCCTGACCACGAGTCTTTGGTGTTCACTCAGCCTCAGGCAGCTGGGCAGGTCACTGGAAAGCAAGAGTCAAGGTGGACTGACCACCAGCTGAACGGTCCTGAGCATCCTCTCAGATGTCTTTGGCCGTGGCCTGAGCCCCTTGTGATGCTGGGTCCATCGGTTCCCCAGAGAAGGTGTTTGGCTTTGTTGTTGGCAGGGACACGTTTTTGTCTAAGATGTCTGTGTCTGCTCACCTATTCCTGCTGCTCTCAGAAGCCATCCACTGGAAAGTGTAAAATGGAATTAACATACCCTGTGGGGACATTTGGAGGCAGCAAAGGAGAATCTACCACCGTAACAAAAAGAAAGAAGTAGTATTAGTAAAATTATGAAGCATGCATAGGGAAAATATATTCAGACTTTTTCCCTCTGAAGATAGGGAAGGGAGGAGGGTAGAGTTTTTAGCTGTGTCTGGGATGATTTATTTATTTAAACTTGTGAGAAATTTGAAAGAATTATGCTAAATATTATTATTGTCAGCTCTAGAAGTTAGCTTATATTATTTTTGGTGCTTGTCTATGTTTAAAATGTTTCAAAATTAAAGCAGAGGAGGACACTTTCAGACACCAGCCCCCCAGGCCCGCCCCAGGCTCCACCAGCATGCAGTGCCTCCCTCTGCTGCACCTCTTACCCCCCATTGTGTCTATTTGGCTACTTGTCTCCCTAAGCACATTTCTGCAGTTCTCATCCTTCCCAAACAGACTAAGATTAATGAGACCATTGATGAATGTATCTCATTCATCTTTGAATATGAGGCTGCTCTGGGAAAGCAGAACATCCTTAGACTTTGGGACTCAATCAGATTAGAGTCTGAAATTTGACTTTGTAGCTTCCTGGCAAGTGATTTATCCTCTCTGGGCCTCAGTTTTCCCATTTGCAAAATGGGTTGCAGTAAGGAGCAAAATGAAATCTATGGAAGTTCTGGCACATAACACATGACAATGGGGCTTGTTGCCTGGATGAGTTGGGTGATTAACAGATTTAATCAGAAGTGTGGGGTTGGCAAAGGAGCAGGCTGAGCATGCAGGAGTTGCTTTTGCTTTTCGTTTTGACATCTGAAGAACCCATGAATTTTCTCAGCTGAAAATGGTGGTACGCATCGCCATCAGGGATAGGACTCGGGCTTTGTCCCTTTGTGGGCCTGGTGCAGAAAGAGACTTGTGGTTTAATTAGCTGCATGTGAGGCCAGCTTCTGGGTGTGCAGTCTGGAGCACCCATCTCTCTTCCAGCGACTCTAACTCCTCCTGTGTCTCCTGTGTTGGGGGTTTCCAAGACCACTCCCAGGTTGGATGATTCACCAGGAGGACTCACAGGATTCAGCAGATAGCTATAGTTACAGCTGTATGACTGTGAAAGGATACAGAACAAATCAGTAAAGAGAGAGATACATGGAGAATACTAGGTGAAGCTTTCAAGGTCCTCTCCCAGCAGAGTTACCGGAACATACCGAATACCCTCAACATCAGATTTATGGCAGCACATGTGAGAAGTGTTGTTTACCAGAGGGAAGCTCATTAGAGATTTGGTGCCAGGGTTTTTACTAGGGCTGGTCACACATCTGCAGAGCACATCCCAAATTCCAGGCTCCCAGAAGGAAAGGTGTCTAGCATAAACGATATTGTTTGTACAAACAGGTTAGACCCAGTGAGCCACTCTTACTAGTCAGGGATTGGTGAGAACCCTTCTGAGATCCAGGTTCCCAGACACCAGGCAAAGGCCATCCTTGCAAGCAGAACTTTCCAAGGGTGGCAGTCTCAGGCCTGCTGCGTGAACCCTTTCCTGCATACCTCCCTTCTGCAGATCACTTTGGAGGACTATGAGCAGGCAGCCAAGAGCCTGGCCAAGGCCCTGATGATCCGGGAGAAGTATGCACGGCTCGCCTACCACCGCTTCCCACGGATCACATCTCAGTACCTGGGCCATCAGCGTGCCGATACTGCATCTCCAGAAGAGGGCCTTCCAGGTATGGAGCTCTGGCTGGAGGTTGGGTCCCAATTGTGGGTGGACTGAAAGCTGGTCAGGGCTTTTTGCTGGCTCGATCTATTTCCCCCGATGGTATTTTAAGGACAGTGCCCTTTCATTGGCAGCTTCCACACTGATGTTTGATGATTCTCCGCAAGGATTGATTCTATGTGGGGTACATGCCTAACCCTGTGCAGAGCTGAACAGTTGAAATTAAGAGAGAAGTGAAAGATGGTCTCTGTTTTTGGGAGTCCACCAGGGAGACAGACAGTCTCATGTGGGATTGTTTTTTTGAGATAGGGTCTTGCTCTGTTACTCAGGCTGTTGTGCTGTGGTGCAATCACAGCTCACTGCCGCCTTGAACTCCTGGGCCCAAGCAATCCTCCCACCTCAGCCTCTTGAGCAGCTGGGATCACAGGCACACACCACCACATCCAGCTAATTTTTAAAAAAATCGTTATTATTTTTTGTAGAGATGGGGGTCTCACCATGTTGCCCAGGCTGGTCTCAAACTCCTGGACTAAAGTGATCCTTCTGTCTCAACCTCCCAAAGTGCTGGGATTATAATAGACATGAGCCACTGTGCCTGGCCTTATGTGGCATATTTAAAACAACCAATCAGTCAGTAAATGCCAAATTGGTGGTAGGGTGGATCAGGGTGGGAGTAGGAACAGAGGACATGTTCCCTGGGAAGGGGATGTAGGCTTTGGTGTAAAAAACGCCTGCATTTGTATCTGGGCTCTGTCAATTTCTTGGGATTTTGGGAAAGATATTTCTCTAAGCCTCACTTTGTAAAATGTGATCTGTAAAATGGGAATGTAAATAATACCTATCTCCCAGGGCTGTGGTGAGGATTAAACAGGAGAATGCATGTGAAGTACTTAGTGCAGTTCTGGCATCTAGTGTGTGTTCAATAAACAGTAGCTACGTTTATGCTGTAGAATTCAGGAAGGGGAGATCAGAGAGGGCCAGGTGGTTTCCTGGTGGAGCCTCACCCAAGAAGGACCTAGGAGCAGTAGAGGCTGTAATGAGGACAGTAGGAAACTCCACTCCTGAAAGTTGGTGGTGGGGGCACACAGATGCTGGTGGTCTGCATCAGTGCCTGAGACCTGGCTGCCTCTGGGGGTAGCTGGTGGTGCCAAGTTGCCCCAGTCTCTGGCTTCCTTGAATTTCAAGTCCTCTACTTTGAGCGTCTTGTTACCACCTGGAGCCCTGGGTAAATCTCAGCCCTTTGGGCCCATTTTCCTGTCTATTTGAGGGAAGTGAATCTGACCATCCCAGTTTTGGCAAAGATAGAAATGACTCAAATGTGTACTTTATGTGGACAGAGGACTCCAGTGTTCTGGGAATGAGTATGGTGAAAAGGATCAACTTCTGAGCATTCAGCCTGCAGCTTCACCTAGGCCTTGAACTGCCTGCATCTCGTAGACCACTGCACATGTTAGGGCCTCTTGAGCTGGCCTGTGGCCATGGCTGATAGGAGACATCCCTCTCCAGCTCTGCCTGCACTGGCCCCTCTGTGTCTCCTCACATGTGCTCTAGGAATGGTCTACTCCTTCCAAGCACGGATGGAGGATGCCCAGGCAGGTCATGCCGCCTTGGCAGCTTCCTCCTGCCTATGCTGGCAGCTGATCCCGATGGTGCTGGCTGAACTGCATGGAGCTGAAGCCTCCAGCTCTACTGATATTTAGCATCGATACATTCCTTGGCCAGAGACAGAGTTTATCGAGAGTCAGGAAAACTCATGAGAATAGTAAGAATAATGCTCCGTAATTCATTATTTATAGTGCATTACTATTTATAAGGAATTTTCCTATACACACTATTGCAACTCTTACAGCAGCCTGTTAAGCCAGGGAGGTGTTATTTCAGATGAGGAGACAGGATCCGAGAGGTAAAGGACTTTTTTGCTGAAAGTCTCACAGCAGGGAAATTGCATAGAGGAGTTTTCTGCCTCCTGTTGGCTAATTCTAACCTTAACCTATAGTGGTGGGGAGCAGATGGCTTTATCATTGGCATTCCCTGCTCTGTGGGAGACAAGTTTCCTATCCTTTGCTCCTTTAGGGAGGAGGTAGCTTCTTCATCTAGCCCCTCAGTTGGCCTGGGCTCAGGAGGATGTGGGAAGACAGGGACAGTTATTGCCACCGGGCAGTCCAGGTGCAATCTGTTCCCATCTACCACTGCCCTTTTTAGTATTCCTGGGATCCCTGCAGTGCCTTGGAAAATGAAACCCATTTCAGTTAAATTTTTTAAAATTGCTGAAGTGCCAGCATGTGCCAGGGACTGTTCTAGACACTCAGCAGTGAACAGCACAAATTAAAGTGTCGTCTGCGCAGAGCTTCTATTGGAGTGGAGAAGGCATAATATCCACGATGAAGTGACATGGTTTGACATGGTGGTAAGTGCTGATGAGATAAAAGGAAGCAGGGAAGAACATGTGAGAAGCGGGCCCGTGCAGGTGGTCGGATTTGGGGCAGAAAGGCCAGGGCAGGCCTCCGTGTCTTTTGAGCCCATGTGTACTCTTGAGGTCAGGGGTACTTTGCCATCCTCAATCCTGTTTTGCAGACTTCCACCCTCCCCCACTGCCCCAGGAAGACCCTTACTGCCTGGATGATGCGCCCCCCAACCTGGATTACTTGGTCCGCATGCAGGGAGGCATCCTCTTTGTGTATGATAACAAGAAGATGCTGGAGCGCCAGGAGCCGCACAGCCTGCCCTACCCCGACCTGGAGACCTACACAGTGGACATGAGCCACATCCTGGCTCTCATCACTGATGGTCCCACGTAAGCCAGCTTTCCCGCAGCCGCTTCTCTTTGCGCAGGTGCTGTTCTTTAGGAAGGAGATGAGAAAGGCCTCACCGCTGTGCCCTGGGGTTCCCTATACTTAAATCATTCCAGAAAGAGCGTGGTTTCCCCTTTCCTCAGTGCTTTGTGGATTTCTGCAACAGTTTTCCTTCATAGGTTGGCATAGCCTTAGACTTGGTACTCCCTGTTATTTATTTTATTTTTTTTTTGAGACAAAATCTCACTCTGTAGCCCAGGCTGGGTGTAGTGGTGCGATCTCAGCTCACTGCATCCTCTGCCTCCTGGGTTCAAGTGATTCTCTTCCCTGGGTAGCTGGGACTACAGGTACATACCACCATGCCTGGCTAATTTTCTATATTTTTAGTAGAGACAGGGGTTTCACCATGTTGGCCAGGCTAGTCTCAGACTCCCGAGCTCAGGCAATCCATCTGCCTTGGCCTCCCAAAGTGCTGAGATTACAGGCTGAGCCACTGTGCCCAGCCTTCCTGTCCCTTCTGCATACATAGTGCAGAGCTTCTGTTTGCTGGTAGCCACCTGGGTGCCCCAGAATGGCTGTCATTCCTCTCCCCAGGCAGGATAGCAGCCTTGCAGAGAGCTACTAGCCCAGAGCATGAGTGTATTTGGTGAGGAGTGATGAAGACATTGCTTCAGGCCTTGGGTTTTCTGGGCTTCTGGAGGGGAGCATGCAGAGAGCCTGGGGAACTTTGCTTCATGACCCCGTCATGCACATGGGCTTGGCCCCAGCTAACCTGGCGGGCAGCCGTCTTCCTGAATTTGGCCCATCGCTTCTTGGTGGGCACTTAGGCTGATCAGCAATGCAGGTCAGCATGCCTGGACCCTGCGAGTCTCGGAGTCTGGGTGATGGGAAGTGCTGGTCACACCTGAGGACCACCTCTCTGGGTTTCTGGGAATCCTGTGATGCCAGTCTCCAAAGGAGCATAGTGGGCCCAAGGTGGATGGGCAGCGTGACTCTTAGTCCCCCCAATCTGAGGGCAGAACTAAGGCATGGGAAGGGCAGGGGTGGTTCCTCCGAGGCTGTCCTCAAGCAGGAGTGCAAGCAGTGGCTATCCCATCTGGGTATCTGGGTGGTTGTCAAGGAGGAACCTGCTTGGGAAGAGAGACTGAGTGAGATGGCCTTTAAACTCCCTTCTGACTCTGAGGCTGTCCTGTGCTCTGTCCACGCTGGAGTCTGTCTGGCAGATGGATGACTACGCTGTGGCAGCGCCGGCAGATGCTCTTATGGAAAGTCTATGTGACTAGATGCCAAGGAAGCTGCTGCTTGTTTTGGGGTCATGAGGCAGCAGGGAAACATGAATTGTGGTCAAAGGTTCCATGTGGGTGTGGATGCAGGTGTGTGGCCAGGCACCTGGGCTGGGTGTGGGCTGGCGGTTGGCCACAGCAGTAAGCACCCCCATCTCCAGTGGCCTTTGCTGGCTGAGAAATCATGGGCCCCTTCCTTGAGTTGGTGGGAATCTGGGGGCATCAGTCCTTGCAAAGATTTTGTCTCAGTAACAAATATCCCTATAGTCCCAATCCGCCCATGATGCAAAACATCCTCTTCTTGTCATGAAGCCTCAGAGTTGAGACGTCCTTGGACCATGGCCATTAGGTCAGGGGGCTGGTTTCTCTGTATCCCAAGGTAGGCAGGTCATGCCTTATAGTTTGATTGTGCTATCAGTCCTCCGGGCAACAACTTCCTTCTTCAAGGAATGACAAGTGGCTGAGGATAGAAAAGAGGAAGGAAAGGAGGGGATGAAGGAGGGAGACTTTCAGTGAGTGTCCACTGTGCTTGGAGTCGGGCCCTTTTCCAGGCATAAACCAGTTTAACCCTTAACTTCAACCTTGGCTGTTACCACCTGGTATTTACTCATGGGAAATGGAGGCTTGAGGTTAATTCTCTAAATGCCTAAAGCTAGAAGTCAAAACACCTGTCTGACGTCCCAGAGCTGGCCTGCTACTGCCGCATCTCCTGACTCTCCACTGACTTTACAGAGTCTGTGGATGCGACTCAACCGTTCAGCAGGGTCTGTAGAAAGCCAGAACCTCCTCATCCTGCCCTGCTCCATCCCGACCCTTCCAACCGGGATTGGCCCCGGCAGATGCTGGAGGCCTCCAAACTGGAGAGCTCAATGTGACTTCTGCTCAACTATGGTCTCTCCCCATCTCCAACTTGCAGGAAAACCTATTGTCACCGACGACTGAACTTTCTGGAATCCAAGTTCAGCCTTCATGAGATGTTAAACGAAATGTCCGAGTTCAAAGAGTTGAAGAGTAACCCCCACCGCGACTTCTATAACGTGAGAAAGGTGCGCTAGGGGCCGGCTCAAGCTGTCCCTCCCAGTGCCCCTCCCAGCCCATGGGTTGCCCTGAGCCAGTCTGGGGCTTGTCCCCTGTGAGAATGGCAGGGCTCCAGGTTAACGGCAGCCTACGTGGCCAGAGGGGCATGAAGGATAGGTGCAGAAGGAGGATGGGTGAGCTGAGTTTGTGTCAGACTGGGCTTCACAGAGTACTTGAATCACTCTAGCTGGAAACCTTTGTCCACATTGTGTATCTGTTTGGGTGTGCCCTCTTCCTTGGAAAATAAGGCACAGCCTATTAATTGGTCATGAAAGTTGAGCACAGCCTACTTTTAAGGTAGGGGATGTATTAGAGTCATCAAGGAGACACAGCTGTTAAGATCTCTTTGGTACCCTCCCTGTGTCAACGTGTTCTCATTGTTTAGCTCCCTTATGAGTGAGAACATGCTGTGTTTGGTTTTCTGTTCCTGTGTTAGTTTGCTGAGGATGATGGCTTCCAGCTGGGCTTAATACCTAGGTGATGGGTTGATGGGTGCAGCAAACCACCATGGCATATGTTTACCTATGTAACAAGCCTGCACATTCTGCACATGTATCCTGGAACTTTAAAGCAAAATAAATAAGTAAATAAAATAAAATTTAAATTCCCTGAAGAAAAAAAAGATCTCTTTGGAGTTGGGAGTTTGTGGTTTTGCATCCTTCGGGATTATGTGGATTTTCAGAAAAGCCTCTGATATGCTCAGATCTCTGCCTCTCTTCTCCTAATGAGGGGATGGCAGTCTTGTCTGGGGCTCCTGGCATTCTCTGCCTGCAGGGGCTGCAGCCGCAGTAGGAGTGAAGGTTAAATGATCATGGCCCTAGGGTTTTCATTCTCTTCTGCTGAAGCACTGTGCAGTGAGGCACAGGGTCAGTGCTAGGCAGGGGGCGTTTGATGGTGAGCAAGAGTCACTTCCTGTCAACCAGGTGGCTTTGAGGGAGAGGCTGAAACTGAGCTGACTCAGAGTGAGTAGGAGCTTGCCAGGCAGAGGGTGTGGTAGGGGAATGGAAGTGGTGGCATTCCAGGTGGAGGCATGTGATGTGCAAATGTCAGGAGGGAGGGACTGGTATGAGAGAGTCAGAACAGTGTGTTGACGTAACGGCAAGCTGTGCAGTGTGGCTGGAACTCAGGCATGGGGAGCAGGGAGCAGTGGGTTGTGGGGAGAGTGAGGTTGCAGAGACGTGGGGAGGCCCTGGATCATACAGGGGCCGTGGGTTTCCCACAGAAGGCAGGGAGGTGGGCTGGGGTGTGGCCATGAGCTGGGAGAGAAACCCCTAGGGGGATGAGGCTTTGTTTAGAAGGGGGATGGGAAAGCTGAGCGGAGTCACAGTGGGGTTGTCATCTCCATAGGGGCTCTGTCCCAGCAGGGACCTCTTGAGGACTTCCTCTTTTTGAGGTCAGCTTTGATAAGGGAGGGTAGGCCAGGGGAGGATGTGGCTCCTCTGGGAAAGCCCAGCTCCTGCCTCCCTGACCTCCTGGCTGGGAGCCCTCAGCAGTGCAGATGGAAGACCCTACATGAAGGCCCTAAGACCACCTCTGTTACACAGGGTGTCCAACACAGACTCCCACTTGGATGGGATCAAGAGCTTTAAGAAGTAAGAGTTTGGCTTCAGCTCATGGGCCCTGAGAGGCTTATGGAAGTGTCTTAGAGATTTCCAGGCAGAAGTGAAAGGTGTTTTAGATACCACTTATGTGGGCATCCTGGCATTTTCACCTTCAAGCACCATTTGTTCCTTCTCTGTGAGCCTTAGGTATTCAGACAGGTGGATGCCTCCATCACTATGTGAACTCCTTTCAGCCTTGCCCAAAGAACCTCACATGCCTACCTCATGCCCAAGCCCACGTCCAACGAAACGCCTCACCCAGCCCAGCACAGCCCTGCCCTGTGCATACGTGAATGCTTTGGGCTTGCCTGCTTCCTGCTGCCTGGGGCCAAAGTATCCTTGCTGACTGCACTGGCACTGACACTGTTTGCTTCTAAGGTGGGGCCCCAGTAGGCGTTCCTGGGTCTACCAGCTGCTCTCTGGCCACAACATGAGAAAGAGTCCTGGCGTGGGGCTAGGGTTACAAATCAGAGACTATCCCTGGGGCTTTCCTGCAGTTTTGGGGTTAATGTTTTCTGTGGACAGAGATGACCTTTATACCTATGACACAGTGGCCTGTTCTTAGGCACCATAGTCAGTTCATAAGCATGGATGCAGGTCTCCTATGAGTCAGGCCTGTGCCTACCTCCTGGGTGCTGCCTACTTGATAGCACTTTTTTTCTTTTTTTTGTGAGATGGAGTTTTGCTCATGTTGCCCAGGCTGGAGTGCAGTGGTACAATCTTGGCTCACTGCAATCTCTGCCTCCTGGGTTCAAGCAATTCTCCTGCCTCAGCCTCCGGAGTAGCTGGGATTGCAGAGTGCCCACCACCACGCCCAGCTAATTTTTGTATTTTTAGTAGAGGTGGGGTTTTGCCATGTTGCCCAGGCTGGTCTTGAACCCCTGGCCTCAGGTGATCCGCCTGCCTAGGCCTCCCAAAGTGCTGAGATTACAGGCGTGAGCCACCATGCCTGGCCTTGATGGGAAGGAGAGCTGCTTTCTCAAATCCAGAATTGGCTGGATGGTGGCCTCCATATGTCTAAAGTGGCTTTTGGCGTCCCTGGGGGATACCAGGGCTGTGCTCTGAGGCAGGAGCTGTGATGCAGCTGTAGATCTGTGTGAGTAGCATCTGTGAAGGCACCTGTCACATTGCAGCAGGTGAAGGGCTGTATGACACCCCAAGACCCAGCCAGCAGAACTGTGTGACCGAGATACTTATTTTCTATGCAAAAGCAAGATAGAAGGGCTGAGTGTGTTTGCTGCTTGGGAATTGGGTAGAAGTCGGTGATACCCATTGGGGTTTAAGTGTCATATCAAGAATAGCAAATAGGTTTTATCTTCTGTGCCAAACCTGACCAGTTAGGGGTAGTTACCAGTGGCCAGCCCTAAAGCTTAGTGAGAAGAGTGCTGTCCTCGATTATTGATGCCTGCTGTGGGTATGGAAATGGTCAGTGCTGGCTTAGGTCTCAGGTTTGGAAACTCTGCTCTTTGTTTAGATCTGAATCTTAAGTGAACATGGGGAATGCAATTGGATCCTCTGGTGAATCGAAAACACTGACCTCCAGTGACCTTCAATTATTTTGTTCCTGAAATAATCACCCTTGAAATTCTGAAGTTTGGATGTGGTGCTTCCTGGATTGTCCAGTTGTTTTCCTCATTTATCTTGTGACTCATGGGGGTAAGG
The DNA here is from genome assembly GCF_001604975.1 of Cebus imitator. Lineage (NCBI taxonomy): Eukaryota > Metazoa > Chordata > Mammalia > Primates > Cebidae > Cebus > Cebus imitator. Next base: position 399,656 of record NW_016107580.1, on the reverse strand, counting down.
ACAGGTTGACCGGGCCCCTGTGGTTGTCATTGGTAAGCTAGAGGACAGGACCAGAAAGCCCAGAATCTGCTGAGTCATGCTGAGGTCGTTGTACCAAGCTGTGTCCAGCTGAGCTGAGCCAGTCTGACCTTCTCTTGTGCATCGCACACGAGCCCAGCCTTGTCTCTGAGGAACCTGGGCTTTGGGGATGTTTTAGTGTTTTGCTTTGTTTTGTTTCCCCAGTGTCCAGTGATCTGTCTTTCTGGTAAGAGTGGCAAGATTAATGGCAGGAAGGACCCTGATGAGTGAGTGCTCTGGCCAACAATATAGGCGGGATGGCATAATGCTCACAGAGGTCCAGTGGATCAAATGTCTGGTTTGGCATGACTTGGAGATGCCCAGCCAGCTGTGGACGGCATTCCCTGCCCTGAGGTCAGCCGCCTCCTCACCCCAGCCTGGGCTGAGCGCCCAGTCGGCCGCAGCAGTAGCTCTAGAGTGTGGTCTAATGGCTGTCAGCAGCCTGGGCTGTGACACTGCAGTCGTCCTCCCCAGGAGCTCCCTTAGGCCCCTTGGGCTCAGGGAGGGAAGTCAGTTTGCCCACAGTGACTTCAGGCCATCCCTCAGCTTAGCTGGGGCTTCATTTCCTTAGGGCTGGTGGCTGTCCTGTGAGTGAAGCACAGAGAAAAAGGAAAGTGGGGATGAGGGGATGGGGAGGTGGGTGGGATCCAGGTAACATTAGCAGAGCCCTCTACCTAAGATTAATGAAGACGGTTTAGTAACAAAATCAAATTACGTTAAAAAAAATCACTTCTAGCTTCTGTGTGTGGAGAATGAACTGAACCAGAGCACACACAAAAAAGGAACAAGACCAGTTAGGAGGTCACTGTGAATTCAGGCGTGAGAACATGCAGACTTGAACTCCCGTGGTGGCAGTGGGGCTGGAGAATATTGTATGGATTTGAGATCCATTTGGAAGGGAGAATTGATGAGACTGACTGAGGGAAGGGAGTAGGAAGGCCAAGGATGACTCCCAGGTTTTCAGCGTGACCAGCTGGATTCAGGACACACCACTTCCTGGGATTCCAGAACCTGGGAGACAATCAGGTTTGGGCTGGGGCCAGAGATGGAGAGAGCACTTTCGGATATATTAAAATTGAACTGCCTTTGGGTTATTCAGATAGAGATGTCAAGGAGGCAGTAGTATGTACAGTTCTGGAGCTTTTGGCTGGTGACATAAATTTAGGAATTGGTATAAGGAAAAGAATTAAATGCACAGAAATGGATCAGATCACCTTTGGAGAGAATTTCTAGTGAGAGGACAAGAGGGCCCAGGACCAGGCATCAAGAAATTCCATTATTAAGAGCTCTGGTAGTGAGGAGGAGCTGATTGAGGAGGCTGAAAAGGAGAGGACAGAGATGCAAGGGGACAGTCTGGTGTCACAGGACTTAGCACAATAGAGGACATGAGAAATCCCATGAGGTATTTTGAGACCTTGCCAGACTCCTTCTACTAAGGTGCCTTCTGCAAAGAAACTGCCTTTCCCTGGAATTTGGGGAGAGGTCTAAGCGGACTATGCATTTCTGCTTTTTGGGATTTGCTCTAAGATCTTTGGTCTTGGTCCCCACAGAATGAGTCCATGTGTTGGCGTAGGGTCAGTAGAGCAACTTCCAGTAGAGTGGCTGCTTCTTGGGACTTGGGTGCCCTACAGTTTGAGTGAGGTATAACTAGCCAAGGAAGGGTATGTTTTGAGGGCTGGCCTCTAGTGTCTGTCCTTCTCATTCATTCCCACTTGGAGGTTTGCTTTGAGAATGCTCTGAGGGTTCTGAGAGAGGTCAATGGGAAGAGTGGGATTTTTTAGGGCATTTGATGGGTCCTCAGGGTTATCACTGAAACCATAAGAACCTATTGCACCTGTTAATTTGTTCATCCATTCATCCATTAGTTTGACTTTGTCTTAGGCTCTGGAGTAATTGCTGGAGACTTAGAAGCATCAAACATGGCCCTTGTCCTTGAGAAGCTCCCAGTCTAGTGAAAGAGTAGATAAACTTTAGAGTGATCAGGAGGGCACACACAGCAGTGGGATGCCTGTGCCAGCCTTCCAGGTTGGGCAAGCAAAAAAGTGATCAGCTGTGCTTGGGGGAACAAGATTGACTTCCCAATGGAGGAGGTTGTGGGAAATTTCTAGGTGGATGAGATTGGTGGAGAGAAAGGAAGGCATTTCAGACTGAAGAAACACATGGGCAGAGTGATACAGTATATGGTTCCTTGGTGTCTTGTGTTCCTGTAAGCGGTGTGTCATGGCTGCAGCACAGAATGGGGCAGTGGCAAGGCGAGAGTTAGGCTTGAAGTAAGCCTTGAATCCCAGGCCAAGGCGCTTGGGCTTTATCTTGAGGCTGATGGGCCTATAGGTCATCTGTTACCTGGGGAGTGGGCTGATCCAATCTGCATTTAAAAAAGATTTTCTGGTGCTATAAGGAGACGCAATGGGCAGCCAGGCTGAAAGGGAGGGATGCCAGTTCCAAAGTCTGGAGGAGAAATGGGGAGTATAGACGTTGGTATAGCTGCCTCGATGGCCCACAAGGTGCTGGGGTTCTGTGCACACTGAGGGTTGGATGTCTTAACTCTTGTTGCTAGGGGAGGTGGCCTGACTCAAGGCCTGGTGGGCGCTATGTTCCAGGTGGATACGCACATCCACGCGGCCGCCTGCATGAACCAAAAGCATCTGCTGCGCTTCATCAAGCACACGTACCAGACAGAGCCCGACAGGATTGTGGCCGAGAAGCGGGGCCGCAAGATCACCCTGCGGCAGGTGTTTGACAGCCTGCACATGGACCCCTACGACCTCACTGTGGACTCGCTGGATGTCCACGCGGTGAGTGAGCTTTTGCTCCAGTGCCGCCAGCAGAAAGCAGCCCTGGCTGGGGACTCAGCTCCCTGGAAAGCCACCATGATTGTGCTTGTGGGGAGGCATGGCAGAAGCAGCTCTTTCTCTCCTAGCCAACTGAGAAGTCGTGTGGCCTCAGAATAACAGGTCTGGCGTAGCCATGGGACAGGAGAAGAGGGTGTACAGCTTGGGGCCGGACAGGTCTAAGCACTAATTCCACTCCTGCCACTTAGGAGTTTTGTGCCTTTAGGCAACTCACAGAAGCTTTTATTTCCTTGCCCATAAAATATTGATAGCCATGTGCATTATTAACTTAAAAAAATTATTAAAACACTAAATGATTGTGTAACTGCTATGGAAAACAGTATAGTAGTTTCTAAAAAAGTTAAGTATAGAATTACCTATGCCTCAGCAATTCACTTCTAGGTATATACCCCAAAGAACTGAAAGCAGGAACTTGAACAGATACTTCATATACCAATGTTCATAGCAGTATTATTCACAGTGGCCAAAAGGTAGAAACAATCCATGTTCATCAGCAGGTGAATGGGTAAGCAAAATGTGGTATATCCATACAATGGAATATTATTCAGCCATGAAAGAAATAAAGTACTGATACATGCAACAACCACAAATGAAGTTTTCAAAAGATTATACCAAATCGAAGAAGCCAGACACAAAAGGACAAATACTATGTGATTCCGCTGATAGAAGGTACCTAGAATAGGCACATTCATAAGGAGAATAGAAGTTACCAGGGCCTGTAGAGAGGAAGGCATGGGGAATTAGTGTCTAATGGGTATAGAGTTTATTTGGGATTATAAAAAAGTTCTGGAAACGGTTAGTGGTGATGGTTGCACAACAATGTGAATATACTTAATGCCACTGGAAGTGTACAGTTAAAAATCGTTGAAATGGTAAATGTTGTGTATGATTAGAACAACAACCAAAAACACTTTGTTAATCAAAACACTGAGTGATATAATGTGGAGAAAGTGCTTTACAAAATGTGAGTCGTGATGGGGAATGCTCTGTTATTCAGTGGTCCAGCCTCTGCTCACTAAGCCAGCCATGTGCTGAGACTTGCTGTGGTACCTTGCAGATGGGACCCTGTGGTTCCTTCACAGGGGGCCTCACCAAACGATCCCAGACTGACTAAGTGAGGATCCATGGTCCTGGCTCTCAGGAGTTTCTGAGGTTTCACACAAGAATTGACATAGAAGATGTCTTTTGGTGTGGCCATACAGAAGGCTGCCTTGTAAAGGTCTAGAGAGGGGAATGTATGTGGTGGCTGCAGAATGATGTGTCGATTGTGCGGTCTCCTCCCCAGGGCCGGCAGACATTCCATCGCTTTGACAAGTTCAACTCCAAATACAACCCCGTGGGGGCCAGTGAGCTGCGTGACCTGTATTTGAAAACTGAAAACTATCTGGGAGGAGAATACTTTGCTCGGATGGTGAAGGTGAGTGAGCCCTCGGTCTCGCTAAGGCCTCTCAGATGCCTGCCAGCATCTGCCTTCAGAGGATGGGGCTCTGTGTGCCCCTGGCTCCTTCCCCTCCCTCTGTCCACCATCAGCTCAGGCAAGGGTGAGGTGCCCAGGCACCCAGTGCTGTGGCCTGGCTGCAGGGAAGAGGAGGGAAGCGTATCCACCTTGTCTGAGCTCACAGCATCTGGCCTGGCTTTCCTGTCTCTGCAGCCTGAACCTGGCTGGGTGCAGATGAGCTCCACGTGGACATGCTTCTGCTGTGGCCTGATTCTGCAGAAGACCTTCCTCCCCAGAGGGAGCCTCTGCTGAAGTGGAACAAGAGCTTATAGGAGCAGTCAGCCCTGGGGATTTAGATCAGTGCTTCCAGCCTCAGAGCAAGGTGGCTAGGGGAGCCACAGGACCCTGCTGGTGATGAGAGTGAGGGTCTCCCATGTAGCTGGGATGCTCTGGGTTTGACCCAAGTTTTCTTGTGCCAGGAGGTTGCCCGGGAGCTGGAGGAGAGCAAGTACCAGTACTCAGAGCCACGGCTCTCCATCTACGGCCGTAGTCTCGAGGAATGGCCCAACCTGGCCCACTGGTTCATCCAGCACAAGGTCTACTCCCCCAACATGCGCTGGATCATCCAGGTGCCCCGGATCTAGTAAGTGAGGTGGCCCTGCTGTCTGCCCTGTGCCCTCCGGAGGTGACAATCTGTCCCGCGTGGGCTGCCAAGTCTGCACTGCTGAGGGATGGGGCCTGATCTGGCACCAGCTTAGACTTGTCCTCTCCAGGGATTTTTCCATAGAAGGAGTGGTTAGCAAAGATGTCCACATGACACTAGAACTCTTAATCTTTGAAAAATATAGATGTTCAAAGTCCTTGGGGGATCTACCACCCTGCCTTCTTCTCATTGTGGGTTGAGGATGGATTGTCTTTTTGGTGAGCCCCAGAGTATGAGAAGAGCTGGTAGTGGTCTACATTGCTGGCCCTCTCCCTAGATGTCACTCAGATGGCTGCTGTCCTCTCCAGGTGGCTGGCCAGGGTGGGGCCCATGCCTCTAGGATGGCTAGCTTATGTGGTTTAGAGAAACAGAGTTGAGTAACAGAGTTTTTGGGTCACTGGGAATTTGAGCACTCATATCTCATACTCTTGGTGAGCCAGAATGCCACCATCCCCCTCCCAAGCTTCTGGCTTGAGAAAGTGCTCTGATGGGCAGGGGTAGGTGTGGAGCTTGCAAAGCAAGGCCAAGTATTTCAGACATTGCTGGGGGAGGAGGAGACAGGAGGAATCTGTGTTCAGGCCACACCTGACTTGACTCTGGGTGTTTAATGGGGACACAGGCAGCCTGAGGAAGTGACTGGGGCTGGTCTCTCACAGGGCAGGGGGCTGTTGGGTCCACCTGATACTTCAGTCTTTGCTATCCCCCAGTGACATATTTAGGTCAAAGAAGCTGCTGCCAAACTTTGGTAAGATGCTGGAGAACATCTTCCTGCCCCTTTTCAAGGCCACAATCAACCCCCAAGATCATCGAGAGCTTCACCTCTTTCTTAAATATGTAAGTGTGGGTGGTGACCCAGGCAGGGCTCATAGTGGCAGAGGAGGGAATGGATTCGCTGTGGACTGGGTCAGGTTTGCTCCCGCCCTTCACCACGATATCTCAGGTCCTGCCACCTGTGTTCCAGGCATGGGGTCACCAGCCCCAAGAAGCTGGATTTCTAAAATGTCCCCTTCTCCTCAGGGGCAGCTCTGGGAGTCAGTGGGTGGGGGTGGTGGTGATTGAAAACTGAGAACTATCTGGGAGGAGAGTACTTTGCTTGGATGGTCAAGGCGAGTGAGCCCTCAGTCTTGCTAAGGCCTCTCAGATGCCTGCCAGCATCTGCCTTCAAAGGGTGGGGGCCCTGTGTGTCCCTGGTCGTGGGGCAGGCCTTGCCGTCAGCGGGGAAGGCAGCAGTGGGCAAAGACCGGGAACTCAGTTCCTGCCAGGTGGGGCCCGAAAGGCTGGATCTAGCCCCCAGCAGCACCAAGCAGCAGCCTCAGGTCTTGTTTAGAAATGCAGACACTTCAATTCACCTGCTCACCTAACAACAAAGGTCCTCACACTATGTGTGATTAAGTATAAGCCTCCAAGACATATTTCCCTTCCAGATTCAGTGAGTTGTAGGAGGAGGAGAAGAGCAGTCCAGGAGAGACTTAACCAGGGAGGGAGGAGGAGGGGGTGGGAGCCAATCTCTTCCTCTGGATGCCTGGAATTGAGGGTGGAGGTGATGAATGATTTTCTATAGGGAGAGGCACAGAGGGGAGCCTGAGGGCTGGGGCAAGGGGAGGGAGTGATTGAATCTGTGTGCCCAGAAAGTGATTGGACAAGCTGAGGGACATCATTGAATTTATACTTTATACAAACGTATTCTGGCTGTTGTGTGGAGATGGCCCAGAAGAGAAGGTAGCTGGAGGTGGGGGATAGGTGAGGGTCAGAGCCTGCCTGGAGACAGGAGGGGAGCTTGACCCAGTGGAAACGGGTCTCACTCGTGGGTGCTTCTGCCGGGCCTGGCCCGATGCCACGATGTGATCTCACCGAAGCCTCACAATTACCCCATTACTATCACCATTTTGTTGTTAACAATAAGCAGAATTATTATGTGCTTGGTGTGTGTTAAACACGACATTAAGTGCTTTCCCTGGACTGTCTCATTTAATCCTCACCAAAGCCCGGTGAAGCTGCTAGCTCTAATTGACACACAAGGAAATTAAAACAGATCATAAAGCTAAAAAGTGGCAGAACTGGATTTGTATCCAAGCAGGCTGACTCCAGAGATGTGCCCTGAACCCCTATTCTGTGTTGCCTCCCAAGTAAGAACAGGGAGACACACAGCAGCTAGCAGCTTGTGGCTCTGAGCTGTGGCAGTGCAGGGACTCTGCACAGAGTGCAGGGCTTGGCGAGAAGGGGTGGGTGTAGACTTGGCAGGACCTGGACAGACTGAAGGAGGCATGAGAGGGGAGTCTTAGGATGCCTCACAGGTGCCTGGCTTTGCAGGAGCATGGATGATACACTGTTCGAAGGTTGCTGCCAGCAATGGAGGAAGAGTAGGTGTGAGGAGGAGGAGTGGTAGGAGGAGACAATGTATTTTGCACCCGAGGCTATGGGAGATGCAGTGGTGAGGCCCTGCTTTAGCTAGATAGAGCTCTGGAGAGAGGCTGAAATTATTCCCACACAGGGCCCCAGAAAGTTCATGTGAAGTATGGGGCTAGTGAGCCCAGAGCAGAGCTCAAGATCTACCCTGGTCCCCCAAACCCCTCGGCGTGCTTAGGGTTATAGCAGGGACTCTGTCATTTCCTTCAACACATAGGGCTCTGTGACAAGGAAGATTCTGGCCAAGACCCTCATGCTACCTTGGTCCTCTGGGCCCCTGCTGCCCCTGTAGGAACAAGAGAGGCCGGCAGACCTTGCTGGGGCCTAGGGCCTGGGCTGGTATCCCCCCAGTTGGGGCCAGTTGTGGATTAAGGGGGAGAGTCTCTTTCTCCCATCTGATATTCAGAGGCCCCTTTGGAAAGCACTGCCATGGCTGGGCAGATGGAGAGAGGCCTGGTAACAAGCCTCCCCTATGCGCCAAGAGCCCATGCCCTCCATGCATGTGTTCTTGGTTGGGGATGACCTCTGGGATCAGCCAGAAGTCTCCGGTGACTCTGGAGGGGTCCCCAGGGGTCCCAGCAGAGGTAGAACTGCAGTGGAAGGGTGGGAGTTTCCTGAGGCTACTCGAGCCCATCTCAGAGGGTAGCTCCCAGTGGGGACTGGAGAGCAGAGCTAGCTGCCTCCCAGGAGCCACAGCTCAGCCCAGCAAGGACCCTCTTCTCTGTGAGGCATCTGGCTGGATTCTCCTGGCCACACCTGGGCATGCCCTAGGGTATCCTCCACCTACAGCCCCAAAGAGTGCAAATTCAGTGCCCAGAGCCTGGTTTCTTTTTTTTGAGATGGAGTCTTGCTCTGTCACCCAGTCTGGGATGCAGTGGTGCGATCTCAGCTCACTGCAACCTCTGCCTCCAGGGATCAAGCGATTCACCTGCCTCAGCCTGCCAAGTAACTGGGACTACAGGCACACACCACCATGCCCAGTTAATTTTTGTATTTTTTTTTGGAGAGATGGGGTTTCACCATGTTGGTCGGGCTGGCCTCGAACTCCTGACCTTGTCATCCACCCACCTCAGACTTCCAAAGTGCTGGGATTACAGGCATGAGCCACTGCACCCGGCTGAGCCTGGTTTCTTGAGCAACTTCCTTAATTGCTTTGGCCCAGGTTTGCTCAACTGTGAAATGGGGCTCCACAGCCAATCTGTCCCTCCTGGGTTGCTCTGAGTTATGAATTAACTGATGTGCATGAAGTGCTTTGAGCAGGACCTGACACGTGATGTGTAGTAGGACCCTTTACCTTCATAGCTTGTTGCTGCTGCTGATGGCAGTGGCCATTGCTCCCTGCAGGCTGGCCTTGGCGCAGCAGAGGGGCGGGCAGTGGGCATGGCTGCCTCACCCTTTACCTGTCCTGGCAGTTTCCCCTGCTGTCACCACCTCCACACAGGGGCTTGGCACTCTCCTATCTCCCGTCCAGAGTACCTTTGGAAGCCCAAAGGGGCAGACTTTGGTGTTGTACCCACTCCTCATCCCTCAGAGGAATGTGGCCTCAGCCAGGCTATGGGATCCCCAGCTGAGGTGTGAACCTGAGGGCCCCAGACCCCCTGGCCTCTGGCAGCTGTGAGCCCCAGGAGGCTGAGCCAAGTCTGATCCTGGTCCTGCCTTGGCTTGGTGCTCAGGACCTTTCCTCCTGCCCAGGTGACAGGGTTTGACAGCGTGGATGATGAGTCCAAGCATAGTGACCACATGTTTTCTGACAAGAGCCCCAGCCCAGACGTCTGGACCAGTGAGCAGAACCCGCCTTACAGCTACTACCTGTACTACATGTATGCCAATATCATGGTGCTCAACAACCTCCGCAGGTGCGTGCAGCCTGCCCTCGCACACGCTTGGGTTCATGTGTTAGTACGTGCACACATGCACACATGCATGTGGCCCGTGTCCATGTGCACATGAACCAACACACATGTCCATGTGCTCACATACATCAAAATCCACAATACTTTCCAGCATGCTATATGAGGCATGTCTCCAGATCACATACATGCAGACATGCCCACCATAACACACGTGCCAGTACAGATATATATCGTGTACAGTATGCAATGCAGCCACAGCCCACGTGTCCACACGTTTATATGTACACACACTCACCAGTGCACATTCCAAGTGTACCTGTACCTCCCTGAGATAACAGAAGCATAGGACATGCCATCACACATGCGCGTTCACTTGCCACACCAGCAATGTCCACACGTGCATGTTCACTTAACACCACACAACAATGTCCACACGTGCATATTTTCATTCAACAAATTACTGCATCTGCTATGTGATAGGCACTGCCCTGGACACTGGATAAATAACAGGGAACAAAAAGACTAAATCCATACATGCCCTTTACAGGCAAAGGTCTTACAGGCAGAGGTTCCCACCAATATGCACACAGACAAGAGCCAGGAGTTGGCTACCCAGGGCAGTAGGACATTGAGCCATTCCCTTCCCTACAAGTCTTGCAACCCACCTGCCCCTGCTGGGCCCTGGGGCCTCACTAGCTGAGCCTAAACCGGTGCTAGTTGGTGGGTGTGGAGGTTTAGAATGGGGCCCTGATAGAAAGAAATGGCCTGGTGGGGTGGAGGCAGTCCTGGACTGAGCTTTTGGAGATGGTAGCTCTGGTTCTGGCTTTGCCAAAGACCTGCATGGAACATAGACTTCACTCTCTGGGCCTTGGTTTGCCCATTTTCGTAACAGAGAGGTCAGACTCTGGTTTCTCATGGCCTTCCCTGCTCTGGAATTCTATGAATGCAGGACACAAGGCTGGGAGAGGAATATAGGAGAGTGGCTGGAGGGCACAGCAGGTTCTCTTTCTACTTCAAGGCCCACTCTTTACCCCTAGAGATGATGCTTCTTGGTTCTAAGGGGCTCTGGGACCTGGGCCTCTGCATTTTAGGAGGGGTAGTTTCCAGGGTACACTGGGTCAGCACAGCTGACCATGGGTGGTTATTCCCCCTGGAGCTGGCCCTGAGCTGAAGCTGCAGGCCCCAGGCAGAGCCAACTGGGGGGTTCTTCCTGATCAGGGGCTCTCTTCTCTTACAGGGAGCGCGGCCTGAGCACATTCCTGTTCCGGCCGCACTGTGGGGAGGCCGGCTCCATCACCCACCTGGTGTCTGCCTTCCTTACTGCTGACAACATTTCCCACGGGCTGCTCCTCAAGAAGGTAACCAGGTCACTCTCGGGAGCCTGCCCTGCAGCAACTGCCCTGCTCTGGGCTCCTGGGAGGCTTGGCCAGTGAGGCCAGAAAGCTGGGCCGTCTTCTGGGATGGGATGTCTGTCGTTATCTTGGTTTCATTTTAAATTATGAAAGTAATATAATCAAACTCATCACAATTTCAATTTTCCAAAAATTGGAGAAATGAAAAAAAGCCAGCCCTTATTGCTATTACGTTAATAGAAATAGCCATTATTAACTTTTTAGTATATCCAATTTCTGTATTTTATCCAGAGCATATTTTAATGTGTTTATTATCATAATGAACACCGAATATGGCTGCTTTGTCCCTGTTGTATGATAAGCATTTTTTGATGCTGCAACATAATGTCTATGCTCTTCCTTCCAAAGGCTGTTGTTGGATGAAGGGTCTGCCACTTTGTAATTGACTCAAGAAGTCCACACTAGTTGAACACAAGAGTCCATCCACCTTTTCAATGGTGTACCTTTGAGCTCTGTGCATATAGTCTTCTTCATATTTTGGATCACTTTCCAGTGGCACGACGTTTAATCAAAATGCTCCCTTTCCCTCTTCCCGGCAAGGTGTAACCATGGGTCACATTTTTTTGGTGGGGGTGGGTGCTACAGTAGAAAACCACTCTATCCTGGGCAAGTCCACCCTTTAGGTCCCTTCAGAGCTCATCTCCCAGGAGCTGGGGTGTTCAGTCTCAACCTGGCTGTTTGCAGTCAAAGCAACAAAACAATTAAAGTGGGGCATCTTCTAGACTGGGTCCATGCCTAGGGGAAAGGAGCTGAAGGTGAAGGCTGGGGTGGGCTGCCCTTCCTGCCCTGAGCCTTGCCTCCAGTTTGGAGCAAAAGTGGGTGCTTCCAACAGTGGGTAGAGGCACCAGGGATGCAATGTAGAAATGAGATGAACAGTGAGGAAGAGGAATGTGTGTCTGGGTGTTCTGGCTTCCAGGAACTCAGGTTGAGGACTTGGGCAGACACTGTTCAGATCCCTGGTTTCCACTGGTGAATGCTTCTTCCCTCCTTTTCTCCCTTCCCTTTTCCCTTCTCTCTCTGGCACTTGTCACATGAGTTTGGTGGTTCTTTTGCAGAGTCCGGTATTGCAGTATCTCTACTACCTTGCTCAGATCCCCATTGCCATGTCTCCTCTTAGCAACAACAGTTTGTTTCTCGAATATTCCAAGAACCCTCTGAGGGAATTCCTGCACAAGGGACTGCACGTTTCCCTTTCCACCGATGACCCCATGCAGTTCCACTACACGAAGGTGAGGACTTTGGGGTGAGGATGGTAGTGCCTCAGTAGGAATCAGTCCTAGCCTGTCTTCCCATTTCAGGGACCTAAGCCCATGGCTCAGTTCTGCTTTTGGAGTGGGGCTGGTGGCCCAGTGAAGACAGAAGGGAAGTCACTGGTGGGAGAAAATTGTGCCTTCCAGGAACCCTCTCTTTGGGGTTCTCGAACCCTCAAAGGCACAATTTAGTATTAGTATCTTTGCCTTCCTCTATTTTCCCTTTCTTTGACATTTATGAGCTCTGTGATCTTGGTAAAGTTATTAGCTCTCTGGATCAAGTTCCTCTTCATCTGTAAAATGGAGATTAAATTGTCTCTACCCCTACCTTGTGAGGATTCATGAAGACAATGAATCAAAGGTTCTAGTGTAGTGTCTGCATATATCCAAAATATTTCTAAATACCTTTTAAATCAATGCTATTACAATTTCTACATGTTGGGTCTCGGAAAAGAAGAGGAAGGGAAAGGTGGTGTCATGCATGGGACCAGCCGCAACTGTACCCAGCATGTTTCGATGGTGTTGATGAGACCAGCCATTGTTTACCACAAAAAGAAGCACCAGGGTCTTTTAGGACAGTGGTTCTCCAACTTCTTGGTCTCTGGACCCTTTTATACTCTTAAGAATTGAAGTTCTCAAAGATCTGTTGTTTATGTGGATTATATCTACTGATATTTAACATGTTAGAAATGAATAAGAAATTTAAAATATTATTTAAAAACTATATCAATAAACCAATTAAATGTTACATAATAATTTTTTTTTCTGAAAAGTAACAGTACCCCCTGCCTTTGTTTTGCATTTTTAAGCCTCTTTAATGCCTTAATGGAAGTCAGCAGGACTCTCCTAGCCACTTCTGCATTTGATTTGTGTTTAGTCAAAATATATAAAAATAGAAAATCTTGCTTCATGAAAATACATAATTGGAAAAGAGAAGATCTTTCAAAACGTTTTAGGACCTTCAGCGGGTCTTGACCTGTACTTTGAGAACCACTGCTCTAGGCTACAGCAGCAGTGGGGTGGGGAAGAGGTCATAGAGGGCTCATGAATAGACACTTCACATCCCAGAAGGGAAGCAAAACCACAGCTCAAACCCAGATCCTTCTGGGAGTACGCCATTTTACCACCTATCCTATGATCATTTATTTTTCTTTTTTTTATTTTTTAAAATTCTTTTTATTTCTAGGGGTTTTTGCCTTATCTATATATGGCAATATTATTAGCCATGTAACTCCACAAGTCTTATTATATTGACATGAAGTTATCTTTGCTGCAGTTAGTGCTTTTTCTGTATAATTTTACCTTGTTGCTGGCATTCATTCATTCACTGAATATACACAGTGAGCACCTGCTGTGCCGAACACTAATGAACAAAATGGACAAGAATCTGTGGTCTCATAGAGTTTTCTTGCTAGAGAGCAAGTGCTAAAAGTGGCATGACTAGAGGGCTTGTCACGGGAGAGCAGAGACAGGCATCCTGGTGACTGGTACAGGGCTTCAACATGAGCTCTCAGTGCTGGTCAATGAATAAATCTGGAGATGTGATTTTAGATCTTTGATAACCCATGATTTCACGGAAGATCTTAGGCATTGAAGGTGTGACATTTGATGATCCAGGTGCTATTTAGTGAGGAAAAGTTAAACCTGCAGTGTCTGATATTATCTTTGAACATATGTGAAGGGTTGATTTGGATATTCTCCCGTCTAATCCACATGCTTTGGGGGAGGGTCTAGGAAGCACTTATGGAAGAATACGCCATTGCAGCTCAAGTGTGGAAGCTGAGCACGTGCGACCTGTGTGAGATCGCCAGGAACAGCGTGCTGCAGAGTGGCCTCTCGCATCAGGTATGCAGTGTGATGGTGCCACCTGGGAAGTCTCTCTCCTGGGAAGGCTGCCTGCTATATGCCAGGCACCTTCCAAGCACTGGGGATCTGTGACAACACAGCAGGCAGGGCCTCTGACACTCAGGCATGGGGAGAGGAAATGCAGCAGCCTCCTGCATTTCGATGGCTGCTTCCTCACCCTTTTCAGACCTCTACGGCTCCTCGTAGAGGCCTTCCCTGATCGCCCATTCTAAAATAGCCACACACTTGCTATTATTCTCTGTCCCCTTAATCTGTTTTTCTCCATAACATTTATTCCTGCTAATATTTAGTTATGTGTTCTTCTGTCTTTCCCTCTAGAATATAAGCTCTGTGAGGGCAGAGGCTTGTTCAAATTATATCCCTGGGCCCTAGATAGTCCCTGGCACAGAGCAGGAGCTCAATATTTCTTGAATAGATGGGAACAGTATCTAGACTGAATAAAAACCTAGACAATGGGACCGAGACATGTGTCATTTTTTTTAAAAGCCCTGTAATTCTGAGATGGCACTAGCAGCACTGAGACCCATGTTCTGATTTATCTTAGGTCTGCTGACACTTCCCTGGGTGATGTCACTGGTTGGGGAGAGGTTGCATTAGGAGCTTCCCTTGTTGGATGATGATGCAGCAGAGTTAAAGGCTTAAGATTTTTTTTTTCCTTTATAATTTTTATTTATTTTACTTTAGGTTCTGGGGTACATGTGTGGGTCATGCGGGGTTGTTGCATAGGTGCATACTATATCCAGCATTTCTCCCCATGTTATCCCTCCCCTACCCCCCTGCAACTGCCCCCAGTGTGTGATGCTCCTCTCCCTGAGTCCACGTGTTCTCATTGTTCAACACTGCCTATAAGTGAGAACATGTGGTGTTTGGTTTTCTGTTCTTGTGTCAGTTTGCTGAGAATGATGGTTTCCAGATTCATCCAAGTCCCTAAAAAGGACACAAACTCGTTTTTTATGGTAGTTAGGTATTCCATGGTGTGTTGTGCCACATTTGCTTTGTCCAGTCTATCACTGATGGGCATTTGGGTTGGTTCCAGGTCTTTGCTATTGTACAAAGGGTGGCAATTAACATACATGTGCATGTGTCTTTATAGTAGAATGATTTATAGTTCTTTGGGTATGTACCCAGTAATGGGATTGCTGGGTCAAATGGAATTTCTATTTCTAGATCCTTGAGAAATCGCCACACTGTCTTCCACAGTGGTTGAACTAATTTACACTCCCACCAACTGTGTAAGAGTGTTCCTATTTCTCCACATCCTCTCCGGTATCTGTTGTCTCCAGATATTTTTAATGATCACCATTCTAACTGGCGTGAGATGGTATCTCAATGTGGTTTTGATTTGCATTTCTCTAATGACCAGTAAGGATGAGCATTTTTTCATGTTTGTTGGCCTCATATATGTCTTCTTTTGAAAAGTGCCTGTTCATATCCTTTCGCCCACTTTTGAATGGGGTCGGTTGGTTTTCTCTTGTATATCTGTTTTAGTTCTTTGTAGATTCTGGATATCAGCCCTTTGTCAGATAGGTAGACTGCAAAATTTTTTTCCCATTCTGTTGGTTGCTGGTTCGCTCTAATGATGGTTTCTTTTGCTGTGCAGAAACTCTGGAGTTTAATTAGATCCCATTTGTCTATCTTGGCTTTTGTTGCCATTGCTTTTGATGTTTTAGTTATGAAGTCCTTGCCTATGCCTGTGTCCTGGCTTGTTTTGCTTACGTTTTCTTCTAGTGTTTTTATTGTGTTAAGTTTTATATTTAAATCTTTAATCCATCTGGAGTTAATTTTAGTGTAAGGTGACAGGAAGGGGTCCAGTTTCTGCTTTCTACACATTGCTAGCCAGTTTTCCCAACATCATTTATTAAACATGGAGTCCTTTCCCCCATTGCTTGTTTTTTGTCAGGTTTGTCAAAGATCAGATGCTTGTAGATGTGTGGTGTTGCTTCTGAGGCCTCTGTTCTGTTCCATTGGTCTATGTCTCTGTTTTGGTACCAGTACCATGCTGTTTTGATTACTGTAGCCTTGTAGTATAGTTTGAAGTCCGGCAGTGTGATGCCTCTGGCTTTGTTCTTTTTGCTTAGGATTGTCTTGGCTATGCAGGCTCTCTTATGATTCCATATGAAGTTTAAAGTGGTTTTTTTCCAGTTCTGTGAAGGTCATGGGTAGCTTGATGGGGATGGCATTGAATCTATAAATTACTTTGGGCAGTATGGCCATTTTCACGATATTGATTCTTCCTAAACATAAGCATGGAATGTTTTTCCATCTGTTTGTGTCCTCTCTTATTTCATTGAGCAGTGGTTTGTAGTTCTCTTTGAAGAGATCCTTTAAATTGTTAGTTGTATTCCTAGGTATTTTATTCTCTTTGTAGCAATTGTGAATGGGAGTTTGCTCTTGATTTGGCTGTTTGTCTGTTATTGGTATATAAGGAATGCTTGTGATTTCTGCACATTGATTTTGTATCCTGAGACTTTGCTGAAGTTGCTTATCAGTTTGAGAAGATTTTGGGCTGAGACAATGGGGTCTTCTAAATACACAATCATGTCATCTGCAAATAGAGACTGTTTGACTTCCTCCTTTCCTAATTGAATACCCTTTATTTCTTTTTCTTGCCTGATTGCTCTGGCTAGAACTTCCCATACTATATTGAATAGGAGTGGTGAGAGAGGGCATCCATGTCTAGTGCCTGATTTCAAAGGGAATTCTTCTAGCTTTTGCCTGTTCAGTACAATATTGGTTATAGGTTTGTCATAAATCGCTTTTATCATTTTATGATATGTTCCATCAATACCTAGTTTACTGAGAGTTTTTAGCATGAAGAGCTGTTGAATTTTGTCGAAGGCCTTCTCTGCATCAATTGAGATAATGATGTGGTTTTTGTCTTTGGTTCCGTTTATGTGATGGATTGTTTATGGACTTGTGTGTGTTGAACCAGCCTTGCTTCCCTGCGATGAACCTTACTTGATCGTGATGAGTAAGCTTTTTGATGTGCTGTTGCATTCGGTTTGCCAGTATTTTATTGAAGATTTTTTGTGGCGATGTTCATCATGGATATAGGCCTGAAGTTTTCTTTTTTAGTTGAGTCTCTGCCTGGTTTTGGTATCAGGACGATGTTGGTCTCATAAAATGAGTTAGGGAGGATTCCCTCTTTTTGTATTGTTTGATATAGTTTCAGAAGGAATGGAACCAGCTCCTCTTTGTACGTCTGGTAGAATTCAGCTGTGAACCCATTTGGACCTGGACTTTTTTTGGCTGGTAGGCTATTTATTGCTGCCTCAACTTCAGCCCTTGTTATTGGTCTCATCAGGGTTTCGACTTCCTCCTGGTTTAGTCTTGGTAGAGTACACTTGTCCAGGAATTTATTCATTTCTTCCTTGTTTACTGGTTTATGTGTATAGAGCTGTTTGTAGTAATCTCTGATGGTAGTCTGTATTTCTTTGGGATCAGTGGTGATATCCGCTTCATCTTTTTTAATTACATCTATTTGATTCTTCTCTCTTTTCTTTTTTATTAGTCTGGCTAGCGGTTTATTTTGTTGATCTTTTGAAAAAACCAGCTCCTGGATTTATTGCTTTTTTGAAGGGTTTTTTTGTGTCTCTGTCTCCTTCAGTTCAGCTCTGATCTTGGTTATTTCTTGTCTTCTGCTAGCTTTTTAGTTTTTTTGATCTTCCTCTTCTAGCCCTTTCAATTTTGATGATAGGGTGTCAATTTTAGATCTTTCCTTGTTTCTCATGTGGGCATTTACTGCTATAAATTTCCCTCTTGACATTGCTTTAAAGGTGTCCCAGAGATTCTGGTAAGTTGTGTCTTCATTCTGATTGGTTTCGAAGAACACCTTTATTTTTGCCTTCACTTCATTGTTTATCCAGTCAACACTCAGAGGCAAGTTGTTCAGTTTCCAAGTGGTTATGCAGATTTGAGTGTGTTTCTTAATCCTGAGTTCTAATCTGATTGCACTGTGGTCTGATAGACTTTTTGTTATGATTTCCATTCTTTTGCATTTGCTGAGGAGTGATTTGCTTCCAATTATGTGGTCAATTTTAGAGTAAGTGCAATGTGGTGCTGAGAAAAATGTATATTCTGTGGATTTGGGACGCAGCGTCCTGTATATGTCTATTAGGTCCACTTGGTCTAGCTCTGCATTCAAGTCCTGGATGTCCTTGTTAATTTTCTGTCTTGTTGATCTGTCTCGTATAGACAGTAGAGTGTTGAAGTCTCCCACTATTATTGTATGGGAGTCTAAATCTCGTTTTAGGTTGTTAAGAACTTGCTTTATACATCTGGGTGCTCCTGTGTTGGGTTCGTATTTAGGATAGTTAGCTATTCTTATTAGATTGATCCTTTTACCATTATGTAATGCCCTTCTTTGTCTCTTTTGATCTTTGTTGGTTTGAAGTCAGTTTTATGAGACTAGGATTGCAACCCCTGCTTTTTTTTTTTAATCTCCATTTGCTTGGTAAATCATCCCTTTATTTTGAGTCTATGTGTGTCTTTGTATGTGAGATGGGTTTCCTGAATACAGCACACTGATGGGTCTTGACTTTTTACCCAGTTTGCTAGTCTGTGTCTTTTGATTGGGGCGTTTAGGCCATCTACATTCAATGTTAATATTGTTATGTGAATTTGATCCTGCCATTTTGTTACTGGCTGGTTTTCTTGGCCATTAGTTGACTCATTTTTCTTCATTGCATTTTTGGTCTTTGTCACTTGGTGTGCTTTTGCAGTGGCTGGTACCTGTTCCTTTCTGTGCTTCGTGTTTCTTTCAGGAGCTCTTGTAGGGCAGGTCTGGTGGTGACAAAATCTCTCAGTAATTGCTTGTCTGTAAACAATTTGGTTTCTTCTTCACTTATGAAGCTTAGATTGGTTGGATATGAGATTCTGGGTTGAAAGTTCTTTTCTTTAAGGATGTTGAATATTGGCCCCACTCTCTTCTGGCTTGCAGGGTTTCTGCTGAGAGATCCGCTGTGAGTCTGATTGGCCTCCCTCTGTGGGTGACCTAATCTTTCTCTCTGGCTGCCCTTAGCATTTTTTCTTCATTTCAACCCTGGTGAATCTGACGATTATTATGTGCCTTTGGGTTGCTCTTCTTGAGGAATATCTTTGTGGACTTCTCTGTATTTCTTGGATTTGAATGTTGGACTGCCTTGCTAGGCTTGGGAATTTCTCCTGTATAATATCCTGGAGTGTGTTTTCCAGCTTGGGTTCATTCTTCCCGTCATATTCAGGTACAATGATCAAGCATAGATTAGGTCTTTTCACATAATCCCGTATTTGTTGAAGGCTTTGTTCATTTCTTTTCACTCTTTTTCTCTCGTCTTGTCTTCTCGCTTTATTTCATTGAGTTGTTCTTCAATCTCTGATATTCTTTCTTCTGCTTGATCAATCTGGCTATTAAAACTTGTGTTTGTTTCACGTAGTTCTTGTACTGTGTTTTTCAACTCCATCAAGTCGTTTATGTTCTTCTCTAAGCTGGTTATTCTAGTTAGCATTTCATCTAACCTTTTTTCAAGGTTTTGGTTTCTTTGCATTGAGTTAGAATGTGTTCCTTTAGCTCAGAAAAGTTATTATCCACCTTCTGAAGTCTGTTTCTGTAAATTCATCACATTCTTTCTTGATCATGTTGTGTTCCCATGTTGTTGAGGAGCTGTGATCCCTTGAAGGAGAAGAGGTGTTCTGGTCTTTGATGGTTTCATCTTTTTTGTCCTTTTTTTCCCCATCTTTGTGGGTTTACCTGGCTGTAATCTCAGGGAGCTGCTTGATGAGGTTGCTTGTCTGCCTGTCGAGGCACTGCTGGGTTTCTAGGGACTCCTTCAGGTTACTAGGTAAGCTTCCTGTGTCTTTTGTTTACACTGGGAGGTTAGGTCTGTGTGTTCCACTGACCTGGAGATGCTGCTAGGTGGTCAAGAACACCATCCCACTGCTATGTAGGCTTCCTGTGTTTTTTGTTAAAACATGATACCTAGTCCCACTCCTTTAATGGTGGCTTGTGTCTTTCCTCCAAAGGGCTGGATCATTCAGGGTTCAGCTCAGACTGAAGAACTGGCTGCCTAATCCACTAGAGTTAGTGCTTCAGCCCTTGGGTTTTTCAGGGAGGGTAGGGACCCACCCAGCAGCACCATCTGTCTTCCTGGTTTCAGTTCCCTGTCTCTCTGGGCAGGGGGAGGGGGCACTAGCTCAGTCCACAGGCCTCTGCTAGCCAGCTTATGGGCTTATGTGTTTGCTTAGATCTGTGCGCCAATCCGGACAATATCCTGATTATTCAACTCTGCGCTTGTAATTCCTGGTGCTTGACTGGCAAAGATCCCCTGTTCTGTGTATTGCTGAGGCTTTGGGGGAAGTGCTGTATCTGGACTGGAGTGCCAGAGAGGGAGCCTCTGACTCACTGGTCAGTTGTACTTTCTGGGTGAAGTGGCACCCCTCCCCGCCTTGGTCTGCCCTGCCTGGGCTTTGCTTACTGTCTGACCAGACCTGTTGAAATGCACCTGGTTCCTTGGAACTAGGAGATCTCTCAATTTCTGCATCTCTCTCCCTGGGTGTTGTGTGCTGGAGTTGTGTCTATTCGGCCATCTGGACTCCCTCCCCAGGCTTAAGATTCTTTTCATGTGCAGTATGGTTCCTTGGATTGGCTCTCCCCAGAAACACTGTCCTTGTCGGCTCTCTGGAGGGACTTCTTAATTAAAGCTTACCTCCTTCCCCATCCCCAGCAGCTGCTGCAGACCTTATCATCTTTTCTCTCTGATCAAGGAAAGCACAGCCAGGAATGAAGGGCAGTCTGAGGATGACTGAGGTTGTAAGGGTGACATCCTTGAGGACACGGAGGCCAGGAGGAATTTTATGAGTCCTGTGGAGATAAGATGTCCTGACTGAAGATCAGCTTCAGGGAGACTAGTCTGATTTGCTGTGACTGATGTCAAAGCTGCCCATGTGGCTATAGAAAGTGAATCAAAAGTATATTGTTTCATTTGTATTTCTCTTGGTCCACAGGAAAAGCAAAAGTTTCTGGGACAAAATTATTATAAAGAAGGACCTGAAGGAAATGATATTCGAAAGACAAATGTTGCTCAGATCCGGATGGCATTCCGATATGAGACCTTATGCAATGAGCTCAGCTACCTGTCTGATGCCATGAAATCAGAAGAGATCACTGCCTTGACCAAATAGCTCCAGCATTTGACATGCATTTTAACTTTTTGGTTTAATTTCAAGTCTGCTGTGGCTAACAGTGGTCAAGATTCCAAACTAGGACTTTCCTCTTTGAAGAGGATGCCTCTGAAGAAATTTCAAACTGATGATTTTGGTTGCACTGCTCACTTTAAGAATTAACATGCTCACGTTTGTTAGTATTTCTGAGTAACAAGATGGCGACTTCTCCTTTGGGGATCTGGGAGCTGGGCAATTGTCTATACTTGTTCTTAATTTTTCAAGTATTTCTCTTGAAACTGCCAGTGCTTGAACTGTTGGGGCCAGGATTTTCCATGGTCAGATGCCAAGTGACATGAGGTCTGTGTGGTTTTCTGCCATACTTTTCTCCATTGGCCCAAATAGGCTAATTGATGATAGTTTTTCATTTCAGCCTCTGGATGGCTGGCCGCCTTAAACACAATCAATTTCAAAGCTCCATTTCATAAACAGGCTACTTTGTGGAAGTTAAAATGGAAGACTTCCTTCTTGACAATTTGTGTTTTTAGTGAAGTTCTTAAACCGTTTTATTTAGCCCTCCTCCCCGCTTTCTAGTTGGAAGCCAAATGTACTCATTAAAACAGCCACTCCTATTCTGAGTCTTGGTTTCTTCACCTACAAAGTGAGGGTTTGGACTAGATGAGTGGCTTTCAGGGTGTTCTGTGAATCCCCTCATGAATACTTTAGAGTGGGGGAGGAAAGGGAGTGACATTCAGGGGCTGTCAAAGGGACTCTGCATTCATTAGTTTTACACTGCAACTGCTACATAACATTTTCACTTGAATGAAGAACTCCGAAAAACACAGGACTAGATGGATGATCTCTGTTCCTTTTGGCTCTAATACTCTATGACTGCAGGCCAATTATCACTTCACCAATTAAGAGGTGGGAGAAGTGAAATTTACTTAAGGTTGCACAGCTAATAAGTAATAATAGGCCTACTACTGGGTTTCCTTATTCCAAATCCTGTCCTTTCCCCACTATTCCATTAGACCTCACAAATGTTAGTTGTGTGTGTGTTCTTTCATCAACATAATCTGGTGCATTTTTTTTAAGGCAAAATTTTCCCCTTACCTACTATGATGACTTTAGAAGATACAATGGTCCCAGGGGCCAAGTAGAAAGCATTTTAAAAGATCAATCTGAATTAAGCTTTACCAATGTACTCTTATTCTGTGTTACTAGTGCCTGGTATGTAGCAGGTGCTCAATGAATACATATTCAATAAGTTAATTTCTTTTGGCAATATTTTAAGGACATGTGCTCTTAGTACTCAAGAGGCTGCTCAACTATAGCCTGTTCCTGCAGTCAAATTCAGACTACAAGAGGCCTTTTTGAATCATTATAGTTAGAAGAACCCTATTTCTGCCTGTGAACTTATTTGACTTTAGATTATCTCCTCTTGTGACTTTATGCCTGTCTCCTCCACTGGTGAATTTAGCATATGGAACTATAAACACAGTATTTTTACTAGGCAAATATATATACTATCTTGCAGCTAATTATGAAATTGAATAAAAATCCATTGTTATATTAGGGATTATTTTTGAAAAGCCCCCCATTTGTAAACATTTGCCCTAACATAGGAAATATTGTGTAGTTTCTCATTGTCATTTTATCTGTATCAGGTATCTTTTTTTAAATTGTTAAATAAAATCTGTTAGGACTGTGGCTCAAATATTTAAAACTATTTCAAGATAATCATATTTAAAACAAATGTTTAAAGTTTTTTTTACTCTAAGATTGGGCACCATGAAAAGCTATCAATAATAACAGCTAATTTATCTTTTACTAAGACTCAGACATGAATGACATTCGCTAGGAAAACACAAAATTTTCAAACTGAAGCTCACTAGACCCAGAAGATACATCTTTGCTATCATTTTCTCTAACTCCTATCCTGTTATAGTTCATAAGCAAAGCTATACATGTTCATTTTCTCTTCCTGGGATATTATTTTAGTCTGTCCAGCTAACACCTATTGGATTTTACCTGTCCTGCAAGCTTTTCAGACATCTTTTCTATAGTACTTTGTGCTTTTATTACATTGTTATACTTAATTGGCCTTTTGGGGAACAAATCCCTACTTTCTTTTGCGTTTGCAATTGGAATAAATGGCAATTAATTGTATATTGGCTCAGATTTCTAAAGGAACAGGTTTTGAGGCATGTTATCCCTTACTTACCCATAAGGGCTCAAGTTCACTTTACGTGTTACTTCAAATTGTATCGCTGAAACGATCGACATCATTGCTCTTTGCCTAGTGAAAACAAATCACAGCTCCTGGGTTGATATTTATCATGGCCTCATGGATTAGAAAACAGCTGAAGGCACATCTCTCTTGCTTTCTCTTCTGAGTGTTGGTGAAACAATATTCTTCATTTCCTGGGTTTGAGACACGACTGAAGGTGATATATCCAAATATTCTATGACTGAACTATGACCATTATAAAGAACAAGTGTAACTAATTCTAATAAAAAGAACACTAACCAGACACACATACTTCCTTGGAAATTTTAGACTATAAAGTACAAGATTATCAAAACCTATCTCTGCAAAGGCTTTTATGTCTTTTCAGTAAAATGTGAATTTCTCCACAGTATGGTATCAGCAAATTAACTACCAACTGTCATTCATTCTTATGTCTTTGCACTTTTCAGCACTAAGATTCTACAATGCTTCTCAAATTACATTCTTATATTTTGGAAATGATTTTACAAGGTAAACAAACTACAATAGGGTTGAGTATTTTCTTATTTTTACTGTCTGTTGCGGTAGGGGTCCACAACCCCTGGGCTGTGGACAGTACCGTCTGCCACTTGTTAGGGACCTGGCCACACAGCGGGAGTTGAGTGGTGGGCGAGTGAGCATTACAGCCTAAGCTCCACCTCCTGTCAGATCAGTGGCAGTATTAAATTCTCAAGGAGCGTGAACTCTATTGTGAACTGCGCATACAAGGGATCTAGTCTCATGCAGATTATGAGACTCTAGCTAATGCCTGATGATCTGAGGTGGAACAGTTTCATCCTGAAACTATGCCCATACCACCCCAGGTCTGTGGAAAAATGGTCTTCCATGAAAGCAGTCCCTGGTGCCAAAAAGATTGCGAACCACTGCAGCAGGGTAAAAAGACATAAGAAAAAATAAGTCTACTGTCAGCTGCTTATGTTTATATGATACTGTCATTGTGTTGCCCAGCATAAATGTGAGTGACCTGCTGACTTTCCTAATCTCCAAGTAGGTTTTTTTTCTTTTTTTGCCTGAGACGGAGTCTTGCTCTGTCCCCCAGGCTAGAGTGCAGTGGTGTAATTCCAGCTCACTGAAACCCCAGCTCACTGCAACCTCCGCCTCCTGGGTTCAAGAGATTCTTCTGCCTTAGCCTCTGAGTAGCTAGGATTACAGGCATGCACCACCACACCAGGCTAATTTTTGTATTTTTAGTAGAGAAGGGGTTTCACCATGTTGGCCAAGCTGGTCTCGAACTCCTGACCTCGTGATCTGCCTGCCTCGGCCTCCCAAAGTGCTGTGATTACAGGCGTGAGCCACTGCGTCTGGCCATCTCCAAGTAGTTTTCTTATTCCTGGTTAGACAAAGTAAGCTTAAGACAATAACAGTTAAAAATGCAAATTATTCAGACTATCTTTTAATAAATTCAGCTTCCCAATGTTGAAAATTACTGAATCAAAAGATATTTTCAAGCAGCCTTTCTCCCAGGTATGTATTAGACATAAGGAAATCGAGTCCAATTTGAAATGAATTTTAAAATGGCACACAAACACCACAAATCCCAAGAGCATAATATAAAATAGTCCTCTAAGGAATAGAATCATTTGGTATATTAGAATGTGAAATTACATAAGAAAAGAATCTCTTCAATTAGTTAAAATTACTTGCGAAAGATTATTTATTGCATAATTTATCAGTGGTCCTAAGAATAACACAGATACTATTATTCTCAACCTCTAAATTCAGTACATAGTCAAATTCATTTTCTCAAACTAAGGTTCTATACGTAATAAGAGTAAACCCTCTGTTACTGAGTTAGGATAGGGAAAACTTTTAACTTATAAAACAAATTCTGTAGAGTTCATGAAACCACTTCACAAATCCTAGAAGGCACACATTATATTTCCTATTATAGTAAGTACTTTTAAGTACTTCATATTTTAAAAAGACAAAGCTGTACAGAATACAAAAAGTGTACATTTCATCCATCAAACAAATTTACAACTTTTACGTTAGTTATTACAGTAGAACCTAACAGTCACATCTAAAGAATTATCACCCAGTTTAATACAGCAAACAAACAGCTGTGCTCATTTATTGGATATTTGATAAGGCTAATAATATTTTATATTCACAGTAGATCAGTAAGTGTCTTGGAGCTCATATTGTAAAATAATAAGGTTTGGGCCCTGTTGAGTCACTGGTCTCATTGTTAAATAATTCCTTGAAAGGTGAAGGGTTCTGGGTGATAAAATCATTGGCTATCCCTGGAAAGATGCAAAACTCTGTAAGGTAACTTTGTTCATGTTTCAGAAACATTTTAAAATGAGGCAATCTGAATTAAACTCATCAAGTCTAATCCAAAAGGACAATTTAAAATCTTTGAGCTGGAAAAGATCCCAGTGGATTATCTATCCCAAGGTTTTCAAAATATGTTCCATGGAATACTAAGAATCTATAGAGGAGATACAGGGTTCTGCAAATTTGACTTGAATTACATTTTTTTTTTTTTTTTTTTTTTAAAAACAACTCCCATTATACAAGTGTGTTACTCATTAAATTCAAACATACTGGCTATTACCAACACATTAATGTGTTTTTATTGGTTGACTTATATTTATAGTATACAAAGTTTATTTAATAAATAAGGAAATTTATAATAAAATATGACTTTTATATGGGGGGGTAGGATGTGTGTGTATGCATGTGTGTTTAAGGGTTCTCTAAGATTTTCCTTGAAAAAAAAAAAGTTTTTGCTGCTGACATAGTGGGAAAACCACAAATAAAGTCTCAGTTTCTAAAGTAGGAAGTACAAACAACAGTAAGAGACTTTCTCAAGGTCACACAACCACCAAGTGCATTGCCAGGTTGAAATGATGGAACCCCTGGTACTCTGCTTGCATAAATCTCCATAGGGAGTAGTTAGCTATTTGGTATTTAGCTGTCCCATTATGAATGTCAATGGATTAGTCTTCAGCATTTTTTGGGGCAAGAGCATGCTACCTTGGAATTTGAAATTTCAAGCTACCTTGAAATACCAGATGTTTTTCCTTGAAATTGATTTAATTTTATTTGCTTGTCTATTAAAATCCTATTATCCAAAAATTCTGTCATCAATCAGTGGCAACTTAAATTGTGTACCCTGGTTTAGGAAAATAGTAATATTTGCAACTTATGAAGAAGTCAGAAAAGTTATATGGAATGTTAAATTTTAAAGGAGTCAGGCCCTTGTTTTATTACATGCCAAAATGTTAATGTTAGAAATTTAGTTGATAAGCCAAAAAAATGGTTAAGTTGTGACTGAAGATCACAATTCCATTATTACTATATTCTTTTAGACTATTTTAATGGAGAGAATATTTCAATGGAAGTACAGTGAAACTGTACTTCCAATGAAATAATTGGCAAGAATGCCAAATTATCTTCTAATTTTCAGACGTATTTTATGTATATACAGTAAAAAAGCATCACTCTATTTTCTTGTCCTTTTTTTTTTGAGAAGGAGTCTTGCTTTGTCTCCCAGGCTGGAGTGCAGCGGCACAATCTTGGCTCATTACAACCTCCACCTCCCAAGTTCAAGCGATTCTCCTGCCTCAGCCTCTTGAGTAGCTGAGATCACAGGTGCTTGCCACCACTCCCAGCTAGTTTTTGTATCTTAGTAGAGACATGGTTTCACCATGTTGGCCAGCTGGTCTCGAACTACTAACCTCAAGTGATGCACCCACCTTGGCCTCCCAAAGTGCTCGGAATACAGGTGTGAGCCACCATGCTGGCTTCTTGTCTCTTAATCTATGAAATTTGAGGACCCTGAAATCTCAGAAAGATGTTTTCAAGTTAAGGGGAAAAAAGCACCATAAACCAATATTAAATGACTTATAGTAATTTAGAAATACAAAATTTGGTATTTGTGATGCAGAAAAGTTTCCTTCTGAAACTTCCAAGATGTGTGAGCATTATCAAAGCCATTTAGAACAGTTACACAGCTGTGGGAAAGCATTTCCAGAACCACCAAGAAAATTCCCCAGGAGAAATCCATTTGCAAGGGAAAGTCACACCCAACTTTATAGGCCTCACCCAAATTATACAGTATGGCAAAAACAAACAAAAAAATCTCTAAGTACAGTAGTTCCAAAACACACTGTTAAAGTTATGAAATAATCGTGGATCATTTCAAGTAAAAATTATTAAAGGAGCAATAATTAACCACAAGGGGGCATATATACTCCTTAGATTCCAGCAGAAACACTAGTTTTAAGTAGTAACATGCACTTTGATGTATTCTACATTTTCAGTCACTTAAAATTTCCTGTCTCAGATGGCTACAACTTTTTAATATTTGAGGTTTATTTTATAGCTAACTAAAAAGATTCCAGAATACTCCTGCCCCACAAAACAGTTAGTGTTTCAGAAGCCTCTGGAAGTGTTGCTGTTACCTTTAGCAAAGAATTCAGGAGGAATTAGTTGTAATACAAATTTGAACAGATAAATAATAGGAAAATATGGTCTAAAACAGTAGCAAATTTTAGTTCACCATAAATGGAAGACATGGGAGGTTTATTTTTTAAAGTGGGGCAAATGATCAGAGTAGCAAAAATAAAAGGGTGGGGAAAATTGATTTTTCTGTCTGTGCCACAACCTTGCATTCTTCCCCCATGATCAAATATTTGTAGCCTACAATAGCAACAGAAGACCTTCACTCCAAGGTCATGGCCTGTGGGGCTGGCCTGCCTCGTCAGCCATGTTAAGAATATAGTTAGCCATATCATCTTCAGTGGGTGCATCTGATACTACCCAAGATTCATTTGCTCCAGTCATCTGTAGGCGACAAATAGGGCAATTCCTGTGTCGATCACTCCTATTAGAGAAGTCAAAACAAGAACAGTTTGTTTTCTTTTTCCTTTTTTAAAAACAGGATTTTTTAAAGTAATACATGTATATGGCTTTTAAAAAGGAAATAGCATAAAAGTATACAGTGAAAAATAAATCTCTCCCTTCCATCTCAATCTTCAATTCTCCTTCCCAGGGGCAGCCACAGTTACCAGTTTCTTATATTCCTCTAGAGATAGACTAAACTTGATTAAGCTTATGTGTACACAGATGCATGTGCGTACATGTATACACACACACACACACATCACTGCTCTACTTGTCAATATCTTATAGACCATTCTTTTTAACATACATTATATAGCTATGCCATAAGTTGTTTAACTAGTCTCCCACAGGACACTTCATTTTTTTCTGTCTTTTGTTGCTACAAACAATGCAGCAGTTCACATCCCCATACCTTAACAGGTAAAGTTTTCCTTTAAAAGCAAAACTCCTTGTGAGTCCTAAGAGGAATCTCCCTCTCACCCATGGAAGATTTGGTCAAAGTGTCAAGTATAAATGCTTATATCTGTGATTATTTAAATGGAAACCATTACTCTAGAAATAACTTCTTGGCAGTAGAAGGGGAATATGACAATAGGAAAGGATATTACTAATTATTTTGCTAAGTAATATATACATGACCTTCAACAATATTATCTGTTGCCTGCTCAAAGGTCTGACAAAAATTCTTATGGCTCATAGGCAACAGGAAGGTTTGTATAAAAATGGAGCATACAAAGTTTAAAATAAAAGATAAACTTTACATGCATAATACTTTTTCTGACAGGGAAAGAACTCAAATATGATCACTTAAATAAAATTATGTTTTCCAAAGGGATTTTTTTTCTTGTCAAATATTATTTTGGAAATTTAAAAAATACCATATTTGCACCAGAGACATATCATGCAGGGATGTTTTTTTTTTAATCTGTCTGTGAAATCTGGGACCAAAGTAATTATTTATATCAACTGCTTTTTGGCTTTCATGCAAAAATTTTTAGAACTTTGTTCCAAAAACTAAATGTGAAAGCTAGAGTTGGCATGTATTATTTAGGTTGATTTCTGGTTCCTCAGAGATATTTTACAAGATAATTAGATGTGTGCTCTTCTGTGCACAAAACATCACAATTTAAAAATAGTCAGCTTCTGCTTCCAACCAACAGAGGCTAGATTTATCTTCCCACTTAAAATTACTAAAACAACGGTTTCATATAATCTTTCAAATACAGCACTGGCCATCAGGCAATGAAGGAGAGTGATCCCTGGGACATGGGAGGCAAAGGTGAGATCTATACTTGCCCCAGCTTACAGCCTTGAGAGTTTCTAGCCCCTGATCAAGAAGGGGGAACCTTGATGGAACATGGCAAACTTCTTCAGCTGAACAGACAGAGCTGAGAATCTCAGGGGGCCAAGCAGCTAGAGTTTACAGGGCAGAGTAATGGAAAGCTGCACAGAGGGAAAATTCCAGAGGTCTACAAAAGCATCCCTGCCAGAATACTCAGCGGAGTGCTGATCAACATGTGCATGTGAGGACACAACCCAAGGCTGAGCAATCACTCAAAGGGCTTTGAGGGGATAGTACCCTAAAGCTCAGTGGGCCTGGGATACTGCTTGTTCCACCAGCCAGACTGGAAAGCCTCATCACTCTTTGGGCATTAACAGAGTTCTCTAAAGGGCCTTGCTATTAGTGGGACATACTTAGTTCTAAACTAAATACTGCTCTGGTCCTGCCTAACAAATCACAAAAGTAAGATCCAAAAGAATCAAACTGTTTCCAAGTCACTTAACTATATTCCAGAAAAAAACTCAAGAATATTTATAGGAATACAAAAATATCCAATACCCAAAAAGGTAAAATTCACAAAGTCTGGCATCCAATTGAGACCTACCAGACATACAAAGAAACAGCAGAAAAATATAACCTAAAATGAAGAGAAAAATCAATCACAATCACAACCACCCAGAACTAACACAGATATTAGGATTAACAGATAAAATGGAAAGTTATTGTAACCATATTCTATATAGTTAAAAAACTAGAGGAAAGATCAAAGATATTAAGAAGAGACATGGAAGATAATAAAAAACCCAAATCAAACTTCTAGAAATGAAAACTTAATTATCTGAGGTTAAAAAAAATACACTGACACATGCACACGTGTATTCATTGAGGCACTGTTTACAAAAGCAAAGACCTGGAACCAACCCAAATGCCCAACAATGATAGACTGGACAAAGAAAATGTGGCACATATACACCATGGAATACTAAACAGCCATAAAAAAAGATGAGTTCATGTTCTTTGTAGGGACATGGATGAATCTGGAAACCATCATTCTCAGCAAACTGACACAGGAACAGAAAACCAAATACCAAAAGTTCTCGCTGATAGGAAGATGTTGAACAATGAGAACACATGAACACAGAGAGGGAAGCATCACACGCTGGGATCTGTTGTGGAGGGGACTAAGGGAGGGACAGAGTGGGGGGGCTGGGGAGGTTGGGGAGGGATAACATGGGGAGAAATGCCAGATATAGGTGATGGAGGGATGGAGGCAGCAAACCACCTTGCCATGTATGTACCTATGCAATAATCCTGCATGATCTGCACATGTACCCCAGAACCTAAAGTA
>NW_016107580.1:303704-368781 GCF_001604975.1 Cebus imitator | reverse complement strand
AAAAAGAGAAAAAAAAAAAAAAGAAAAATAGCACCAGTGAGCTGTGGTACAACTTCAAGT
This sequence comes from Cebus imitator, assembly GCF_001604975.1. Classification (NCBI taxonomy): domain Eukaryota; kingdom Metazoa; phylum Chordata; class Mammalia; order Primates; family Cebidae; genus Cebus; species Cebus imitator. Next base: position 368,721 of record NW_016107580.1, on the reverse strand, counting down.
GGGCTAATATATAGTAATTGTAATCACAGGAGAGGGGAGAGAAGACAGAAAAAAAATCTGAAAAAATAATGGTTGAAAAATTTCCAAACTTTCTGACACTATAAATCTAATCCAAGAAGCTCAGTGAACCCCAAGCACAAGAAACACGAAAAAAACTATTCTAAGGCACATGATAATCAAAGTGCTCAAAACCAGTGAAAAGAAAAAAACCTTAAAAACAGAGGGGGAAAAAATGGCACATTACCTACAGAGGAAAAAAGGATGACAGAGTTCTCATTAGAAACAATGCAAGCGAGTGTGAGGCAACATCATTAACATACTGAAAGAAAAAATAAAGTTTAGAATTCTGAATCAGAAAAACACTTTGAAAAAGGGTATTCAGACATTCAAGAAGATCCTATGGAATCTACAAAAATACTACCAGAAATGATACATGAGTTTAATAAGGGTGCAGGATACAGGTTGATATACAAAAGTCTATTGTATTTCCATACACTAGTATCAATCATAAATTGAAAATTTTAAATACCATTTAAAGCATCATAAAAATATGAAATACTTGGGGATCAATATCAGAGAGATGCAACACTGAAAACTACAAAAATTGGTGAGAGAAATTAAAGACCTAAATAAATGGAGAAATGTACCGTTTATGTGGATAGAAAGACTCACTAGTAAGAAATTCACTCTCCCTAAATTGATGTATTTATTCAATGCAATCCCAATCAAAATTAGCTTTTGGGCAGATATTAACAGGCTGATTCTAAAATTCATATTGGAATGCAAAAGACCTAGAACAGGCAAAACAACTTTGAACAAGAACAAAGTAGAAAAATTAACACATCCTGATTTTAAGACTTATTATAAAGCTACACTCATCAAGGTAGTATGGTATTGGTGTAAACTAGAGACACAGGTCAACAAAACGGAATAGTCCAGAAATAGGCCCACATTTTCAACAAAGGTGCAGAGGCAATTTAGTGAAGATAGCCTTTCAGCAAATTGTGCTGGAGCAACTGGACAGCTATATGCAAAAAATAAAGAAATTTGATTCCATAACTCATACCATATAAAAAATTAGACTGTAAAACTAAAAAATTATAAAACTTTGGAAGACAGAAAAAAAACCTTTGTGATCTTTGGTTAGGAAAAGAAATCTAAGAAAAGATATGACACTAAAATCACTTATCTATAAATCACAGACTGATAAATTGGACAACAAAATTAACATCTCCTTGAAAGACATTCTTCAGAGAATGAAAAGACAAGCCACAGAGTGGGAGAAAATATTTGCAAACCACATATCTAATAAAGGACATATATCCAGAATACAAAGAACTTTCAAAACGCAATAATATGGAAAAAAATCCAATAAAGAAATGGGCAAAGATTTGGATGTACTCTTCACCAGAGAAGACACACAGATGGTAAACTGGCATATGAAAAGGTACTCAACATCTTCAGTTAGCAGGGAAATGCAAATTAAAACAACAATGAGATATTACTACACACCTATTAAAATGTCTGAAATTAAACCATGCCAAATACTGGCAAGGACGTAAAGCAACTGGAACTGTCATATGCTGCTAGTAGGAATGCAAAATGGCGCGACTGCTTTGGAAAATAGGTGGCAGTTTTTTTTTTAAAGGTTAAACACACAACTACCATATGATGTAGCCATTCCACTTCTAGGTACTAACCCAAGAAAAAAACCCAAAATACATCCATAAAAATGACTTGTCCATGAATGTATCTAGTAGCTTTATTTTGTAATAGCTAAAAAAGGAAAACAATCTAATTTCCCGCAATAGGTGAATGGATAAACAAGCTATGGTAGCCACTTAATAGACATTACTCAGCAATAAAAAGGCATGAACTATTGATACAACATGGACAAATCTCAAGATAATTGTATTGAATGAAAGAAGCCAGACAAAAAAAGCACATATTATGATTACATTTATAAAAATTTTAGAAAATCCAGATTATTTTATAGAGATTGAAAGGAGATTATTCGTTGCCTGGGGACTAGGGGAAAGAAGTGGGAAGAAGGCTTTACAATGGGGCATAACTTTTAGGTGTTATGGAGGTGTTCACTATCTTGATTGTGATGATAGTTTTTATAGATGTGGATATATGTTTAAACAAATTATACATTAAATACATGCAATTTATTTTATGTATTTTATAAATTATCCTAGATGCTCACATCTTATTTTGTAAAATAATGCATTTGACTAGCTGATTAGGTCAAGTATTCAAGGATTTATTCCTTCTAAACACACATACAGAATAAATGGTGAAATGAGGAGAAAAAGGGAGAAAAAAGGGAAATGTTTGATTTTAGACTCAAGTCAGGTACACATTTTCATACAGCAAAAGAAAAGCGTCAAAAACGAAGCTACACCTCCACATATAATAAATGTCAGGTATAAAAATAAAAATATTTTTAACCAGTAGAAGGCATGCCATAAAATTCAAAGTACTAAAGAATAAAAATTACTCTCATACTTAACTACAGTATTTTTGCACTTTTCAAAGTTTATTCAGGTACACTATCCCATTGTCCTTGGCCTATTCCATGAAGGCAGTAGGTAACTTACCATTTATCAATACACTTCTGACAAAAGCTGTGAGCACAAGGCAGGATGAGGTCAGCTCGCCCGTCCATACAGATACAACACTCCTCCTCATCGGTCAGCTGCTTTACCCTGCAATATGAAAACTGAGCTGAAACAATGATATTCTCTGTCATTATGCTTTATACTTCGCTTTTTGTTGCTTTAAAAAGCATTATTAAACATCTATGTGCCCATGGTATAAAGCACAATATGATTTGTGTGCAAAATCAGACTAAAATTAACTTATCTTTTAGGGATTAGAAAATATATTAGGCAAGAAGTATTAAGAGAGATACATTTCATAAAGACTAAATAAAAGATATATTTTGTGATAGTTAAAGAAAATATAGGCAAAAAGTGGAAATACTCAAATCTTTCTGGAAATAACTCATTTTAATCATATTGGACCTATATAAACAAATTTAACCAATATAGTTATTGCATTACTTAAAAACAGGGATATGGTCTGAGAAACTCATTGTTAGGTGATTTCATTGCTGTGTAAATATCACAGTGTACTTATATAAACCGAGATGGTTTAGCCTAGTACATACCTAGGCTATATAGCATAGCCTATTGCTCCTAGGCTACAAACATGTACAGCATGTTACCGTATGGAACACTGTAGGCAACTGTAACACAATGGTGGGTATCTGTGTATCTCAATATATCTGAACACAGAAAAGGTACTGTGTAAATATGGTATAAAAGATTTAAAATGGTACCCCTGTATAGGGACTTACCATAAATGGAGCATGCAGGCCTGGAAGTTGCTCTAGTGAGTGAGTGAGTGAGTGAGTGAGTGAGTAGTGGTGAGCGGATGTGAAGGCCTAGGACAGGAGCGTCTTTTAGCTTCTCTGGGTCACACTGGAAGAACTGTCTTTCTTGGATCACATATAAAATACACTAACACTAACAATATCTGATGAGCTTAAAAAAAAAAAAAATCGCAAAAAAAAAAACTCTCATAATGTTTTAAGAAGGTTTACGAATTTGTGTTGGGCCACATTCAAAGTCATCCTGGGCTGCATGCAGCCCATGGGCCACAAGTTGGACAAGCCTGGCCTAGGAACATATACCACTTGTACAGTAGTGTACAGACTTGATGAAGACTGTACACTTAGGCTACACTAAATTTCTAAAAATATATTTTTTTCTTAAATATTAACCTTAACTTACTATAGCTTTTTTTAACTTCACAAACTTTTTAATTTTTTAACTTTTTAACTCTTTTTGCAATAACATTTACCTTAAAACACCAAAATATTGTATAGCTGTATAGAAATATTCTCATTTTATAAGCTTTTTTCTGAGATTTTTTTTTTAACTTTTTAAACTTTTTTCTTAAAAACTAAGACACAAACACACACATTAGTCTAGGCCTAAACAGGGTCAGGATCATCATTATCACTGTCACTGTCTTCCACCTCCACCTCTTGTCCCACTGGAAGGTCTGCAGGGGGCTGTAACATGCACAGAGCTGTCATCTCGTTTGATGATAATGCTTTCTTCTGGAATACCTGCTGAAGGGCCTGCCTGAGGCTGTTTTTACAGCTAACTTTCTTTTAATAAGTAGAAGGAGTAGACGCTAAAATAATGATAAAATAGTATAATGCATAAGCCAGTAACATAGTTATTATCAAGTATTACTGTATATAACTGTAAGTGCTATACTTTTATACTGTGAGCAGCACAGTAGGTTTGTTTATACCAGCATCACCAGGAACATTTGAGTAATGCATTGCATCACAACATTAGGATGGCTACGACATCCGTAGGCAATAGGAATTTTTCGGCACCAGTATAATCTTATGGGACCACCATCATATATGCAGTCTGTCATTGACCAAAACATTGTTAGGTGATGCACGACCATGTAATTTATTCACTATGTGTAATACAAAGCTCCCTAAAATATGGATCCTGCCATCGGGGCCTTACAATGCTGACACTGATAACGGGCATATAAGTGAAAGAATAGCTTAGTCTTAAGTGACACAAGGGAATAGAAAGCAGTTTCTGTCCTCAAGGCGCTCTTCCATCTTCTTGAGAAAAAAAAAGAAAAAAGATTTCAAACCTTTTGTTCCAGCCACAATTCAGAGTGCCCCTGAATGAGCCATATGCCTTTTCGCATGGTATTTTCCTTTCCTGAAATTGCTCTGTGAGTTTAGTAAGCTCCAACTTCAGTAACTCAGCTCAAAATATCATCTCTCTGCTCTCAAAATCAACATTTGCCTCAATTAAAGGACTTAAATATTGCATATTGATTGGCTGGTCTCTCCATAAACTGTAAGCTCTTTGAATATACATGTTTGTCTTAGATTCTCAATAAATGTTTCCTGATTTTAATTTCTTTTAAACTTTGTGCTTTTTTGTAATTTTTAAGGTTTTCTTCATCAAACATGTATTACTTTTGTAATCATACAAAACTGAATGTTCCAAAGTGTAGCCACTAGATTATAAACTTCTTAAGGGTAGGAGCTAACACTATAGGTTTTTCATTCCCTGCTGTACTTGAGATAGTACTTAAAATTTTGATTTGGACATAAATAAAAATAAATGTCAAATGTATATTAAATATAACAAATGCCAAGTAAAGAAGGAAGAGATGAATATATTTTCAAACTTGTTGAAAAGATGAGATAGAAAAATAATAGGTTTTTAACAGAGGACATTCTAGGTGCATAAACCAAGTTGTAGAGGTCAAAAGCAAAATATGTTTATGCCTCTGTACACTGTGTATACGTAACCAGGAAGCTGGCATGATGCTTTGGTATAAAAACTGAAGAAAAAGATTAAAAGTGGAGATAATCTCACCATAAATGTCAAAATACTAAGTTTGAACATGTTCTGACAAACAAACTAGAACCAGTGTATAATCAAGGGGTAGTGAACTCCCACTGAAATGGTACTTTAGGAAGTACCATAATGCATTCCCATTAAATGGGAATGCAGTATGAGGGACAGTCTAGAGAAAGGAAAACCGGTTACGGCCTTATTTCAGCAATTCATCTGAGAGATAATTAGGTCTAAGAAGCATTATAGAAGACAAATGTTTTATATGGTAATAGATTAAGTGTTATGCTTTAGTAATAGGGAAAAGAGGGCAGCCACTGAATTGGAAAACTGAATAAAAACCTAGATGGATGTGGGCCTAATGTACTGAGTTTCATATTTTTCATCAGTTTTCATATGTTTTCATCAGTTCAACATGTAAGTGCCTTTTAGGTCTGTACCAGATCCAGATGAGTTAGGGTCTCCACCTTTAAGGAGCTTATAATCTTCATCTAAGGATGTTGGCTTGGGTGTCAGTAGCAGAGACTACTGAATCCGTACAGAGTGATAGAATATTCTGAAGGCTGGAGTTTAAAAGTGAGAAACAGAGGACTACAAAGAAGAGCATTGTGGTGAGACACAAAAGAATCGGAGACACAGAAATAGCCAGTGGAACCAGTACAAGGTTCTCTGAATTTTCTGCTACCTTCCTAGCAGCAGCACAGGGACCAGAGGAAGGAGAGTCCTGGGCTGTTTGTTCCTGTTAGATCACCTGTAGATTGGAGTATTTGGTTCTATGCCTCATACTCTGAAAGGCACACATACTGACAGAGAAAAGATCATCTGGGAAAGCCTCCAGTATGTAGACGAGACCCACATAAACAAAGGCCAAAGGAACTGGGGGTGCTTATCCTTGAGAACAGAAGGCTCAGTGAGAGTTTGATGATTGTTTTCAAATATCTGAGAAGCTGGAAGAGAGAACAGATTTGTTTGGAGGAATTCCAGAGGGCACAGCCATTTAAAGCAATAAATGGAATATAGTAACAATTTAATAATAATGAAAATTAACCCATATAGACTAATTATTACGTGCCAAGAACTGTTCTAAACACCTTATGTCTTTTAACTCTCTCAACAGTCCAATAAAGCATATCCTATAGTTATTAACCTCTGTTAGAAGATGAGAAAACTGAGGAAACAGTCTGCTTTGTCAAAAAAATCACACAGGAGTGGAGCCCAGGATTTGAACACAGGCACTTTGCTGCTAGAGTCTGTGCTGTGCTACCTCAAGAAAAGATTCTGGCTACTCTGAGGAAAATGAAGCAAAAGGAAAAACTTTATAGTGATTAAAGCCATCGGATTATGAAAAGACTTTTTTGAGGCAGTCAGTCTCACGTAACTGCAGGTGTTACTTGTATAAGCAGGTGTTACTTGGCAAAATGTGGGTAAGCAGAGTCTTGTTATTCAAAGTGCCATCTGAGGATTAGTAGCATTGGCCTTACCTGGGAGCCTGATAGACTCACTGGCTCCTCCTCAAAACCACTGAATATTAAAGTTTGAAAAGCTCTGTGTGCAAGATTTTTATGCACCAGAAAGTAATAATGCAGAGGTTAGAGCACAGCTGTGCTGCCAGACAGGCCTGAATGTGAGTCTTAGCTAGGACAATTTCTAATCATGACATTTATTCAGCTAAATCTCAGATTCTTTGGCTGAAATGGGCCGATAATTGTATTCCCATATGGGGTTGTGAGCATTTAATGAGTTTATACATTAAATTCTCACAACCCCATATGGAAGTACAATTATCAGCCAACACTCATCACAATTATACAATACTCATCACAATTCTATACCCTATAAGTAATCAATAAATGTAAACCATCAATGGAACTATGCATCAGATGTAAATAAAGCTCAACTACATAAATGTCCCTTAGGACCTCCTTCAACTTAGAAAGTCTCTTTCTATTAAGTAGTTTATAAGGATATTATTATAAGCCAAAAACCATACATAAACAAGAAGCACCCCTAAGAAACTAATCAGGAACTGAGTTTCCAGTTTTGAGGGCACAGGAAAGCGCTAACACCTTTGCAACAAGAAAAATATTTTCTTTTCATGTGCTATCATATAGCTTAAATACATTGGCAAACACCATTCTCAGCTTTTAAAACAATTGAAATAATAACCACCATTCAGAAGAGAGGAGAAGAAAAGCAGAAAAATCAGACCCCTGTCTTTGAAAGATTACAGAATACAGGAAAGACAAGCCTAAACACTGCCTACAATGTTCTAAAAGTAACTTGGCATATCGGTAACATTTGTATAAGCCCAAACCTAGAAAACCAAATAACTCTATTAAAGATAACCAGGAAATAATAAATGGAAAATACAGTTTAACTGTAACACAGTACTTGAAAACCAGTTGGTTAAAAATGAACCAGAAAATACAAGTGTAAATAGAGCAGTAAAAAAAGAAATCACTGTTAAGCACATTCTTTGAATACAGATTTCTGCTATATACCCTGTATGACAGTAAGACGGATGTCAACATGTTTGGATCCATGTAAATCTTTTTCCAATGAAACATTTACAAATTTAAATTATGATCATGATTGTCAAATGGCAACAGATGGGAGCTTTCATGTGCCAAAAGCAAAACAGAGAAGGAAAAGAAGGTTTAGATAGAACAATAATGTATTAGGCTTGAGTAAACAAGCACCATCAGAGAAAACTCCGGCTGACTTCATTCCCTTCTGGTAATTCAGTATATGCATTTGGTTCATTCCTGAATGGACTGCCAAGTCCTGAAGGCAATATTTAAAAATTTAATGCTTCAATTAGACATTTGTAAGAAAAACCGGGATGATTTTGCAAAATTCTTGGACCTAATTCCCTAAAAAGCTTTGACTGTCTAAGAACTTAAATACCTATTATAAGGAGGGTGTTAACTATCTCCTTTGTAACGTATGTATATAGAGTGGATTCCTGGAGACCAGTGTGACAGAAACGTTAACTGATGTGAGCCACTTTATTGATTTTTTTGAGACAGAGTTTAGCTCTTGTTGCCCACGCTGAAGTGCAATGGCGTGATCTCAGTTAAAGCAACCTCCGTCTTCTGAGTTCAAGTGATTCTTCTGCCTCAGCCTCCCAAGTAGCTAGGATTACAGGCATGTGCCACCACACCCAGCTAATTCTGTAATTTTTTTTTTTTTTTTTTTTNTTTTTTTTAGTAGAAACAGGGTTTCACCAAGTTGGCCAGGCTGGTCACAAACTCCTGACCTCAGATGATCCACCCACCTCGGTCTCCCAAAATGTTGAGATTACAGGTGTGAGCCACCACACCTATCCAAGCCACTTTAGCACTGTAACAACATCTGAAGCACAGAATAACTCCAAAACTGATCTCAGATACAATACCAACTGAGAAAAAAAAGATTTAAGATGCTAAAGTCAGCACCGGCAAAAATATTAATAAGATTTTAGTTGTTTGCATATTGGAAAAAAAGGTGAAATACAGTAATTATGCATTACATACCTTCCCATCCAAAAACTAGCCTGACAAGATGTTACAGAGGATGAGCTTTCATCACGTTCTTCAGAGGTGGAGCTTTTTGCTAATACTCCTGCTGCTTGACTTGTGATATCTTTATAAAGTTGAATAAACTGGTACAAATTCATGATCCGTGATGCCTCCACAATGCCACTGCTTTTGTTAATCTAAAAAATACAAAGAATATGAAAAAGAGAAAAGCTGATCATTTCTGGGACCAATTTTTCCCAAAAAGGGGGAACAAATGTGTAGTCAAACATCCTAGGAAATAGAGGAGTTTTCAGGATGTGCAAATGACCTAAGAAAGCAAGGGTCTGCATAAATAACACCATGTCCCCTACATTTGTGGTGTTCAAAGTTCTTATACAAGTTTATCTCATTTAGTAAAATAACCCTATAAGATTAATTAGGCATTATCCTGTTGATGGGTGAGGTGACTTTCTCAGAGTTAAGAAATAAATTTTAGAGATCAGTATTGACAAATCTTTCACTTTAATTTCTTAAAGCATTTCTTAAAGAATTCATTTGAATTCAACAACCGCTTGAGATTCTACAACTCAAACAAGTACTTTCTTAAATATCTTTAAGTTCTATTTTGTAGCAAAACTTCTAAACTAAAGCAAGAAAATTGTTTTAAAATAAATCATAATAAAAGGTGGCTTTCCCAGAAGGCCATTTTGAGTTTCATCAAAAAACTCGTTTAATATGAATTGAAACCAGTGGCCCAAAGGTTGTACCTTTATAGGCTGTACCTCTCCTCCATCCAGTTTATAATCTAATGTAGAAGGTATCTGGGGCAAGTGGAGGAAAATGCTTTCATAAGCTTTGGGGAGTTATGGAGTGAGGCATAATAAAATGAGTGAGGCCAGTAAGGTGATGGTATAATGTTCTTGGATGAAGAATTTGACATAATCAGAGAAAGATTAAAGATGTGAAAGACTTCCTTTCAGCACAAGACATAGGATGGAAGACTGGGGAAGAAGAAATAAGCCATGAAATCTATTAAGTGCATATCAAAGTAAGTGGAACAAGCAAAATCAGAAAATACTTAGAAAGAAATGAAGAATATAGGAAGAGAGATAAAGATAGAGGGCCATAAAACTGTGACTTAAGTTAGATTCTGAAATGTGTTGATGGACCTAGCGATATCAGAAAGTGAGGTAGTTAGATTACACATTTTAAAATATTATCCAACATTTGAATATTGTTAATGAAAATAGTAATAGCTGTAACACATTTATTAATTGCTCACTATTTGAGAAGGCAGCGAAAGTACTGAGACTCAAGAATGAGTCATATACCATGCTAAGAAATTTTAGAACCATCTCTAATAATTAGAAAGTTGATTAAATTTTGGGAAGGTAAAATCTATTGGAGATGCAAATATACAAGGTTCTTTGGAATAAGAGACTGTACATGAGGTAGAAAATACAATTTAAAAGTAACAGGAATTTATAGAGGCTTACAAAACAGATCTTCAGAGCTGAGGAAATTGGGGTAGTCCTTTGGAACTGCATAATACAGAAGAAATTACAGAATAATCTATATAAGGTTAGTATAGAAATAGCAAAGTATCACACTGTAACTATTCTCATCATAGGATTCCTGAAACAAGTATTTATTAAGTACTCATTATGCGGATGTTACTGGTACTATGTGCACTGCTCTAGGCACTAGTGACAGTGTGTACAAAACAAAATCTCTGCCCTCAAGCAAGTTACATGATAGGTAGGAGAGACAGACAAATAAAATACAGATTAGGCTAGATGAAAATAAGTGTAATGGAGAAGATGAAATAGGGGAGAAGGAATGCTGAGGCATTACAGGGAAGGCCTTACAGAGAAGCTGACATTTAAGAACTGAAAGAGGTGCTGAAATGAGTCATATAGATGCCTAGGGGGAAGATCATTCCAGGCTGAGAGAACAGGAAATACAAAGCCTGTTTAGAAGTGTACCTGGCAAGGAAAACAAAGAGTCCCGCAAGAAGCCCAGTGTTTTCAACAGAGTGACAGAAGGACAGAGGGAGGAGTGGTAGAAGACAGAGGAGAGGGTGAGGTGGGAGCAGAATATATAGGACTTTGCTGATTTCAGTAATAACTGTGGCTTTGATTCCAAGTGCATGAGAATTCACTGGAGGGTTTTGAGCCAAGGAATAATATGATCTAATTTACATCTCAAATTGTGATGTGGAATAGACTGGTTGCTGTGCTTGGAATAGACTGGTTGTTATGCTGAGAATAGAGAGAAGCAGGGCAAGAGCAGAAGCAGGCAGTTAGGAGGCTACTGGAATAATCCTGGTGAGAGAGGATGGTCACTAGAAATAGGGTGGAAGTAGCGCAGATGGTAAAAACTAGCTAGATTCTGAATACATTTTGAAGAGAAACGTGACAGGATTCACTTATGGATTGATTGCGAGGTATGAGAAACAAAGAAAAGTCAAGAATGATTCCAAGAAGTTTGTCTAAGTAAAAAGGAAGATGAAATAATACAATTCATACAGTCCTTAACAGACACCTTAGTACCCAACTTTTAATTAATCTCTTACTTTTCTAATATTATTTCCATAAAATATTCCATGTAAACATAATTTAGATAATTTTTTATAATGGATTAAATATTATTTGAGGATAATCATAACAGACAGCAGATAGTCAAGATAAAGACAATGTAAATACAGGGGGTCAAAGTACAAGTTTTTTAAAGTTGTTTAACATTAAGAAATGTGAAGCTTTCAGCCTCCTATCAATTTTTCATGGTAAACTTGCCCACTTTCTAATATAAATACTGACCTCTCAGATTCTTTCAGAAAGAACCCAAGGAATGCAAATAAAAAATTTTCTTTAGAGTAGCTCTAAAATCAAGAAAAACCACATGAAAAAATACCTAATTGTGTTTAGTACTTTTGTTTCTCTACTTAGAATCTTATTTTAAGGAAGATGTTTAATCACATACAGATGTTAGAGATATTGAAGCAAACAAGGAATTTGACTACTAATAAAATTAAACCTTGTCTGTGTTTGTCAAAGAGCAACAAAAAACTAAGGGATGAAAAACCTGATATATTCATATTCCCTTAGCTTTCTACAATTTATATTGGCCTCTTCAACATGAGCTGAGTACTTTACGAAATAAAGATGGACAGTAAATGTAATTTAGGTAATATATTGTATCACTGAACAAGGAAAGCTTCAACCTATCCCAGTCATTTAAAAAGTATTATTTCAACATTTTTTTTTGTTCACTTAACATATACTGAGTTCCTACCATGTGCAAAGCACTGTATTACAGGCTGTAAGAGATACAAGAATAAATCTAGACATAGTTCCTGCCCTCGGAGGGTTACTATCTTAATGGGAGCTAAGAACCTAAACAAATAACTTTTTTTGTAATGCAGAATTTAATTGTAAAGTATGAATAATGTGCTGTTGGAATCTGGAAGAGGCAAGAGAAATTGTATCCAGAAGACTTAATGGATGAGATGATATCTGAGGTGGACCTTTAGAGACATTAGGTTTAGATATGCAGAAATAAAAGATGCGGCAAAAACTACTGGGTGATTATCCAAATACGATTCTTCCTTTTCACTGCCAGCAGAACCTGATTTTTTGTGTCTACCATTCCCCAAAATGACTCAGGAGTCAATCCTGGTTAGTCTAATCCAAACCAATCATGCTAATCATATTCCCTCTGCCAGTGTAGGTGTATGAAGGGGATATGACCCAATACTGACCAGTGAGTTCAGAAGTGACATCTGCTGGGTCTTTAATTTAACCAATCCTACAGAGGGTTGCAGCTAGGATCCTATGGACCTATGATTTGTCGATAAGTGAGAAAATAAATATTGTTTTTGTTTAAACTGGTTTAACAGGAATTTTCTGTGACTTCCTAATGGAAGGAATGGACATCCTAGTTGAGGGAACACAATAAACAGATGCACTGAACTAGAAAGCTAACATAGAATGCAGAGCAAAAGAAGATAATTGTAACTAATGCAGAAAAGATAGTTTGGAGCCATATTGTAGGATTTGGGGCTATTTGGTAGGCAAGATGGAATTACTGAGGAATTTTAAACAAGGCAGTGATCTCATAAGAGCTGTGCTATAGAAAGGTTAATCTCACAGCAGCATAAATTAGACTTTGAAGAAGAGTTTGGAAGTATAGAGATTAATACAAAATCTGTGGTAATCTGGATCAGAAGAGAGAGAGATCAGTCTGTTTGGGAGCATGAAATTTGTCTTATTTATTATATATTCCCAGTGCCCCTCACACCTGAGCTTAAATGTTTACTTAAATCAACCGGAAGCGAAACATAGTATGGGTAAAACTGACAATCTACTGAGGAAATAAGGCGCGTTATCTGGGTAACTTCTAGGGTCCGTGACTCAAGGGAAAAATCTCCAAACCAGGGAGTCTTCATGGGTTGATCAGGAATGAACTTCAGAGCACTCATGAATGCCCAATTTATGGTTTATATGCATATGGATGATTTTGTTGTTTGTTTTAGAGCCAGGGTGGGGAGAGGAGGTGGCCTAATAAAATTCATGCCTTCATTTAATCAAAAGGTCTATGGCCTCAAATAGGTTAAGAACTGTCTATCTGAATCCACTTAATGGTGGTTGAGGCTTTTTAATACTCAATGACAGCTGCCATTGTATTTGTAGTGGCGTTAGAGGTGAACTAAGAAACACAATGCATGATGGCAAAAAATCTATCTCATAACTAAAAATTACTAAAAAACAAACTCCCCAAAAAACTGTTTCAATGGATCTTTTTCCTTTTTAATGAATCAATGTATTCTTAAAAGAAATAATCTTGAGATAACATTAATTTTTCAGGTATCATCTTAAAGCTAAATAGGGTGTCAGCTTAGCACTCTATAGTCAGCTACAAATCCAAAAACAGATAGGTTAGTATGATGTAATGGTTACAGATATTGAGGCAAAAAAGAATTTTATTATAAAAACCCCTGTTTTATAGCAATCAGACAACGCTAAGATTCAAACAGCTAGCTACAAGGCAATCACAGTATCAAAACTATGTTTTACAAACCACCAAGTTATTAAAATTTATATGCATTATCTTACACTATTAAATATGGTTCTGGCCACCAAAATAGCTTAAGCTCAGAGGTGGAAGTCTCTAACAGTCTCACCTTGGTACAGACCACCCGTACAACCACTTTCCAAAAAGCAGAGGAATCAGACCCAGGTTGTACCTCAAAGAGAAGATGTTTTTCCTGACCAGAAGCCACTTTAGCAGTTCTGAAAAGAGACAAGCACATGTTAATTTTGTGAAAAAAAATCAACAAAATAATAGAGCTGTGAAACTAATTGAAGAAACACTTTCAAACAGAAGGAAATATGAAAAAAACACACAAAGACAAATAACAATGATTATACTAACTGGATTCTTAAAACAGGGATACAGAATATTTTGAACATAAACATGCAACTTAATTTCTAAGGTTTTTAAAGTCAACAGCTTAGTGGGATGATATTTATAAATCTCTCTTCATAACATCCATATCTCAATGGTCTTTAAATTTCTAACAAAGACATTTAGAAAAATAAGTCTGAGAAATCAGAGACTTAAAAAAAAAGGTGGGATGGGTACAGTGGCTATCGCCTGTAATTCCAAAACTTTAGGAGGCCGAGGTGGGTAGATCATGAGGTTAGGAGTTCAAGACCAGCCTGACCAATATGGTGAAACCTTGTCTCTACTAAAAATACAAAAATTAGCCAGGTGTTATGGTGTGCACCTGTAATCCCAGCTACTCAGGAGGCTGAGGCAGGAGAATCGCTTGGACCCAGGAGGCAGAGGCTGCAGTGAGCTGAGATCACACCATTGTGCTCCAGCCTGAGCAACAGCATGAGACTCCGTCTCAAAAAAAAAAAAAAAGTTAGTTGGTGTCATTTATCAAAATTTTGACTATTACTTAAAATGTATATAAAGCATGAAAAACACCTTGCCCTTGGTTGAGTCCTTGTTTAAGCAACAATATTAACAAACCTCTTGAAAGTTTTTGTTCAGATAATTTGGGACTGGATCAAATAAAACAACTGATTTGAGACACTTTATATATAGCTCTACTGTCCTCCCCTAGCAGAGTAATTTCAATTTAGAGAGCTACAGGAGTTTAACATAAAAATATATCACTTTTAGAAGGTAATGCAATATTATACTATCAACATTAATTTAAATCAGTTCAAAGACATGTTTAAGTATTGTAGTTCCCTTTTATCATTACTAACAACTCTCTCTCGGCACCAGTGGGAATATCACACTCAACTAAGTGACTTACAGCTCAATAAAATGAGGCCATCAAAAGTTAAGCAACTAGCCTTAGGAAACAAAGTATTCTGTGAAAATAATTCAGCTGTGCCAGTTTCCAGCTCTGTTTTCAAGCTGCCAAGCCACACTTCGTCGTGTATAGGTTTAATTTTACAGTTCTTGAAGATCATTGCATGTCTGAAATGCCCAACTCTGACCCACAGGGATTGGTTTTAAAAAACAAATCCAGTCAGAAGTGTCCTGTGCTAAATAAATAAAAGGAAGACCTCTGTATCACACAGTAAGCTTAGTTTGTGAATAGTTTTATAGAGTTCATTTTATCTAATACCTGTACCTTTAGGCTAAAGGGCAAAATTTTATACAATAGACTGGGTTTGTGAATATAAATTCCAAGACTCTAAAGGAATGGTAAATGTCATTGATGACTGCTCATAAGAGTTGAAAACACAAAAAAGCATTCCACTCTTTTGTGATATTACTAAATTCACAGTCCTATTTTAAAAATTCCTTAAGAATATGGTCCCAGAAGTAATGCTTCAAACACTACCCTTTGGATAATTAAAAAAAATAAATGCTAGAATTTTAAAAACCAATGACTACATTTTTATCATAAAATACATAAATACACACAGTAAAATGTAAAATCTCCCATCTGCCTTCTTTTCCCACTATCTCCCAACCATGAGACAAGCACTGGGAATAGTTTAGTTCATTTTCTACACACATACACCCCCCTATATACAGGTTTTGTTTTTTAATGAATGAAATCCAGTCTTCTTAAACCACCTTCTAAGATAACATTTAAGACAGTCTTTATTCTTCACAATAAAGACAGTGTATCTTCACATAAAGACAGTATGTCAAGCTTATCTAATGTGTTCCAGATTGCCAAGTATGTCTGTTACCACCTAATACCACGGTCATGCCTAGGGAGTGTGTTCATATATCTTACCTTAAACTATTAATAGTGACTACAGTATCGTAAGTTTATATATTAAGTGATCCTGAACTGCCAGATGATTTCATTCAGCCTTCTTAAGGGGAGGTAATGTGGGATAACAGGAAATCTGAGATTCAGAGAGGTGGTCCTGCCATTAATATCTAGGCAATCAATTTAGCCCTCAATTAAAAGGTCTAGTCCTTAGCAGAGTACCTTGCACATACTATGTGCTCAATGAATGTTATCTAAGTTGAAGAGACTTAAGAGAGACCTTTATGATCTCATTTAAGAGGTGACTCCATAAATTCTAATTATATTCCCAGGGGTTAGAAGATATATACAAAGGTGGATGTGGATGTTGCCAGAGGCAGATTTAAAAGAAAGACATGACATCTGCCCAACTGTCACCAAGGGAGAAAATAAACAGCAAAAAAGTTGTATTTAAAAAGCACAGCAGTCTGGGGCCATTCAGGGACAAAGTGCCCTATATATTTTAATAGCTTCTATATGGATCAATACCAAAATTGATATAATAAACAATAAATTAATAAAAGACTAAGTGGTATTAGGTGTGCTCTTTAAGAAGGCAGAGAAATTTATATTCCATTTAAAAAATCTATTCAAAGACTTAAGTAGAAATTTAAAGGTGTTAACTAATTAGAATATATTAATTAAGAAATATGTTATTTCTCAGTGGCAAAAATGAGCTAGTACTACTACATATGTATTCCTCTGGCAGTAAAAAACAGTATATATATATGTGTGTGTATATACATACACACACACACACACACACACACACACACACACACACACACAATTGGTTCATGTACAGAAATCTTCTCGGTGTTACCTTTGACTATCCTAGGAGTCTTTTCCTAGAATGGCCAATCTGCATATTCCATTTTATGCAACCCTTTAGTGCTTTCAAACAAGAGTCTATTGGTATAAAATTGAGATGTTGGGTTGTACTACTGTATCCTAGAATTGCTTCAATATGCCTGCGCTGTGTTCCAAGTTCCATTTTAAGTTCCTTCCATCTCTTCTTTCCCCATTACACATTTTCAAAAAGCTACACAGACATAATAGATAATAAATATTTCAAAAAGCTACATAGCTATAATAGGTACTCAATAAATATTTGTTCATTGCTAACTGAAAACATTTAAGTCTTACCAATCAATACTTCTGGTTAACGTCTTACATAGCGATGACATATAGGGCATACATACATCGGTGGAAAAATGAAATACAAAAAGAGCAAGGCTTACACATCATTAAGCTCAGCTACTCTCCCAAGAAATTCTTCATAAGTTAAGGAGCCACTTTCTCGAACCAATGTGACATGTTTTGCTACTTTTTCTGGTAACTTGCTAATAACCAGCTGTGTCTGATCCGAAATTTGCTGTCCCATGATGAAATGATGTCTTTCAAAATCCAGAAAGTGTTGCTTCACATAGTTTCTGTCAAATATACAGAAAAGTTACTTTTACATATAATACAAAAACAGCAATGTACCCATTCTTCAAAAAAAATAAAGAAAAATTAGGAATACCTTTAAGTGAGAGCTGAGTAGACCTACATGAGCCTAAGGTAGAATTTAAATGACTATGGTTTTCAGATTCACATAGCTAAATGAGAAAACAGGATTCACTTATATATCACCGGGGGGGAGGTGGTGGTGATGAACCTCTAATTCTTGTAAGTTTACCAAGTCAAAAACTGCTAAAGCGCGCGTGCGCACGCACACACACACACACACAAACACACACACACAGAGGCATTCAAGTAACTGTACTTAAGAGGAATCTTGTCTACCTTATATAATTTTCCAAAGAACATTTCCTGACTGCTTACCACGTCAGACTCCACACTGTTTTCCATATTTTATGTCAGCTACTTCATACAACAATCCTAAGAGGCAGACAATATTATAATCCTACCTATTTTCCACAGATGGGGAAACAGCTAGGTGACTTATCTAAAGTTACACAGTTGTAAGTGGTGAAAGTGAACTTGGAATTTGTTTTTCAGATTCTAGTACTTACATTCTTATCTACATTGACATACTGGCTCACAATATACTTCTATCAGCTAAAAAAATTTGTTGAATTCCTTTATTTATAGATTTATACCTTAGTTTTAATTTTTAAAAATATATAAATTAAACAGACTTAGAGAAATCTAATAAAATTAAAATATCATATCTTAACCACCTCACATTTTCTGCTTGGAAAAGACAGCTCTTTTGTTCATTGATTCTTTTTTTTTTTTTTTTTNTTTTTTTTTTTTTTTTTTGAGATAAGAGTTTTGCTCTTTTTGCCCAGGCTGGAGTGCAATGGCGCCATCTAGGCTCGGCGCCATATTGGCTCACCGCAACCTCCGCCTCCCAGGTTCAAGCGATTCTCTTGCCTCAGCCTCCTGAGTAGCTGAGATTACAGACATGCGCCACCATGCACAGTTAATTTTGTATTTTCAGTAGAGACAGGGTTTCTCCAACTTTGTCAGGCTGGTCTCGAGCCCCCAACCTCAGGTGATCTGCTCTCCTCAGCCTCCCATAGTCTGGGATTATAGGTGTGAGCCACTGTGCCTGGCCTGCTCATTAGCTTTTAGGTACTCCCAAAAATATATATCTAATACGTATCAATTTTTTAAATGCCCCCAGAATCAGCTGCCCCCAAGAAATTCTATTTTATTTATCCATCAAAGACTATCATCTTATTTCATCCAAATTAACACCCATATCACATAAAGCAGGTGAAACAGTAATACTCTTATAGGAAAAGTTTTGGTAGGAAAATTGCTTTATCATTTAATCAAAAATAAAGTTATAATTTAAAAATATATAACTTTATAAAGTTAATAACCAAAACTAAGTAAAATTTGCTTTTGGTATTAAAATTTAATGTACTGTTTAATTTGAAGTTTATTCCTTTAGTTACCTAAAATAGGAAAAGGACAATTGTAATTAAAGAAAAATGCAGTAATTACTGTTTTGAATCTGAGCCTACCTGGCAATAATAAATATAATATAGAGATAAATGAAAGGAAGTTGTTGAGGAAGATCCAGGCCACTTAAAAAAAAATCCCTGAAGGCAAATTATATATAAATATAGCCAAGTGGATTTACAGCAATTGTATCCAAAAAGAAATAAAGATCTTAGCTCAGACGAGGACAGGCAACATCAGTGATTTCTGAATTTCAAAGACTAGTAAAATCTCACAACACCATGGTGTTGCATACTTCTTTAAATTCTAAGTAAGGACAGTTTCCAAAAATAAAAATTCCCCCAAAATTAATAAAAAATCTTAAAAAAACTTTAAAAAAACCTGAAAAGTAAGATTATTAGAAAAAAAGTCTTTCCCAAAAAGGGTAGTAACTTCACAATGAGGTATACCACATATACAGCAGGTAAACTACACATTGTCCTTATTTTTCTTGACCTAATCCCAACTTGTAAAAACATCATCAGGAGCCAAGGATTGCAGACTGGTATTAGGGAGCCACTGTGTTACAGGAGTTTTTAAAAAATTAAATGCAACAAGTAGCATATGCCTGGCACTTAAACGTTCTGTAGATACAACAGTGAACAAAAGAAACATGGTTTTTGCTGCCGTGAAACATCCAATATAGTAAAGAAGAGACAGTAACCACACAAATAAATATAAAATTACATAATGAGAAGTGATAGGTGAACAAGTACAGGTGCTATGAAAGCCTATAAAAGGCGGACTTGACCTAGTTTTATGTCAGGGAAGAAGTCCCTGGGCAAACAACATTTTACTTGAGGTCAGAAGGGTCAGAGTTAGGGATAAAAAAGAGGTAGGGACATGGCAAAAGGAGGACACTCTAGGCAGAGGTTAGAAAAAGTGCCCGAGATAAGAAGCAGCACGGTCACTTTGAGGTAATTTTTTAAAAGGCCACAATGACTAAAGCAGAGAGGCAAAGGGATAGGGAAACTGGCACCAAGAGTTGGGCTGTTTCACATTTTTCTTGATGACCTGAAGACTGTATGCCTGCCTAATCTGTGGATGACTAAAACTGGAATAAATGAATATCTAGTGACTAACAGAATCAAGACCAAAACAGACACTAATGTGCTTAAATGAATTATATTTAATATGACTAAAAGTTAAATCCTGAAGAGCCAACTGCACAAAAACACAAGATGTTAACTCACATGTAAGAAAAAACACATATGTAAGATGAAACACATATGTAAGATATGCTCAAAAGCAGTTAAGTTATGAAAGGTCTGGGGTTTTGTTTTTTTTGTTTTTTAAAGAGATGGGCTCTCCCTATGTTGCCCAGGCTGGTCACAAACTCCTGGGCTCAAGCAATCCTCCCACCTGCGCCTCCCAAAGTATTGGGATTACAGGCATAAGCCACCGCACCTGGGCAGGTCTGTGGTTTTTAATCAAAATAAGTCAACCGTGTAACAGTGACAACAAGTAGGCTAAAATAGTCCTGAACTCTTGCTAGAAGCAGATGTCTCGAGCAAGCATCCTACTAGTCCACTATGCTCTGCAATGGTTAAGCCTCACTGAAAAAAATCTGTATTCAGCTCTAAGCAGTTGGCATTAAAGGATACTAATAAATTAAAACATATTCATGGGCCTAGGGAAAAAAAGAGGTTTATTCTAGATAGTCATAGTTTGGCAACAATGAAGCAACATGGTAAGTTTAAATATTTGAGGAGCTGTCATGTGGAAAAACAAGATTCATTTACAGAGCACAGGATGGCAAGTAAGTATAAATTAGAAAGGCAGACTTCAGTTCAATATAAAAGCATGTCCTACCATCCAGAAGTGGAAATGGCTGTTACATGTGAGCTCCCTCTCATTAGAAGTATAGAAGTGTTTAAAGAATGGAAGTTCATCTAATAAATGCTATAGAAATTTTTACCTGGGTGGGAAGTGGAGTAGGTGACCTAGCATTTTATTCCCAAAATGAAACTTAACCTTCCTCTAACATTCCTGAACCAATCCAATCAAAATGTAATTAAGATTCTAATCAACCAGACTGAAACTTTAAATAATATCTACATGACTTAGCAAAGAAAAAACTGAACTTTTGAAATATATAGTCTCAATATTTAATATACATACCTATGATAATCTAACCAATGTGGTATAGGGGAGATAGAATTTCTCCCCCTCTACTTTCTTAGGGTCTCCAGCTGGGCCTAAGAATTAAACTAACCTAAGATAGGTAAACAGGAGAAAAACATACAAATTTTATTTAGTAATTTCTATACATACATGGGAGCCTTCAAGAAAAAGAAAGACTAAAAAAGGTAATTAAGGCCAAAATCTTACATAGTAGATTGGACAAGGGAGAAGTAAACTGTGAAAACATCGAAAGACATAAAGGTTTGGGCTGGGGCAGTTAATCATAGAAAAGTGGCTAGGAGGATAAGGGTTACTTTAAGAAGGCTTATTTGAACAGATTTCTTTCAGCTTTGATTGCTCATCTCTGGTAATGATAATATCTTCCTCCTGGCATAGGGAGGACAGCTTTCACATGGTTGTTTTATCACCAGCCTTCAGGAAATAAAAAAAAAGGAGGGTCAGAGTACCCTTCTTACATCTGCTGCTTTTCAATGTGCCTTTAACTCAAAATAATTCTTATGCCAAAGTAGCATATTTTGCTACCCTACATACCCACCAAAACCATATTTGAAAAGAAACGTTAGTTGCTTATTATTGAGTTATTAATAGAAAATGATCCCCTTTGTTTCAGCATTGTTTTCATCAGGTGCCCTAACTTTGAGTAAGGTTTATAATTTGAGGCAGCATATTAACTTGTTATCTTGTAACTGTACTTGGTATCTGGGAAACTTCATTACTAACTCATTGGATTAAAACGCAACACTATCTAGATATAAATATAAATTAACAGTATATTAACTTGTTATCTTGTAACTGTAGGTGGTATTTGGGAAACTTTATCACTAACTCCTGGATTAAAATGCAACACTATCTAAAGACTACCTGAGAGTCTGCAAAAGTGGTTCTCAACTTGGTTCAGGAAAGAAGACCTGAAATTTAGTTTATTTTGAAAACCATAAAATATTGATAAATATTAACATCTATCACTATATAGGTGTTAAAGTAAGTAAAAGGTATGACTCTGTGATCTACATACAATATAAAAACACAACACAGAGTGCATGTTCACAAAAACAATCTGTTGAGGCCATCCTCTAATCAGTCACCACCACAGCTTTTTAGTGTCCCTCTTTGGTGCCTGCACATATTTCTGTCATAGTACAACAGCCATTAAGTCACTGGGCCATTTCCCTCCATGAGCTTCCTGAGGAGAGCAGCCATGGTCTCTCTTCTGGCAGATACACAAGCACTCAATAGATGTTTACTGAATAAATGCAGTAAATATCACTGGCAGTTTTTGTTTTTTTTTTTTTATTATTCACTTAGTATTCTTTTGACTTTTGTTGATCTGGTCAGTCATCTATTAGTACTGGCTTGGAGAGAAGCAGAGGTTAAAGACATATATGAAAGAAAATGTAAAACTGAAAATTTATCATTAAATTAATGCTTAGGTAAACTGGGAAACATTCACCATCTGATTTTAACAGGATACCTCCCCTTAGGGCATGCAACATAATTTGCAAACCACTGGCATAGAATTCAACTAAAGACAATTTCTAAGATTTCTCTAATTAAAAAAAAAAAAAGATTTCTCAAATAACTAGCAGCTCTCATATTATTGTGCCACCTATAACACGGTCATTTTCTGCAAGATAAAAACATGCTTTCAAAAAGCATTTGAAGGATTTTCTAAATAAAGAACTGTTATTTTGTAATGCACAAGATCAGGGATTCCAAAAATGCCACATTCTCTAGTGGGTGGTACATACAGTGAATCACTTATTTTTCTAACAAATGAACTGTGGTAGTTTAAACATTCCTTATAAAAATATAAAAATTACATCATTGGTAACTGGCAAAGCAAAAATGAAAAAACTGCTCGAAAACTCCCTAAAAATTTAAACCATAATTCATTCATAAAATAAAGTAAAATGGAAAAAGCTGAAAATGCAACACAATGACTAAATGACAAGTACTGTACTGTAGTATTTTAAAAACTTCTGTGAAACCGGTTCTCCAAATTTTGTATCAACCTCATTTACAAAGATTTAATTGAAATAGACTATTTTCACTGTCAAGTCAACTTTATCAGCAATAAATACCAAGTACTACTGACTGAGTCCCTAAGGATACTATTTATTACTCATTGTTTACTCAACCTGTAGATCTGTAAACAGACATCAACTTTTTTTTTTAAGTTAACATAAATACATAGTGAAATAATTAGGCCAGAGTCACTACAGAGTCTGGAATGCCTGTTCCAGGATCAAAGATCTTGACCAGAAGAAGACAGAAACAGAGAGAGAGCGCTCGCGAGAAAAACTACAAAAGGATAAAGTACTGTACTAGGAGATTAAGAATACAGATTTCTAACAGTACCAATGTGTTTACTAAACACATTTCATATTGGAAAAAAACACACTAGACTTGTAAGAATTCTCTCTGGAGCTTCCTTGCCTTTTTGGGAAGGAAAGGGGAAGTGTGTTTTTATTTAGACGTGAACCAAGAAGGATCAGGCTACACACATCAAATATAAAGTTCACTTACACCAAATGACAAATATTAATTTTTGAAACATACAGTGATATTACTGAGAAAAGGTTTTAGAAACTGAAGCCAGGCCATGTGAAAGAAAAGGAGAAAAATCCATACTACTTCTGAGCTCTGAATTCAGAAAGCATCACTTCTCAGATGGGTGACTTCGACGTAGAAGTAACTAACACAGGATCCTTGGCCGGTGGCAGCTCATAACCCCAGACGAAATTCTGAATGGACAGGTCATTTTGTAGCAAGAAGAATGGGCGGAAGGGAGTGAAAACGAGTAACTTCATTCTGAAGGTGTGAGAACTGTAAACAACTGAAAGTGTTCCAGTAGCTTTATATATGCCAGAGGCAACAACTGAATTATCTGGCACCGCTAAATACGACCCTGTCAGAACACAGAAGGGGTACACTACCTTTAATAAGGAGGACAGGGATTGATTTCAATAACAATTGTAAATCCACATTTTGGAACACGAGACAAATAACTGAAGGAATAATTTCAAAAGCTAACACAGAAGCCGCCTGCTCCTGCTGTGTAATCACTACCTTCTTATTCTTAGCAAGAAAACCTTCCCCCCCCCCTCAGCGGGGTCTCAAGGTAGCAGCTAGTTTGACGAAGACAGACTTTTGGGAAGGGTAGCGCCTAAGCCAATTAAGAAATGTGGGACTAAGTAGATCGACGTGGCTATTTCTGAGGTATCGCCCCAGGCAAAAGTTTCTTATTTGGAGTGTCTGGCCCGGCGGGGACCGAGATCGCGGGCTACCCTCGCGCTTGCTTTTGCTACGCCGCCTCAGCCCCTCCTCAAGCGCACCTGGACATTTAACCAACAGCTAAGTCCGCCAGCCGAAAGACTGCGCCGGCGGCAATATTCAAACAACCACTCAGGGACAGAAGAGGGAAAACTCTCTCCGGGTCCCTCAGAACCACCGCCAGGCGGGATAAGCCACCGCCACACCGGGCAACTGGGACCCGCCAGGCAGGAGACTGGCGTACACAGAAGGGCCTCCTCAGCCGGCCCCACGCCCCAAGCCGAGGCCTGGGGAGGGCGCCGGGGCGGGGCCTATCTCCCTGCCGAAGCCCGGCTCGGTAGCGGAGGCCCAGCCTTTCTCTTCCCATTCCCAGAGTCCTGGAGCAGCTAGCAGGGGAAACAGCTAAAGCACAGCGCCGCGGAGCTCACCCCAGGTTCAAGGCATCGCGTACCCCGCGGCAGCGACAGCGCCGCCTCGGCCCACAGCTCAGCCCGGCGGGTGTCGGCGACTACGCCCGTGACCCGGTCGCGCCTCAGTGACGCAAAGCCCCGCCCCCGGCGCGTTGCCTGGAGACGGCGCCCAACTTTCCGCGCCAGCGCCGCTCGGGACCCGCTCCGCAGGTCCAGTAGACTTTTGAGCCCAGATGGCCATCTGAGAGGAGAGGTGGCTGCGAAGGAGAGTCTTGCTTCGCCAGCTCCCGGAACAGGGGCTTCATGAAGCGGCCCTGGAAACGGCCTAGCCGACTCCCATCTCTTCTGGTGCCATCTCCCGAACGGAAAGTCCAGCGCCCCGCTGGCGACCAAGGTCGCACTGAGAGCCCTGGTTTGGTCAAAAGTTGGGGTCCAAGATATCACTTCCCAGACCTCTAGCCTCCCCACTGATCATAGATACACAAAGATCATCTAGTTCCATTATAAGGAAATGGGGCCGATTGCGTTCACCTAGCCAAGTTGTTAAGCATGAGAGAATGTATGAAAAGTAATTACACGGTTCAAAATGCTAAGCTTTGATAAATGATAGATATTATATGATGAATACATGTCAGTCATATTATTGCTCTTCAGGACGTCTGAATCAATAATTGCTGTCTGTTAAGCATCCGTTGTGTGCCAAATACTGCACTAGGCATTTTTACAGGCACTGTGCTTAAGTCGTTCTCTCAAAGTTGCCTAGACAATAAACAGCAGAGCAAGGATTTTAACCCAGGTGCGGCTGACACTACTGCCTCTATGCTTAGCAGTTGAACTGCTTCTTATGCTCCTTAATGTTTGGGCACCACTCCTTCGCTTGTAGATTTACCCTGTGAAGAACTAATTTTTCCCTCTAATAATAATATTCGTTGACCATTTACAATATGTCAAATCCTGTTTTCAGAACTTTAAAGATATTAATTCGTTTAATCCTCACAGGAATCCTGCAAGTAGATATTATTAATACCTTCACTTTACAAATGAAGACACAGGCTTAGAAGAGCCGATTAACTTTTCTAAGGTCAGACAGCCATTAAGAAGCAGAGCCAGATTCAAACCCAAGCCGACAGAACCCTGAGCTTGTGCTTTTAATTCCTGTTTTAAACTGCCTCAGTAGTATGGTAAGACTTCATTAGGTATAGGCCAATGACTGTTTGTGCACCATTATTTCCCTTGACAGCCAGCATGGTAATCCTTCAATATTTGAACACTGGAAAAGTGAAAAGCTTAAAAATGAAGTATAAATAATGATTTAGTAAATTCCAAGAGATATCAAATTAAATTCAACAAGATTCCATAATTCAGCCTAATCCAGCTCTGGAAGTTAGAAATATTGCTCTGTAAAAAATGGCCTTCAATTAAACATTTTGTTGGAGGTTCTGGTCGATGAAATAAAACAAGACAAATAAATAAAAGGCATCCAAGTCAGAAAGGAAGTTATTGCACTGCATTTATTTGTGTAAGAAAATTGTGGAATACTATTAAAAAGCTACTAGAATTAATAAGAATTAAAAGTCCACACGTGGCTGGACTGTGACAGTGTCTGGACTTGGCCACAACTATGTTGTGCCCCAGAGCGGGCTCCAGAGCAGGGAGAGGTTAGGCAGAAGTAGCAAGCACTTTCGGACTTGTGGGGGCAAGGGGTTTCCTAGGCCCCTGGGAGCACAAAGATGCCTAGGTCCACAGCTGTGGTTGGACAGCTGCAGCTGTGCCCAGGCGGGCGGGGCTCCCATCCCACCAACTTGGAAGGGGATGGGGACCCTGCCTGTTTCGGCTCCCGTGGTTCTGTGGAGTGTGCAGCCCTGGCTGGGCCTCCCTCACTGCAGCCTGCATCTTCACAGCAGCTGCTCTAGAGAGGTTGCCAGCCATCAATACTATATATATAAACTAACTAAAAATGGATCATACATCTAAATGTAAAAGCTAAAATCACAAAACTTCTAGAAGACATCTTAGTGACCTTGGATTTTGCAAAGACTTGTTAAACATGGCACAAAAAGCACAAACTGTAAATGAAAAAAAATTGATGAATTGTACTTCATCAAAATTAAATACCTCTGCTTTTTAAGAGACTCTGTTAAGAAAATGAAAAGGTAAGCCACAGACTTGGAGAAAGTATTTGCAAAACACGTATTTGATAAAGGACTTCTAACTAGAATACATAAATAACACTTACAACCTGATAAGAAGACAACACAACTTTTTTAAATGGGCAAAAGATTTGAACAGACATTTCACCAAAGATTTATAGATGACAAAATAAGCACATGAATTAACATAATTAATCATTAGGGAAATGCAGATTAGAAAATAAGATTTCACTGTGCACTGTAGCTACTAGAATGGGTAAAATTTGAAAGACAGATCCTATCAAGTGTTGACAAGGATGTGAAACAACTGAGATTCTTCTATACAGCATGTTGGAAATGTAAAATAATACAAAAATTTTGGAAAAGAGTTTGGCTATTTCTTAAAAAGCTAAATATACACTTACCACATGATCTAACCATTCTACTACGTATTTACCCAAGAGAATTCTGCTTTAATCAATTCAGAGAAAAGGTTACACTGGTGCATCCCAAGCCATCATTCTGGGAAAGGAGAATAAAGGAAGTTTGGATATTACAACAAAAATAATTATCTTTGCCCCCATCCATACTTCATTAATTTCAGCTAATAACCCTCAGTGCAGAGTTCTCTGAGAAAACTCTTTTAAACATATGGCTAAGCCTGGAGACCTAAGTAGGATCCATAAAGAGAAAAATGCAACAGAGGCTATGAGTCCAGCTATCTAATTCCATATGTAGAATAGAAGTAATGATAGAAAATGGCTAACCTGCCTTTAGGGCGCAGGTCCTGCCTGAGGCTGAGAGACGAAGCAGTCAAGTGAGTGCCATGAATGGGTGCTGAGCTTTAAGGTAGCTTAGCTACCTTGAAGTTTAAGGATAACCTCACCTATCAGTAAAATGTGTGTGCCTACCAGTAAAAGTCCTGCTCTTTATTAATAGGCTTAGCAACTCCTCTTCCTATGAGGGGGGAATTGGAAAGGGCACATAAAGAATTGGGAGCAGGGATGGGAATATTCTCTTGCTTATATTATAGTCTGAAGTGTTCCCCAGCTCTGATTGTCATCACATGAAATTTTTCCTTCTTGCAGATGCAGACCACCCAGCTTTCCCACTGACCACTGGATGATTATTACATCGTTTTGATTGAGTATATTAGTGCTTTGATTTACCTGCCTTGGGGTTTCAGGCTTGGGGCAAGATTCCTTGCAGGCAATGCCTTGTTTCTGTCCAAATCAGGATCAGGTTTGCCTCTTGACTCTGCCCAGATACCAGTCAATACCAAGCGTGAATTGACATCATCTCTGATGCCTACTAATGGTATATGCCTCATCCCACCCTCCTTTCCGGATTTACCACCCAGACATATTTTCCATGCAGGATCTTCAGATTTAAACATCCTCTCCCCATATTTATCCTACACAGAAATTCCTGTTACATTCTTTAACTTGATAGTATGTCTTTAATACATTCTTTTATTAATCTTCTGATGCAGAAAACATGATTTTAAGATATTTGATTATGATACTACAGCTTTATTCAGTTTTATAACATCAAAGTCATTGTTATTACTATTATCATTTATGATGTTGACTTTGCTGAAATGGTGATCT
The DNA here is from genome assembly GCF_001604975.1 of Cebus imitator. Taxonomy (NCBI): domain Eukaryota; kingdom Metazoa; phylum Chordata; class Mammalia; order Primates; family Cebidae; genus Cebus; species Cebus imitator. Next base: position 339,988 of record NW_016107580.1, on the reverse strand, counting down.
TCATAGGTAAAAGAATGTGCTCTGTTGAGTACTGAATTAGGTCTTTTGGTATTCATGAAGATTTTATTTTTAATTGATTTTGTCTTTTTTGTTTGTTTGTTTGAGATGGAGTCTTGCTCCGTTGCCCAGGCTGGAGTGCAGTGGTGCAACCTTGGCTCACGGGAACCTCCACCTCCGGGTTCAAGCAATTCTCTACCTCAGACTCCCAAGTAGCTGGGATTATAGGTGCCCACCACCACGCATGGCTAATTTTTTTGTATTTTTAGTAGAGACAGGGTTTTGCCATCTGGACCAGGCTGGTCTTGAACTCCTGACCTTGTGATCCACCCACTTCGGCCTCCCAAAGTGCTGGGATTATAGGCATCAGCCACCATGCCCTGTCAATTTTGTCTTTTTTTATATCACAAAAATATTTTCAACTTCACTAAAAGCAAAATTCAAACAAAATAACAGTGGAGTTGTAAAATAAGTCTGGAAGTTATCAAAAAGGATTCTTATTTTCAGAAAATTATAGCATTTAGTGCAGAATTTCAGATTGCCAAGAAAGCATCCTAGGCTTCAAAGACTGAAATAGAAATATAGAGACCAAGGAATCAAATTTTTGCCAATACTTCTTAGCTTTGTTATTGCGGAGGGAGCTCAATTTGTTTTTAATTAATCACAGTTCAAAACACACTGCAGTTTAGGTTCCCTATTAAGATAAATATCAGTTTGACTCACAGAAGTGAGTCAATGGCCAACTCAGTAAAGTTCAAGCCTTTATGCATTCTTCTGTCTTGTTCACAATTGCATTCTACACCAAAATAAAGTCTTCATAAAGAACAAAATTTAAGTGGACAAAAACAGTTAGCTCTGTACTGAATGACCTTAGCACTTAATGCAGATAACTGGATAAAGGTATAACTTGCAACTCATGAAATCTCAATAGATGAATGTATACATGTATTCATTCAGCAACATTTACTGAGAGCCTACTTAGTAAATGTGCTAGATTTACATATACTATGCAAATGCTAGGAATGCAAGAAAATATATGTACACAATTAACATAATACAATGTGGCATATAATAACACAGATAAATAAACAAATTTTAAAAAGAAGGAATGAGAAAGATTCATTAATGTGGTAGGAGGCAGCTTTCTAAAATGGCTCCCAATGATCTCCACATCTTGGTATTCATGCCCTTGTATAATCCACTCCCCTTAAGCATAGCTGGACATAGTGACTTCCTTCTAATGAATAAAATATGGCAAAAATAATTGGATGTCACTTCCAAGATTAGATCTAAAAGATTATGACTTTCATCTTGCTAGCACACTTCCTTTCTGGCTCTTCTTGCTTGTTGTTCTGATGAAGCAAACTGCTATTTTGTGAGCTGTCCCAAAGGAGAGATCTACTGGGAAAGAACTGAGGGTAGCCTTTGGCCAACTGCAAACAAGGAACTAAATCCTGTCAACAGCCATGCAAGTGAAATTGGAAGTGAATTCTAGTCAAGCCCTGAGATGACTAAGCCCTGGCAAACACTTGAATTGCCGCTTTGTGAGTGACCCTGAAGCAGGGGACCCAGCTACCCATGCCTAGTTTCCTGACCCACAACAATGTTAGATAATAAATGCTGTAAAAGTCATGAAGTTTTCAGATAATTCATTTTGCAACAATTGATAACTCATAACGTTAGGAAGAAAAGGAAGGTAATTAAAATAGAAGGCAGTTGCAGCATGAGAAGGCATCATACAGATTAAATTCTAGGATGGTAAATGAACATGTGTAGCCAAAGCATGAAGTATCCTTGCAGGAATTAATAAGGTTTGAGAAGAGGATTCAAAGTCAAATTGTAAAGTGCACTCAGTGTCATTTATATCAGTCAGTGTTCCTTTACAGAAACCCCTCCAAATATTTTAAATTTTAAAAATAGTTTAAGACAGGATATTAGGTACTTATAAAATCATTGGAAGGGCTGGAGGAATAATTTCTAGTCTCAGTCCCAGGAATGCCTATCTCTGAATGGGCCCACTAGGGAAGTTTGTATCTCCTCCATAATAAGAAAAGTAGGGAAGCAGGAGATGTAACTGTAATAGGTCTGTTGCTTGGTGTACATGGCAAGTCAATATGCCAAGACATGGAGATTGCAGCAGAGAAAGAAGTTTAATCATAGGTAAGGCTGCTGAACGAGGAGACAGAAGGAAACTTCAAATCTGTCTCCCGGGGGAATTTGAGGCTAAGATTTTTAAGGGTTTTGGAGTGGGCCAGAGTATGGAGATTGTTGACTGGTCAAAGAGTGCAGGGAAGCATGTGACAGGGAGATAAAGAAATGGTATTCTCTCTCTCTAAAGAAAGGTGGTGGGGGGCAGTGTCAAGAGCTCCTTGAAAATATGGTTGATTCTAGAACCAGGGCAAGAAAGATACAAAATAAGAGGACACTGGAGCATCTTATAGTGCCAGAAAGTAAAGAAGTGCTCAATAAAAACACAAAGAAGGGAGTATGTCAAAGGGATACAGGAGCAAATGGAAAGAGTTCCCAATAGTCAGTCTTGGAAAAAAATTGAGCGAGCAACAACCTAAATAAGAGAGTATTGTATTATTACCTAAGTAGAAAATATTCTTGAGTCCATAATGATATGAATAACTTATTTAAATAATAAATTAATGATGGGGAATAGATGAGTCTCCTGTGCAGAAAAAGCCCAAATAATTTATGTAGACATTCCACTTTTGAGAAAGCAGAGCATAACTCCTTTCTTAGGTGTGGGCTGTTCACAGTGACGTCTTTCCAATACGGTATAGAGAAGAGTAACTTTCCAGTGGAGAAGCCTGACAAACACTACCTCAGCCAGGTGCTTAAGGCGAACATCAGTAGTGATAGATCATGTTGATATTATGTGCCCTTGACATAACATGATGAAAATGGCACTGTATTTCTGTGGTCTTCCTTCCCAAAACATATAGCCCCCATGGAGTCATAAGAAAACATCAGAGAAATCCCAGCTGAGAGATATCCTATATAATAGCCAAACAGTACTCCTCATAACTAACAAAATTATCAGGAACAAGAGAAGTCAGAGAAGCTGTCACAGCCAAGAAGATATATGATGACTAAATGTAATGTTGTATGCTGGGTGGGATATTGGAACAGTAAAAGGACATTAGGTAGAAATGAAGGAAATAAGAATAAATTATAGTCTTCAGTTAATGATAGTATATCAGCATTGTTTCATTAATTGTTACAAATGCACCATACTAATATCAGATCTTAATAATAGGGGAAACTGATGTGGGGTGTATGGAAACTCTTTGTGTTCACAATTTTTTTTTATAAATTTACTCAGAAATAAGTTTATTTTTTAAAAAGTAAATAGTCTTCTAGATGCTAAAGAAGGAAATCTTAAATCACATCAGCACTGTTTAGAAATTTGGGCATTCCCTGAGGAACACACTGAGAGGAGAGAATTCCTATTTGATTTTAGTATTAACGAAAAATGCTCTTAGATCAAACTGGACCTTATATATAGACTATTACAGGAATGAACCATTAAATTTTTTTACTTTTAACTAGAAAAACCAACTAACAAATAATTGCTTTTCCTCCTGTTTGGGGGCTATGATATTACAATTTCTAAATATTAATACATTTGTTTTCATCCACTGTTCCTGGCTTGTAACAACCAGATCCCTTGTTACAGTCTTTTGTTATAACGTTGGGGTGCTTAAGGACTCAGGATCAGGTCTCAGAAAACAGAATCTCTTTCTCTGACCTTCTCCCGTCCTCCTTTTACCTGCTCCAAAGCAGGACTCCAATCTGATTGTGAATCAAAAGACCCTCGTTCCAGACAGAGTCCTGCCCGATACTCTGGAGGAAGAAAGGCTGCACAGAGAGGCCAAGGGGAACCTGAGCAGGCAGGCCTTGCTGGGCTTCCCAACTCAGTCTGTTAGTATGAGGTCATATCCCTTTTGTCCAATCACATTTCTACACAATTGTCAATCATGACTATGTGAAAAACGAAAAGGAAAAGATTTGGAGAGCTTCCAGATAGCTGAACACATGGAGGTTCCTGGAGGATGGCGCCGGCGTGCAATCTCCGTCTCTCCGCCCCTTCCTCCTTTCCTGGCCCTATGCATCTGTATCCTTTGTAACATCCTTATAACAAATCTTTAAATGTGTTTCTCTGAGTTCTGTGAGCAGCTCCAGCAAATGAATTGAACCCAAAGAGGTAGTCATGAGAACCCCAACTTAAAGCGGGTCGTCGGGAGTTCCGGAGGCCCAGACTTGCGATTGGTGTCTGTGGGGTGGGAGGCAGTTTTGGCGACCGAGCCCTCACTTTGTGGGATCTGATGCTATCTCCAGATAGATAGTGTCAGAAATTAATTAGAGGACACCTAGCTGGTGTCTGCCGCTCGGTGTGTGGGGAAAAAACCCTTACCTTTGGTCATCGAGTTCATTGCTGATGACTGTTGTGGTGGTATGAGAATAGAGGAAAAACAAGGCTGGGAAGTTTTTCTGAAACAGAGGCTTAAAACATTTTCTTTTTGGTGTGAGTGACCCTCCCATTCCTTAGTAAAAACGTATTTGCTTGCATGTTATTATTGTCCTTACAAACTTGTTTTTCCCTAGAGCAATTGATTTTGCTTTATGTACTAGCTGAAGGTCTAGAGGCAATACAATTTAGGATCCCTATCTAGAAATCAATATGACTCCATTCTGTTCAAGCCAAATGATATCTGTGTGCAAGCCCTGTGTGGGGACTCCAGTCATCTGCATTAGTACAGCTTCCTACTCTTGGAAATCAGCTTGGCTTGATTGGACCTGTATTGGCATGTTAATGTTTCATAGTGGCCTAGTCTTTATAAAAGCATACAATTTTGCAGACGGCTTCTTCTCAGGATAGAGTATCTTTGCTCAAAGGAGTGGATTTATTGTGTGTGTGCCAGGGAGGCAGACATGAAGAAAGAGCATTCTGGGATGGCAGGGGAGATCCTTTGCACCAGTTGAAAATGCCATCACATGGCTCTCCACCTGCCTCTTTTGAAGACTGGCTGTGGTGGGGTGGACCATAGGTCTGAAGTGGGGAGATCCCTTGTATTCTTCCAATTTCTCATTGTTCAGTGGAGAATAAAGAGAATTTAATTAAGGAGGAAATTTCTAGACCAAGCTCTAACTTTAGCTATGTGTGGTATCGGGCTTCACTTTACTCTGTGAATAAAGGGTTTAGAGGAAGTTATTTTGGGTCCTTCTGAGCCTTACATTGTCTGACCTATGAGGTGGCTCAGGTAGGTCTTTGTTGAGGTTGGTGTCTATATCAATGAGGAGGCAGTTCTCAAAGCTCTTTAGCAGTTCTCTTTTTCTCTTGTCATTGCCAAAAGATTTAAGATAGATTCTGTGAAGTTGACACAGGAGTCCTAAGTTGTTTTCCTTATTTCACCCCTGTTGTTTTTGGTAGGTGGCTGATTCCAAGCTTGCATATTGGAATAATTTATATTTCTTTTTGTATTATTATTATTTTTTGAGACAGAGTTTCACTCTGTCACCCAGGCTGGAATGCAGTGGCGCAATCTCAGCTCACTGCAACCTCCGCCTCCTGGGTTCAAGCAATGCTCTGCCTCAGCCTCCCAAGTTGCTGGGATTATAGATGCCCACCACCATGTCTGGCTAGTTTTGAGATTTTTAGTAGAGATAGGGTTTCACCATTCTGGCCAGGCTGGTCTTGAACTCCAGGCTGGCCAATGACCTTGTGATCCACCTGCCTTGGCCTCCCAAAGTGCTAGGATTACAGGCATGAGCCACTGTGTCTGAATGGAATAGTTTACATTTTTATATTGCCATTTGCAAGAGAAGCATTGTAGTGTAGGGAAAGGTGCATGGGCTTTACAGTCACTCTGACCTTTATCATTTAACTAGACCTGTGACCTCAGAAAGTGATGTAACTTCTCCAAACATCCAATTTTCTAATTAATAAAATGGCAGTAATTATCCTTAACTCTCAGGGAACGTGTAGAGATTAAATGGGACAACATGCAAAATGACTGTCACTTAGTAGGTGCTCCATAAATCTGTCCTTCCTTCCCTCCGTCCCTCTTTCTTCCTTCCTCCCTTTGTTTTTTCCTTCCTTCCTTTTCATTCCTTCTTTCCTTCCTTCCTTCCTTGCATAATGATGGAAGTTACATCCTTATCAGTATGTTTGCAGATGATATTTGGGCTACTGAGTGATTCCATGTGGCTGTGTGGGGTTTTTCTCCTCCCCACTTCCTCCTCTTTGATAGGTCACCAACCTGTTTAACAAGAGAAGATGGTAGCATTCTAATATGTAGTGTATGCCCACAAGATGGGAGATATGGAAAGGGAGATCTGATTTTTTTCGGCTCACACACAGAGGGAAGACCACTACTTAGTTGCTTTCTCTCTCTTCTTCACTCCCTGAGAGCTGGATGAAGCTGATAAAGCTTAAAGACTGACAAATCAGTTTCAAACTCGTAGACCTACAGGGTCAGGCAGGTGATATACATGAGGGACATGGGGTGGGGGTGAATAAAAGGCAACAGCATTATAAAGTTCATAAGAAAGGGCACCTTTACTTTGACATGAGTGTGCAATAGAGAGTCATGCGGACTGTGGTGAAACAGAAAAAGCAGACCCCATTGGAAGGGAACAGCCACTACTCAGTATCAGATAATGATTGCTACCAGGGAACATGGGTTCCCTTTATTTCTAGATCTTTCCATTTTTAGAGGGAACCCAACAATGTAAACATGTGAAATCTCTTGATTTTTCATGCTTGGCAAAGAAACCAAATTTTAAGATTATACTCTGTGGGCCAACCGAAAAAGATTATACCAGCAGGTTGTGGCATCTGGACTAAGAGAATCATGAAGCTGTGGAGTCACTGGTGCGGGGAAGAAGATAATTAGCAGTCTAAGGGGGAGGGAAAAAGAAACAGGGTTATCAAAAGTGAGACAAATGAGCTATCCTGAATCTCCAGCTCCCTGGTGAACTCTGAAATGGATGGAAATGTAGAGCCAGCATCTCAAGTAGAGGACTATTTAATGTGTGCGTACTTGGCCAACTTCAAATAAGACGTTTGGAGCATGAATAGCCCTGTGTGATATGTGCTGTTCAGTTGACATATGCTTGTATTTTAATAACCAATGTTGTCCCTTTTACTTTTGCAAACAATATGGTATGATCTGGTCCTCAGTTTAATTTTACACAAAAGATATAATACATCTATGTAAATAAGAGAGCAAAGAAGTTTTCTAAATGCTTTAATTCTTTGTCACAAACATTTCTGCATCTCACAGGCCCTTCTTGCTGTAAAAAAGAGAGCTAGTGATACATTTGTTAATGGCACTTTAAAAATGTGCTGTGGTATATAGAGGTAACAATGTACTTCTTAAGTATGTTAATAATAAATTAAGGTTATAATGGTTGCCATATTAGAGAAAGTGAATTAAGATTAATCTCAGCAAAAATAAAAATTAGTTTGGAAGTAGGTAAGCTAGGGACATCAAAACTGAAAAAAAATAGCTTCCCAGATAACATTCTACTATATGCAATTTTTTGATGAATAATATTCGGTTACAAAGTGTAATACCTTGCACAGCACCTAACATATAGTAGCTATTCAGTAAATGTTTGTTGAATTTTATTAGTTTTGAAACAAATTACTAATTTTCCTCAGTAGTGATTTCTGTAACTCAGATAAAAATAGAAATTTATAAGAGTATTTATTTTTGTTACTTATCAAAGTATATTTCCTAGAGAAAATATCAGCAGTGGTAGTGACCAGAAAAAGTGTGTGTGTTCGAAACAGTGATTCCAGCTCGGTGTGTTCAGAGAACACTTCGACCCTGTCTGTGTTTACAGTCCCTGCTGACAGTGTGCTGTCGGTATCCTCAGCCTTGTTCTACTTCTTTTTTTATTTTGACTTTACAGGGATTAGGTCTCAAGTCATGAGAATCTCCATGGCTTTCAGTTGCTAAACTTTTCTGTCATTCTTTTGCTCTTACTGGGCTCAGAAGGACATGCCAGGTGGGACATGTGTTTGTCTTTCAGAGCTGAAGAAAGATTCTGAGCTGTGGAATCAGCAGAGGAAGCCTTGGTCTCAGTGACTGCTTGGCTTTCAGCCCACCTAGCCTCAGGCAGCCCAGAGGCCTTTTTACCACCGGATACTGATGAGATGTTTTAGATCCTTGCACTTTGCAAAACTCCTTTCCCCTGTGGGATATTATTGGGACATAGGCTAGAAAGGCTGTGGGAAGCTTTGGAGGTAGGAGGATAGGATCCAGACAGGATTGCAGTAAGAAGAAGAACATTCTCTTTGGTGCACTCCGTAGTCCAAAGGCAGTCCTGAGCTGATTCCAGTTAGGAACCAAGGGTGGACTTTCTTTTTGGTCTTTGGCCCTTTTTATTTCCCCAGCTGGGGCCAGAATAAGGATAATGAAAGAAACCAGTCTCAGGTGTGTCTCCTCATTTCTGTCTCATTTAAACTTCAGCTTCCAGGTATCGCATAGTAGTTTTGCTTGGACTCTTGGGCTCTTCTGGGTTTTTATCAGTTTTCTTTGATTCTTCATTAGTGTTGCTACCATCGGCCTTCTCCTCTTTTACTACTTTTGTTTCAATCATTTCCTTCTGCTGATTCTTGTTTGTAAAAGGGAAGGCATTCACATACCTTTAGGCATAAACATGAAATTAAAGTGAGAAACTCTATGTAACACACAAAACAATAGATAACACTTTGTCAGCCATAGTATGTATTGGCACAGTACACTGGGTACCTTTTTTTCAGGGTGATGCTAACACACACATGCTCGAATACATTAACACATCACCAACTTAATGGATTCATTTAAATTGGACAATATGTTTGCAGGCCAGATTTTAGGCTGACCACATAACTCTTCTAACAAAAACAAAGAACCAAAAATCAAATAAAGCATATACATTTTCCCCAGATGTCAATGTTTTAAATTTCTTGGTTTTCAAAGGATAATCATTGACTGATGGGTGGATGACATGCATGTGCTAAAATAGAAAAGATTGGGTGGAAGGGAGAGAGACGAGATGAGGGAGAAATTTACAGTATAGGAGGACTGCTGTCTCCATTTTGATCAGCAAAATGCCAATAGTGTCCCTGAAAAAGCACAGGATAGAAACGTGACAAAGATTACAAGACTAGCAGTGCGCCAACAACCCTACCTTTTGACATAGCAATATCCGAGACCAGCTGCAGCACCAAAGAAGAGGAGAGCAAGCACCAGCAGAGCCGTGGGGACACCTGCAGGGAACAGAGACATGGCCTGTTGGTCCTTCACTTAAACCTTGTACGTAATGCTTTTTGAATGATCCAGGTGATCGAGACAGTAGATAGTGCAGGAGGAAAACCTTCTCTGTGGCCCTTTATGATGTTGGGCCCACACCAGCTTCTTCGCTTCATGCTTGTAGAATCCCTGGTCTTGCCTCTCATACTCTCTCAATTCTATAAGTTGCAATATGACAGAGTTCATTTCTCCTCCATGGCCTTGAGATCTACTCTAGTCAACAAGCCTGCCTGAGAAAGAGATGACTAGAACAAAATCATAGGCATTTAGGGTATGTATTTTAAAAGAACTTCTACATGGGAACAGATAGTGGTTTATTTTTAAGTCTTGAGTTTTCAACAGTGAAATTCTTTTATACTTATACTTTTAAGTTCAATCACTAAGGTTCTTTACAGATCTCAGATTCTATGCTTTTATGAAAGTTGAGTTTGTGTTAAGCTTTTATTAGTATTTGACAGGTTCTGAGTGCCTCATCTAGAGACAGGCAGGATTCTATGAATTGTCTGTTATACATGAACATACATGCACGTGTAACATAGACACAGAAACCATTTACCTCCAAACCCAACAGCTTCATTCTTGAATGCTGCTCTATTTTCAACAGATGGTTGAGCTTCTGTAGACATGGTGGTAGTGTCCATAAAGACTTCTGTGATGCAAATCAGTTTTTTTCTCCGCGGAATAGAAGTAGAAGCTGGAGCAGGAGTAGTAGTAATGGCAGGTGTTGTAGCGTAAGGGGACGCCACCGAATAGGTACTGTCACTGGCAATAAACTCTGTTTGTGTTGCAGTTTGAGTGCTGAACATGGGATCTTTGGTGATGATAATTTCTGGAGTGCATGAGTTAGTCCAAGTATCTGTTGGGAGAGGGAAAAACGAAATAAAAGTATTGCAACAGTCTCCTAACTGTTCTTCCTGCCTCTAGTCTTACTATACCTCCAAACCCCTTGTACTGTAGCTGGAATGGTTTCTAAAACGCAAGTCTAGTCATATCACTTCCATCCTTAGACACCTTCAGTGGTTGCCTCTGTTGTATGGACTACAAGGCCCTCTGTGATTTGGCCCTTGCTGACATGCCAGCCCCCTCTGCTCTCTTTCTCTCATTGCCCTTGCCATGCTGAAATTCCTTGAATACTGAAATTCCTTGATATGCTTTCTCTTACATCCAAGCACCAAGACACTTTCTTCACCTTTATGACTCTTTGCCTCTCTTTATTTAGCTTACTCTGACCTCATCCCTCAGGTCTCATTGCCCCTGCCATACTGAAATACCTTGAATACTCAAATTCCTTGAAATTCCTTGATACGCCTTCTCTTACATCCAAGCACTGTGACACTTTCTTCACCTTTATGACTCTTTGCCTTTCTTTATTTAGCTTATTCTGACTCATCCCTCAGGTCTCAGATTGACCCTCTCTTTCTCAGGCAGACATTGACTTGATTGGGTCCCCAGGCGTATGTTATTGTACCTCCTTGTCTCTGTTCTCACAACACTGTTCCCTACTGGACAGCAAGCTTCCTGGAAGTAGAAACCCTGTCTGTCTTGGTCATTATGATATGAGCACTGTGTGTGGCACATAGCACATGCTCAATAACTATTTGATGAATAGGGAAGGAAGGAAAAGGGAAAGGAAGTAGTAGATTGGAAGACCAAATATACGTATGTGATATCACTTCAAGACAAAGATATGCTAAGACCTGATTTTTCTGGGCTTATTTAAGAAAGGTGAATGAAAAGGGGCCAGGAGAGGATAAGGGTTTGTTTTCCAATCTGTTGTATGTGCTAGAGAGGAAACACTTGTTAAAGCATCTTAATCTGAGTTGACTATGGCAGTAAGTGTTTAAATAGGTATCTCATTAAACAATGTTATCAAACCCTTGTTTATACAGGAGAAAACTGAAGTTTAGAGAAATTGAATAACTTGCCCAACGTCACATAGCTAGTAAATGGCAGAGCCATGCAGTATATTATAATATAAATTTGCATATATTTTAAGTCCCTGATTACTTATGGCAGTAGGTAGCATCATCTGAAATGTTTGCCATGAAGAAATCGTTATTCTATTAAGTTGATTCATTTTTGAAAATTAAAATAAATACCAATCCAAACGATATTATTGATAAAACATCTTGACCACATATGCACTGTTTTTATACTATTCATTTTACTTTGAAAAGACCTCCATTCAAATACATATAATCCTTGACCTTATTGTCCCTGAACTCTTAACTGCCTTTCTCATTCTTAGCACATGCTAAGCTCTTCCCTCAGAAAATGAACATTTTTTAGTATCAGAGGAAAAAAAACATACTGAGCTTAATATACTATGTTGAAAACTGAAATTACAGGGAAAAATAAGAGATGGTTCCCACCTCCAGGAGAACAGAGGATGCAGTTTGAGAAGGATGGGGGGACATCAGAGGAAATGGCTTGGGCAGAGTATGGAGGATTAATGTGTTAATTTAACAAATACTTATGGAGCACTGACTGTGTGCCAGGCACAGTTCTAGGTGCTAGGAACATGGTGTCAACAAGACAAAGTACCTTCATTTAAGGGTTTTTCATGCTACTGAAAGGATACAGATAATAAAAAGTAGTAATAAACAAATAAGCCAGAAATTTCAGAGGATGATAAATATTAAAAGGAAAATTAAGCAGGAGATGAATTAGACTGATGAGGTGGATGATAAAGGACTGAGGGTGATAAGAGAAGGTCTCTTGGGGAGGTGATACTTAAGCTGAGTCTTGAATGATGAAAAGTAGCCAGTCATTGAAGATCTGGGGCAGAAGCATTCAAATGAAAGAGAACAGAAAGTTCAAGAGCCCATTTGAGGAATAAGAAGGCCAGGATGGCTGAAACAGAGGAGAACATCTAATGTAGAAGAAGAAATAGAATATCCCAGTCAATAGGAATAGCATGATATGAGAATCTAGCAGTTTTAATGTGTAGTTATGTTAGAAAAATGGCAAGGAGCACAGTGTGGCTGGAATGTGTGTGTAAATGAAGACATGAAAGACTGCAAGCAAGAGATGAGACTGGGAAGATAGATTGGAGTCAGAGTATCAATATTAATAATTGATATGTTAAATAATTTGAAATTTATTTTGTAGAAGAGGAAATTTTTGACTGGGTTCCACAAATCTCCCAAATTACATACAAAAATCCTCATATATATATATCCACTTTTATATGCAAAAGGCTTCACAATTTACATCATATTCTCAAATGAGGCTCTGAAGCAGAGGGGTAAAATAATTATCAAAGGAAGTGTGTGGAAGATGAGATGCAGAGTGGAGAGGGTATAGTCCAGAAGCAAAGAAGGAGGTTATTGCAATTCCACCAAAATAGGAGAATTCACAAGTATCTGGAATCCTAAAACCTGGAGATCTTCTAGGGAGAGGTGATCCTCAACCCTGGCTGCAGGTTAGAATTGCCTGAGAAGCTTCTAAAAACTACTGATGTCCAGGACTCACCCAGGCCTTGTGTATTATTGATGTGTGGTCATCATCCCACAGAAATAGCATGACTCTATACAGTTTAGTTCGAGATTTAAATCCTGGCTCTGCCCCTTACTGACTGTGACCACAGGGAAGATACACTCTAAGCATCAATTGCTGCTCCTGACAGTAGAAATGATACACAGGTGTCATTTTCCTGAGGATTAATGCCATAGTAAATGTCTGGGGCCAAACATAGTGTCTGGGCATAGTGATAAGATCTGCAAGAATTTGTTTCCTTGGCCTCTCTGTTCATACGTGTGCCCGAGATGGACAAAGTATGAAGGAGCACAAGCAATTGGTGGTCCCTAACTGTTCAAGAGTACAGTGTATCTCACCTGAAAGTGAGATGCTCTCTTTCCACTTCAAACTACACATGATTTCTCTAGAATGTGCTGAGTGCTCTGATAGATATTAAACACAAGGTACAGTGGGAGTCCAAGGGGATAGATAGGGTTATGGAAGTGCACCTGGAAAAGATGGCACTTGAGATATAAAGAGTAGGAGTTGGCCAGGTGATGAAGAGGATGGGCATTGTGGCAGCGGGAACAGCACGACACAAGTGGTGTGTGCAGAGTATTAATACCACTTTGATCCCCAGACCTCACAGTTAACAGCAATTAAAAAATAAAGTTAGGACTAGGAGTGGAGTTTGATTCCCTTATCTTACAAGGATAGCAACAAGATAGACAATCAGGATAAAGTTTAGATGTAGGGTCAGGGTCTGATCTTCAAATCTCACAAGATAGCAATAAAAAGTAAATTACAAAAACAAAGAAAATTAAGGTAAGGTCAGGATGTGCATTAGGATCAGGGTTAGGGAAACCTAATTCTCACCAAGATGCCAATGGACACACACACACACATGCACACACACATTTTGGACATCAGGCTTCTATCCTGATGATATATCTCCATAGATATGAAACAACATATGTTCAAGGTTATATACCTTAGAATTACTTAGAATAGAAAAAGATTGGAAATAGCTCAAAAGTCCATTAATAGAGGACTGGTTGAATAAACTATAATACAGCCATCCAACAGAGTACTATGCAGCCATTAATAACAGAGAAATGTCTATATGAACCAATATGGAGTAATTTCTAAGACTTGAGTGGAAACAGCTTTGTGCAAAGTGGTGTATATAGTATGCTAGTTTTTTGTAAGAAAGGGAAATAAGGCCACATACAAACACATGCCTTTATACACAAAGCAACACAGAGGGATAAACCAGAAATGAATGAAAATCGTGGGTGGAAACTGGAAGGCATGAGAGTAAGATTTATTTGAATATACTTTTTAAAAAGTACATTTTGGACCATTGAACCATGTAAATGTTTTAGTTATTCAAAAAATAAAAATAAGACAAACATCAAACCCTAAAATTGACAAACAGAAGTAAATAACCTGTTATTTCACAATGATAATATAACTACACAAAGGAGCACATTTTAAAGTCACTTTTACACACAATTCACTGACTGCACTTCCTTAGAGGAGTATCTTCTAAGGACTAAAATGTATGCAAAGAAGTCTGAATTTTACTCAGTAGGTTTATTATTCCTAATAATGTTGGTTTTGTAATTTTGAAACTTGTAAGATAAGAAAATATATTAATATTATTTATTGTGAACTAATATTTTCATTATAAGAGAAAAGATATACAAAGATAAAGTAAACTAACAAAGAACTCGAATTGTTAAATTTGAGTTTGAACTATCAATATAAACTCATGTACACAAAATTTTCTATCTGTCCACTGATAGGACTGAAAAGCAATGAAAACTTCAGGAGGAATGAGAACAACTTGTATCCAAATCTTGGTTTCTAATTAACATTCCCCTTTAAAAGGAACTAGGGCTTCTTGGAGAAATAAGTAGCTGATTCCATGCCCAAGAGACAGAAGGTACAAAGTTAGCCTGGGACATGGTATTGTACCAGGAAACCAGGAATTACCTAAAAGCAAATGGAATAAAGGACACAAAAGTTAACTAGAAGGGGCTCCCACTTGCCAGATGACAATCGGCGCATCCAAACAAACAAAAGAATAAAAATTGTAAAATGGATTATAAGACATTGAACACATTGAATAAGTAAAATGCATGTGCCCATGGTAGTGTAAGAAGGAGAGAAAAAGGGTGTGTGTGTGTGTGTGTGAGAGAGAGAGAGAGAGAGAGACGGAGAGAGAGAGAGAGAAAGAGAGATTCTTCGTTATCAAAGATGCCAACTAATAAATGTAAAAGGAAGGATAGATTTAGAAAAATTACCATCTTCAGTCCCCCATGTAATAACTGATTCCAGGAAGGATCATCAATGACTGCTTAAATGTCTAGGTAAAAAGTCATTGATGAGCAAGATATTTGCATGGTGTCAAAATATCCCATTGTAGTTTACCTACTAATTGCAAAGGGAATGATATAGTGTTACAGATTCATTAGCGAGATAGGGCAGTTGCCACTTTAATCAAATAATCAAAGTTAGCATAATTAACAGGGGGACATACTGACATTAAGTGCCTTTGTTGTGATGTGATCCAAAGTACATAATATCATCTATGAAGTACTTTTGCTAAAAATATTGAACATGAGCCTAATCAAGTCTCTAGACCTAAATTTCCGTGTAAGAAATACACAGAAAATGTGGCACATATACACCATGGAATCCTATGCAGCCACCAAAAAGAATGAGTTCATGTCCTTTGCAGGGACATGGATGATGCTGGAAATCATCATTCTCAAACTAACACAGGAACAGAAAACCAAACACCACATGTTCTCACTTGTAAGTGAGAGTTGAACAACAAGAACACATGGACACAAGAAGGGGATCATCACACACCGGGGCCTGTTGGGCGGTGGGGAGCAGGAGAGGGATGGCATTAGGAGAAATACCTAATGTATATGATGGGTTGATGGGTGCAGAAAACCACCATGGCATATGTATACCTGTGTAATAAACCTGCACGTTCTGCACCTGTATCCCAGAACTTAAAGTATAATAAAAAATAAAAATAATCTCTGGAAAAACAAAAAGAAATACATGGATGGGAGTACAAGTTAAATGAAACCATGAAGAAATAGACAAATCCAAGTCCTCTTCCTCTGGCTCTTTTCTGTTTAGTCAGAGGGCTGGGTGTCATAGCATCACATTGCCAACTGGCAGGATGACAGTTAAAAAGCAAAGTCATTTGATAGGCATGGGCTGGCTATGAGGTATGCAGGCATAGAGCTCACCAATTTCCCAGCCAATGATGATAGACCAAAGAGGCAGAGAAGCGAAGGAGGATGGCAAATAAAATATTAGGAGAAGCCCTATGTTCCAGTCTTGATTCTGCCAGTAACTGACTGCAGGACTTTGAACAAGCTAAACCCCTGTTCTGAACTGTAGTTGTTTCATCCACAAAGTGAGGGTACTGGACAGAATTTCTCCATGGGCCTTTTCTGTGCCAAAGCCCTCTGGATCAGGGAACTACTTGGATCCTATATTGCTTCTCTGGGACAGTTTTTGCTAATATTGGCTGGTGCACATTTATCTCTTGGATCTTAGAGAATGATTTTGAAATCTATCCTGTGTATGACCTCTCAGCCACCTAACCTTCGGAAGGGCAGATAGATGAGTATGTGTGAATATAACAATCAGACAGGGGTCCTTATGACAAACTGAGAACAAGTGAGTATTTAGTAAAAGAAAAACTCTCCAAGAACTACTTAGGTGAAGCACTTGGGCTAAGGCAGCCAAGGTCTTCAAGCAAGGTTAGTGGGATGACTTCATGACTGTGAGCAAATCAGTGCTACCTTCCAGGCTTCAATCTTTTCCTTCCTAAAATGGAGACTGGGTCTGGTTCTTAAAAATGTCAAATGCAGGCTGGGTGCAGTGGCTCATGCCTGTAATCCCAGAACTTTGGGAGGCCAAGGCGGGTGGATCACCTGAGGTCAGGAGTTTGAGACCAGCCTGACCAACATGGAGAAACCCCATCTCTACTAAAAATACAAAAATTAGCTGGGCATGCTGGTGTATGCCTGTAATCCTAGCTACTCAGGAGGCTGAGGCAGGAGAATCACTTCAACCAGGGAGGTGGAGGTTGTGGTGAGCTGAGATCGTGCCATTGCACTCCAGGCTGGGCAACAAAAGTGAAACTCCATCTCAAAAAAAAAAAAAAAAGTTGAATATGGCATCTGAATTTCTTCTCCTAAAAAGGAATGTGGAACAATGGAAAGAGCATAGTTTCAGAGTTAGATCTGAGGCTGAACCTTTACAGTAATGAGACCTTACACAAATGCGCTTACATCCTTTGAATTAGGTTTCTTTATCTGCAAAATGGGATGATGAAGCATACCTCATAGAGAGGTTGTCAAGGTTCGGTGAGATAACCTAGTACAGTAAGCCCTATGGATCTGTGGGTTCCATGTAGGCATGATCAACCAACCTTGGACTGAAAATATTTGGAAAAAAAAAAAAGAAAAGAACAATACAACAATAAAAAAAAGCAAACAATACAGTATGATGACTATATAGCACCTACATTGTATTAGGTATTGGAAGTAGTTTAGGGATGATTCAAAGTATACAGGAGCATGTGTGTAGGTTATATGAAAATACTACCCCATTTTATATCAGGGACTTGGGCATCTCTAGATTTTTGTATATGACGGGGTGCTGGAACCAATCCCTCACTGACACTGAGGGACGACTGTGCATCGCTTTGTCCATAATGGATGCATTACATACATCTGTACATTTGTTTCCTTCCCTTCTGCCTGCTTATCTTACAGATGGAGGGATGGCGGCAGTGGTAATTGAGTCTCCTGAGTGTCTTATCCTATGTAGTCATTCAGTCATATTTCTCCTAACTTTTTCTTCTGAGGGGCATATTGCCACGCCTAGCCTGGCCAAAAGACAGTTTGGGAGAATTAGATGACTGTGGCTGCAATTGCTTCTGCTGCTGCTCAGGGTTACCCTTCCCAGACAGGTCTCAGAGTGAGAGATACCCAGAGAATGCCACGTGGAAAGGCTGCAGGTCGGACTCACCAGATGAGTTGTAACAATAGGCTCCAAACTGTCGGCTCACTGGAACTTTCCAAATTAGGACACCTATCCCATTTTTCCCACACTTGGGGTTTGGGATAATCCTAGAGATGACCACGAATCCATCTCCAACCCAGCCATAGCTGTAAAAGAATATACACTAGTTGAACAGAAAAATGATTAGAAGACATCATTTCTATTGCTGAACAAGAATACAGAGCCAAAAGAACTCCAGCAGTGACAGTGAAACTAGCTGTTTCTCACCTGCAAGTCTCAAAGCCAGCTTTCCAGGCTGTTTCAACCTGGTCCTTGCTGGCCAAAGTTAGTCCCAGCAGCCTACAGGCCTCCTTAGCTTCTGTGAAATTCAGCTGCGGGTTTGCCTTTTTGTTCACAAGGGTGATCCCCATAATTCTGCATGACACCTGGATGGAAAGCTCTGCAAAGGAATCACATAGGTCCTCAGTTTGCTGCTGTCTTTGTTCCCAGCCCTTAGGCTCTCCTTCCTAGCAAAGCATATTGTCTTGAGGCAGCAGGAAGGTCTATCTGGCTGGGACTGGGGTTTAGAAATAACAGGACACAGACCAGGCATTTTCCACAAGGACAGTCTGCTGGGATAAATACTTGTTCTTGTCCAGGCTTAAATCTCACCCAGCTGAAGTCTATCCCACCCTACTGTATTAAGACGTCCTGCTCACCACATGGGGGCTTTGGCTACCAGTTGCTGGGGTGCAGTCTCAAGGATGTAGTTACTGCAAACCTTTCCGGAGTCTGTAAAATGAAGCATCTGAGACTTTGAGAAAGATAGAAATTCAGGACTCTAGTTAATAGAATAGCTGGCAATACCCCAAACCAATGTGGTTTGGGGACACCACTATTTCTGAGATGGGCTGAACATGTCACACTTGTTATAGCAGAATGTGAGTGCTCTCAGTTGCAGGTCTTCCCTGGCCACTGGGGGGCAGGCTTACTCAGAAGTTCCTTGAGGAGCTGGCAGTAAACCTTGAATGGCAGAAAAGCTAAATAAAGAAAGCAGAATTTTAGAGTCAGACTTGGGCTTAGATCTAGCATATGCCACTTGGTAGCTCTGTGACCTTAGCCTAGATACTTCATCCCTTTAATCTTCAGCTCTTTGAGCCTCCTTATTTATAAATTCAGAAGGTAACAGCGTCTACTGAATAGGGTAGTGAAAGTTAAATGAGTAAATGCTAATAAAAATGGTTAGCATAGTGCCTGCCACATGGTAGATGCTTAATAAATAATATATAACATTCTCATTATCGCTAAAGCATTTTAGTTTTGGTCTGCTAATGACTGATTACCCCGTAGAAGCTGAGGCAGTTGAATAGGTAAGATATGAATAATATTTCTACTCAAAAGTTAATGGATTTGAGAATTCTTTTGAACCCTTTTCTCTGGGTTCTGTGATGTATAGACCTGTATGAAATTGCCCAGTTGCACTGTATTCAAGTACATGATTCCTACTGAGCTTCATCCATGAACATCCATAACAGGGCATTTAAATCTCTCAAACAATTGCTTGTACACAGCTCTGTGTATTGAATTTTAGTCAAATGCTTTGAGCACTTTCTAGATTGATATCTAATGGAAGTTTCTTTTTGCAGACATAGAAGGAGCATTTCTAAGTCCTCCCTGTGAACCTTGCTGTGGTGGCAGATTAGGAGCACACACTCAATCATGCCTGACTCTAAAACCTCAGTTCCTTTTTTTTCCTTCTTCTTTCCCAAGAGATGGATCTTGCTATGTTGCCCAGGCTGGTCATAAACTCCTGGGCTCAAGCAATCCTCCTACCTCAGCCTCTCTGAGTAGCTGAAACTACAGGTGTGCACCACTATGGCCAAGCAAGAACCTCAGTTCTTTTTGTCTTGTCTTTTCTTTTTTGAGACAGAGTCTCGTTCTGTCACACAGGCTGGAGTGCAGTGGCATAATCTCAGCTCAGCGCAACCTCTGCCTTCCAAGTTCAAGCAACTGTCATGCCTTAGCCTCCTGAGTAGCTGGGAGTACAGACGCAAGACGCCATGCCTGGCTAATTTTTGTATTTTTTGTAG
The DNA here is from genome assembly GCF_001604975.1 of Cebus imitator. Classification (NCBI taxonomy): domain Eukaryota; kingdom Metazoa; phylum Chordata; class Mammalia; order Primates; family Cebidae; genus Cebus; species Cebus imitator. Next base: position 320,085 of record NW_016107580.1, on the reverse strand, counting down.
AGATGGGGTTTCACCATGTTGGCCAGGCTGGTCTCGAACTCCTGACCTCAGGTGATCCACTCTCCTCGGCCTCCCAAAGTCCTGGGATTATAGGTGTGAACCACAGCACCCAACCTGGCCCCCAGTTCTTAACTATGACACTGTTCTATCTTTCACAGTGCTATAAGGAAATGAACACACGCACACACACACACACACACACACACACACACCCCAGGCTGAACTCTCTGAACACACTATTTACCCTGAAATTTGGCTCCTTTAGCTCATGAGGTTGCTGTTGCTCAAGTCTCTTATGGCTACTTCTTTGGGAATGGATTGCAGAGGTTTATTTGTCACACTATCAAGTGGTCTTATTACCCTCTCATATTTCATTTGTACACTAAATGCTATTATTTAGAGCAATGATAGACTTGTTCTAGGTGAATAGACTTAGCTTTGAATATTTTTTCTATTGTTAACTGGCTGCTGGGACATCAGGCAAGTCAGCATTCTCATCTGAAAAATGGGGACAGATATGTCTACTTCACATGATTTTTATCAGAATTAAATTAGATAACTTGTACCTAGCAGAGGCGGGGCCCAGTAGGAATTCAACAGCATTAGTCATTTTATGCTTTCCTATTTCATTTAGGGATCAAAAGAGGGAGCTGGAATCTAAGGGGTACTCTAGTAACTCCTTTCTTAAGATTTCTCAGGAAACAGCAAACATAGTAGAAATAGTATATGCTTAGGAATTAGATATAGGGATATGGTATCAGATAATAGCATATACTTAGGAATCAGATAGAGCTGAATTCAAACCCAATATTTATTATGTACGGCCTGCATGACATTGGGCAAGTCACTTCACCTATAAACCATCTTCTTGAGAGGATTAAATGAAGTTGTGTGTACACACGTAGCTCTGGACTGCTATATAATTGGTACTCAAAAATATTTCCTATCCCCATTCACTTACCTTCATCAGCTACCTTTTTCTGCAGGCATGGTTATCATGACTTTTGGTTGTTTCCAAAAATGTAATTTCCTTAGGAAATTTTTTTCCCTTGCTGAGGATGGTCTAGAGTGTGATGGAGTCATTTTCAAAGAACAATGTCCAATAGTTTGAATAATGGCAGCATTGTGGGGAAAAATAGTCTCCCCAGAGGATTTGAAAGAAGATCAAACTTATTTAAAAGTAACAGTATTTTAAAAAACTAATCATATAACTCTGACTTCCCTTATAAAATTTAATGTAACAATATATAAATCAACTCTGAATGTCTGTTTCTAGCATATTTTATATCTCAGGTCATCTTCCAGCATGGGAACACACATTTTCCTTTTAAAGTGCTCAGATTTTCATTTGCCCAGAGCTGCAATGAGTGATTTGTGGTTACAATTTTTTGCCTACAGTGTGTAATGAGGTTTTCACTTAGGCATCTCAAAAGCCCAGCAATCATTTTAAGTCATTCCTTTAGTAGGCAACCGATGGCTTAATTTTCAAACTTATATTTTTACAGACTTTTTTTCAGTTAACTTACTATTTACTGAATATTTTTTAAAACATTGCATTTCATTCATGGCATGATAAAACTAAAATTAAAATAATTATGCTAATACTCTCAAAAACATAAAAATACGCCAATTTTAGTGAAAGTTACCCATTATTCCCAAGCTTAGGGATTGCTTTAAATTTTTTACAATCGCAGTTTGCTTCTTCAATGAAATAATTTTTTAAAAAAATTACTACTTCTGGGCCGGGCGCGGTGGCTCAAGCCTGTAATCCCAGCACTTTGGGAGGCCGAGGTGGGTGGATCACGAGGTCAAGAGATCGAGACCATCCTGGTCAACATGGTGAAACCCCGTCTCTACTAAAAATACAAAAACATTAGCTGGGCATGGTAGCGCTTGCCTGTAATCCCAGCTACTGAGGAGGTTGAGGCAGGAGAATTGCCCGAACCCAGGAGGCGGAGGTTGCAGTGAGCCGAGATCGTGCCATTGCACTCCAGCCTGGGTAACAAGAGTGAAACTCCGTCTCAAAAAAAAAAAAAAAAAAAAAATTACTACTTCTGGATGCAATGGCTCACACCTGTAATTCCAGTACTTTGGTAGTCTGAGGCAGGAAGATCACTTGAAGCCAAGAGTTCAAGACCAGCCTGGGCAACAAAGCGAGATCCTGTTGCTACAAAAAAATTCAAGCACCACCCACACAAAAAAGACTAAATATCAAATGATTACTCTTCAGTATTGTATTTCAAAATGTCCTCATTAAAAATATTCCCTAACCAAAAATAAAAGTCGAGATGATACAAAGGTAAATGTCAATCATTTTGTGAAGTTGACAATATGGTGTAATATTTTTGGCAGAGCAATACCACCAGTTAGACCTGCTGTTGACATTGAGGGTCACGCTCATTCCCAGAAATCCATCATCAACAGCTTAGGAGGCTTAGGACATTTTGCAAGATCTTACTTTGCTTCAGTTTAGAAATCTGGTAAGAAACCTACCTTCTGTAGGCAAAGAGCCTTGGACCAGGGGCTTTGTCGTCCAGATGGAAGCAAGAAGCAACAGCAGGCTGAAGCACCTGGCCATCGTGCCTACCCTGCCTTCAGAGTCAAGGAAGCACCTCAGATGGCCACCGGTGGTATGAGAGGCAGATGCTCAATCACTAGTCTGGATGGAGAGTTCTGGAACTATGTTGAGGCTCACACTCACTGCTCCACTTCGTAACTGAGACATCCGGATTTCCCTGCTTTCAAGCTTCTGACTTGTCAAGGTCACTGAGGGAAATGAGTGACGTCTCTTGAACGCCCAGGCTGTATTTTGTGGATGGCCCTCTGGAAAATTTAGCTAATGCTGACTCAGAAAGCACACAAATGAGGAAGGCAGATAGCACAGTGTGAACTGCTAAAGGTTCTCCCAATTCCTGTATTCTCTGCCATTCCCCCTCCCCCAGCAGCTCAGTTCTCACACCATTCACTGTTATTGCCTGTGGAGTCCATCATTTATGTATACCTAGAAATATCTTTGTCCCTAAAGGAGACTGAGCATAGGTTGTGCCTCTTTTCCTCTCGCAATCAGCGATTTTTCCACCCAGCTGCTTGGCCTTGTGATCTGCAGGGTATGAAGCTGAAGCTCATGAAAGTAAATGTCCATTTAAACACAGAGTCTAGAACCTTCATGCCTTCCTTTGAGTCTCCTTTTATGCATTTGAAATCTCTACACTACTACAGGTGATTTCTCTTTCAAAAAAACTAGGCACATATAAACATTCACATTTATATAACACACCTAGGAGGGCAATTAACAAAATTAAACATTTTACACTTTACACAAGGATTTTTAACTTTATGATAGTAATCACTGCAGGAGTCCTTTATAAAATAACTTCCTCTTAATAACTTCTTTAATATTCTGGTAGGCCAGAATTCAATTCACACTCTACCTTTCTTGTTCGATGAACGTGAGGTTTATCTGTTTTTCCTCAGCAGCGTACACTCTATGTTTCTCCAGCCAGATATTCAGGGGTGTGTGCTTCATGGTCATTATGGAGTTCTGCCTTGTGAGCAATGTCTTGAGCAAAGGTTTATGAGATTTTTCTAATATGAATGTCTTTTATAGGAAAAATATATGGATACCAAATTTTTTTTTTACATAAGTGGTACTGGTCATAAAGTTAGATATCTGTGTGGAAAATATCAATAACAAAAAGAGAATCTGCTCTGAACAAATGTAGGGAACTTCTAAGAGACCAGGGAAACAGCCTTTACACATCTCCAATACAGACCTCATTACTCTGGTGAGACAAGCCCTAGTTCCTCAGAAACATTCACGACTCTATCGTCACAGTACCAGGAAGACAGACAGGCAGAGTCCCAGCCTCGTCATCATTACTCTTAAAGCCTAACACCATGGCCAAAAGAGAGCTAGTTTTCTAGCCTTTGTTCAATTATTACAAAAAGAATGAAGGAAGACAGGAAGGGGAAAAATGAAACATGAAAGGCAAGGCTTTGTGTAAAGGGGGAGAATGAGAGTCACAGTGATCACCAGCCACAGAATTTCTGGAATACCAACAAAGAGACCTTAGAAAGGCTGCTGTACCAGCTTTCTATTGCTGTCCAGCAAATTACCGTAGACGTAGTGGCTTAAAACAGTACTCATTTATCATTTCACAGCTTCTATATGTCAGAGGTCTGAGTGGGCTCAGTTGGGTCCTCTGCCCTGAGTCTCATGAAACTGCCATCAAGGTGCTGGCTGGGCTGAGCTCTTACCCGGAGGCTCTTGGGGAAGAATCCACTTCCAAGTGCATTCAGGTTGTTGGCAGAATTCATCTATTTGAGGTTGTGGGAATGAGATCCCTGTTTCCCTGCAGGCTGTCAGCCAGGGTCCATTCTCTTCTCCTAGAACCCCTCCATTTTCAAGGAAGCAGTGACAAACAAATTGAGTCCTTCTCATACTTCTAGTCTCTCCTTCACTTCTACAGTTAGCCAGAGAAAGCTCTCTGCTTTTTTAAGAGGCAGGGTCTTGCTCTGTTGGCTGGAGTGCCCCCGTCGTGGCTCACTGCAGCATCTACCTCCTGGGCTCAAGCAGAGCTCTCTGCTTTTAAGGGCTCATGGGTCTACCTGGATAACCTCTCTATCTTAAGGTTAACTGTACCATCTAATGCAACATAGCAAGAGTGATAGCTCCTATTCAAAGGCTCCAGGGATTGGGGAGGGACATCTTTGGAGGGCTGTTCTAGAAATTCTGCCTTCCACAGTCACGCAACCTTGATTTGATTCTGATCTGCTTTCTGGGAGAAACTCTCACATCCCTGTTTTCTGTGGCCCGTTGCATCCCTCTGGGAGACTCATTTGTATATAATCTTCCTTGTCCACATTTGAAGTGGATATGAGGGAGTATGCCCTCCTTGGGAATAGCACAGCTTTTGCAGTCTGCCTCCTGCAGGTGAAAGCTAAGATCCCAAAAGTTTTCTTATTTTTTTAAATTTTGTTTTTAATCAACATGTAATTCTATACATGTCCATTATGTTTCCATACATACAAGGTGTAGTGATCAGATCAGGGTAATTAGCGTATCCATCAGCTCAAACATTTATCCTTTGTGTTGGGAGTGTTCAGTATCTTCTCTTCCAGCTTTTTGAAAATATATGTTGTTGTTATCTATAGTCATTCTATGTGCCATAAAACGCTACAACTTGTTCCTCCTAACAATATTTCCTTTAACAAATCTCACTCTTTCCCTTCTCTCTTCCCTTTCCAGACACTAGTATCCTCTATTCTGTTTTTTACTTCCATGAGATCTTCTGTTAGCTTCCATGAATTAGAACATGTGGTGTTAATGTTCTGTTCATGACTTGTTTTACTTCACTAATGGCCTCCAGTTCAACCTATGTTGCTGTGAACGGCAGGATTTCATTTTTTATGGCTGAATACTATTCCATTGTGTATGTATATCATGTTTTCTTTATCACTCATCTGTTGGACACATGTTAATACCCTATCTTGGCGATTGTGAACAGTGCCGCAATAAACATGAAGGTGCAGGCATCGCTTTGACATATTTTCTTTCCTCCTAAAAGCTGTTTCCTCGCTTGAACAACCAAAGGGGTTTTTAGTCCTGGCTTGTGTTTCTTTGTAAATTCCATGTGCCAATAATCATACCCCAACTCCTTTCCCAGTCATAATTCTCAAGAATTATTTCTTGTTTCTCAACACCATGCCCCTCCAATTTAGTGGTCAACACACTAAGTTCATTTTAATTCAAAGGAAAGGGCCACATCCTTAACCTCGCCTTTGCCATAAGGCTGAGTGGATCTGTTCAGTTGAGAAATTGTATTGGCTCCCACTCAAAGCTCTTTTTAGTCTGTCTGGGATTTAGAAGTGGTCAGGTTTTCTCACCCTTCAGTCTTTCACTTTTCTGAATACTCGATATTCTTTTTCATTTCTGCTCCCACATAGCCAATTCTTTCTCCTGCAATAACTTGACCAAGGTAGCCAAGAGAAGTTTGCATACTCCAACACTGATTCTTTTCACCACTTCTAAAACTATAGGCTAACCATGAGATGCTTTCCAAGTTATCATAGGTAAGACTTTTCCAAACACACATTTTACTCATGACATGTGCCATCTGTCTAGCAATTTTGTTTCTTGCCATGTAACTGGTAAGCCAGAACCTCGCATTTTGAAATTTTACTATTAAAATATCCAATTTCTAGTTCAAAAGTATGCATGAGTGGGGGATAGGCCAACAGCTATAAACATTCTGGAATCTACGTGGCTTAATACACTAAAATCTTCTTATTCATGTCACAGTTCAATATTGGGAGTGCCCATTCAAAGACCCAGCGTCCATCTAGTAGTTCTGCCATTTTCTTGGGTCTCAGTGTTCTCATCTGAATCCTTTGGCTTTGGTTGGCAGAGAAGGGAGTAAAAAGGGTATGAAGTATTGGGCAGGAGAGTTTATTTTTAGGGAACAAGACTTGGAAAGTGCAATTCCCCTGCAGCTAACTGTAAGAAATACCCAAAAATTGTTGAGCTGTGGAAATTGGGTTGGTAGAAACCCAGCAGACTCAATCACAGCAAAATGTGTTCATTAAAAAAATCATAGACCAGAAAGATACAGGAAACTAGGATCAGGAATGGGGAAGGGGAAGAGGAGGAGGAACTGATCCAGCCCCTGTGAGGTACCCCATAGTACAACGACCAAGGGTTGAGGACCTCTGACTTGGTTCTGGGATGCACTAATATATCCAAAGACATCAAATTCCAAAGATTGTAACTCAACTCCATAAAATGAGGAGGCGTTTGGCTGCTGCCAGAGGTTTGGAAATGTGCTTTTATTTTCAAACTCAGGTATGTGACACTCTACAGTTCAATGCTAGCACACCTGTGTGAGGCTTAACAACATGAGGAACTGACAGCCAGTGAAACACAAATCCAACACTCCCTTTCCATTTAACCTATCAGGCTGTACATGGGAGCAACACATATGGCTTTGTGGTAGCCAGAAAGTGAAGGTCTTTTTAGGAGGTGACATCAACAATCACACAAACACATCATTCTGCAACTGAAGGCAGGGAACCAGACTCCTAGGGCTAAGCAGAGATATGAGACTTCAGAGGCATTTGGGGGACTTTTCTTTCAGATTCACATCGTCACTGGAAGTCCAGGGCCTGTCCTCTCTAGTTCACTACCGCTTGGGCAGCAACTCCCACTGCTCCAGGCTGGTCTTTGCTTTCCAGAAAAGTTAGACCCATGAGTACTTTTTCAGCCGTGCCCTTGTACATGTGGCTACTTTTATGTTCCCTTTTGGAGACGTCCTTTTCCTTGACCTCCCTTGCTTACAAATGGAGTAGGGTGGGAGAGAGCCTGTGCCTGGTGGTACTCTTGCAGGCCTTTCTGTGGGGCAGCTGGAGGTGCAGGAGCTCTCTACACCTGCTTTCGTTGCCTTTGACTCATCCAGAAATGAAGGTAGGAAACTTGTGACCAAGTGAACAATGGGTCAGCTGAGCCTGGCCCTTCTTTAAGGGAGGCAGAGATCGAACATTCCCCAGCTGGAGTCCTGCTTCCACGGCCACTCTCTGGAACTCCATTTGCATCCTGTCTTTGGCTCTGAGGGCCTCATGTAGCTAAAGCTCCTTCAGTTTTATCCAGAACCCCTGGAAGAGGCCGGGCAAACCATCCACTCATGGCCCCAAAGTCTCTCTGCCCTGCTCTGTAACTCTTTACCTTACTGGCACATTCTTGATCAACCCTGGCTTGGGCCTCTCTCAGTCATTTTCTAGCTACTGTAAAGGATGCCCCCTTCAATAAACATGCTGTTTTAAAGTGGGGCATGCTTGGGGTCAAGAGGGGCTCTCTCTGAAGGAGTGACTGCATGGAGCCTAGTCCTTGAGCTTGGAAATGGTGTTGCTAGTCTGGTCTCACTCCTGCTCTCTCAGAGTAGACTGAGAAACAGAATAAGCTGAGGTTAAGAAAGATGTTGCTTTTTGCATTGCGACGGTGGTGATGGTGCTGGTACTGGGAAGCATGTAGTATGTCAGCTGTCCCCAGGCTTCTCTCCACCACCTTGAATGTTTGCTTGTTCTTTTAACCAGTATTTAATGACACCCTCCCAAGCGTCAGCCACCATGCTAGGCACTTACCCAAGAGATGGGTAAGATATGGTTCTTGTCTTTGAGGAAAAATGCTAGTGGGGACAGATACATAAATAGGCTGAGATATACTATAGGTAAAGGTCAATAATAAAAATGTTTAAAAAGTGCCAGAAAACACAGAGGAGGGTGTGACCTATTATGCTGTGTCTGGTGAGGAGCATGGAAGGAAGGTCATCAAAGCTGGTAAGGGGATAATTTTTGTACTTGGTCAAGAAGAGTGACCTAAAGAAGAGGGAAGAACAGCTGGAGAAAAACCAGTGAGTGAAGGCCCAGAGCTACGAGAGAAACTGTTTAGTCTGGGAGCCAGAGCTGGAGTAGCTGATGGGCCACTTGGAGGAGTGAGACTGGAATGTGAGGCTTCCAGCTAGGAGACCATCAGAAGAGTCAAGGACCACACAGCTCTGGGGCCAGTGTACCCTGGGGTTGAGTTCCAGCCCCATGATTTACTAGCTGGGTGTGCTTGTCAAGTTATTTGTTCTTTTTGTGCTTCAGATTCCTTATTTGAAAACGGGAAGGGTAGTATCCACTTCATATATTTTTTCTTTTTCTTCAGGACGTAAATGAATTAACACCTATATAATACTGAGAACAGTGCTTGGCTCATAGTAAGTTGTATATGAGTTTTAGCAATGAAAGCAAACAATATCAATAACAAAACAAAAATGCAAAACAATGACAACAAAACCCACATGGAAATCAACACCCCTGCAAAACTGCTGAGGGCTGAATGAAGGCAGTGGCTATAAAAGTGGGGAGAGAAGTCAAAATGGAGAGGGGAAGTGCTCCTTCAGTTTTGTGCTACATAACTGGTGTGGCTCTGAAACATCCCCAGTTATACTTGGGTTGGAAATCCTGTTTGAACTGAAGCAGTAAGGTGCAAGTTTACCCTTGCATGTGGTCACACACAGAGTAAGAGACTGAAGCAGAAATCACATCTTCTCTCCTCATTCACCTGTGAGGTGGGTCTACTGTTTTCAAAGAGATAATAGGGAATAGATGGTGCTGTACAGCAGCTCAGAGTCAGCATTTGAAATGGAGACTAGTAAGTCTGCCATTGAAGCCATGAGTTTTCAGTGTTTTTCAAACATCTTTACTCCATGTGGACAGCTCACTGAGCAGGTGTCTGGTGACTGCCCCACGCCTAGTGAAAATCTGTGGGTTGGGCTGGCATGCATCTTATTTATCCAGAGGTACACACCCAGAGCACACTTTTGAAGGGTTGTTGGCTCTGTGCACATGCATGTTGTGTGTATGTGTATACACAACAGTGTGTGTGGACAGATGCATATATAATAATTCATATCTTCCCATTTCGAGCACTGAGCTAAATTCAGCCTATACTTTTTTTTTTTCTAAGAAGCCTTTACTACTTCTGCAAAAAGAAACTCTCATTCCAAAGGAGAGGATGGGAGGCTGAAGTTATTGAAAATGAGATGGGAAATGGGAATAATAGTCACTTTGCAACTCCAAATTCCAGGTCTGATCCTTAGGGTATTAGTCATTAAGCAAATCCTCCCTGATAACCGATTACAGAGAGGAAAAAAGAGAGTAAGAGAGTTACTGCCCCCTGCCTCCTCCTTACCTGTGCCCCGCTCCCTACCCTCAACCACCAGTGAAGGTGTTTTAGTTCTCCCCAGCCATCTGAGCTAGGGGCAGGAGAACTTCCCTTCCAATAGTTCCTTGGTGAAGGTGACTTCTTCGTCCACTGGATGCTTTCCCAGGGCAGTTGCATTGATCCTCCAAGAATATCAAGTCACTGTGTATGAATAGCTCCCGCAGAAGTGCCGAGTGTTAAAAGAACCCTTCCTCACGACCTGATGGGATGGGTGGCAGCATGTCCACACCTGGGCCTGACATTATACTTGGGGAAAGGGTGGTAGTCTGAGTGTCTCAGAGCAGGGCACTGGCTAGGTGTGAGGTTTCCTACTGCTCTGTAGGCTGTTCATGCTGGAGTCCCGAGCTCCACCAGGAGTCCCTCTGGCCTGCTGAGCAAGTGGATCGTCCAAGGGGCCCATCAGCCTGCTCTGCACAAGAGTTATAGGAATTGTAGAGCCCTAGCACAACAGTCAAGACCAGCATCACTGCAGCCATCATCCAGATCACTTGCCAGTGCTGACACAGTTTGGGATACATGACTTGTAAGAAATGGACCAATTCTTCAAGTTTGCTGTCAATGAAAAAAATAGGCAGAGGCTTTAGTATACTGGGCACACATATGATACACAGACCCATAGTTCTCTCTGGGGATAGTTTCCGTGCTGTCTTGAGCACTAATTCTCAAACTCAGCTGTGCCTAGATTGGGTTGGCAGCATTGTTCAAAATACCCCAAGCACATTGAATGAGAATATACAAAGTTATGGTCTAGGAATCATTGGCTAAATTTTTCCAGGTGATTTTGATTCCACCAGTCCACAGCCTTGATGCTGAAAGCTACTTGACTAGATCATTCTACTTACTTGTTTGATCATCCATCCATACATGCCCTCATCTATTCACAGGGTGATTACTGATATCTGCACTCTCCCAAGCCCAGGGGTGCAGGATTGGCTGATCCATACTTTCATGCATCCAGACCGTCATGGGACTGTGCATCTTGTTAGCACTTAGCTGCATTAGTGATCAGTTCCAAGCTCTAACCTGTCCCTTGCCTCAGATGCATAATTCATTGTTCTCCGTTCCACATCTAACTGTGTCCAGAGAGGGAGGACTGTGCTAAGAAGCTTGATATCCTGTGATAAATGACAAGGGACTAGATCAACTTCAGGAGCTCACTTCAAACCATCCAAGAGCAGGCAGAAGACTAGCAGCCTCTAGCAATCTCTGGGTGGTTTGTTGATGACGTTATCTCAATCTCATTAATATTTATTCTCTAATTTCTCCCTCTTCCTCTTTTTCTTCCTTCACTCTCTCCACACTCCTTTCTTCTTCCTTTCATCTCTCTCTTCCTCTCCATTTTTGCCCCTTTTTGTTTTTGCTTCCTTCCCAACTGTCTTTCAATTTGTCATCTCTCTCTGTGTGGTATAGTGAAAAGACATTGGGCAGATGGCCTCCTTTGGCAAGTCCATTCTAGAGCTCTCTGAGGAAGCCCTGAACCCCTTCATAAGCTAGGATTTTCTACTGCTCTTAATCTCTTAATCTCAGAGATTAAGAGGATTCCTAAACCAAGGAGGTGGGGAAAGTGATAGAAGTGGTTTCGGAAGACCCTGAGACTCACACACACACTGCAATGGCCAAGCCATTGGCTGAAAAGCAGAGAGCTCAAATTTAGAACCAGTAGAAAATGCATGACTTGCAATGGATTGAAAAACTCAATAAATGCCCTCCTTAGAAAGGGTCCAGATGCTCAGAGTGCCTTCCTTGGATGCTAAGGCCACAGGGAACATTGACAGGTTTCTCTTCCATGTGGGAATCCCATCAGATCATTTCAGTCACAATTAAGGAAAGCACAAAAGTGAGCACATTCGCTGATTTGAAAATCATTGTCTATTTTCACAACTGTTGGAAAGGGAGGGTTTAGAAGTGGAAGCTTATTTTCTTTCAGTCCTTTTTAGATTCTTTAGATTCTATTTAGATAGAGTTGAATGCTGAAATGGGGCCTTTGGGGCTATATTTCCATCCTCTAAAACAAGCTGCTAGAGTGACTTCTCCCTACTCTAACCCCACTCTTAAGTGCGGCTCCAAAGGAGGAGGCCAAGGTCTGGCTCTGTGACCTTAGCTGGCAACCGGTGCCTAGCCTATAAAAGAGGTTAGAAATAGATTAGAAATAGAATTTCTTTGGAAGTCAATTTTTGGTTGTTATAAGTAAACTTCTGTTTCCTGAGAGTTATTGGAAAAGTAAAGGAACCTAAATGTCATCTTAACCCCACAGAGCAGGTTTTAATAGACGTTGGGAGAAAAGACAAAAGTTTTAACTTGCCCCTTATGAGTCTCACTTGTTCAATGTCAGAAGACTGTGTTCTCTGTTTTAATATGATTAAGATATTGGGGTTCACCCAAAGTTTATTTAAACTGATCCTCAAGAGGGCAATATTCATAACATAAATTGTTATGTATAACAGATAAGTGACTCCGACAAAAGACTTTAATGTGTGATGTTGCATCTCTTAAGTGGTCAGCAGCTGGGCTGAACCCAGTGTTTTAAAAACGCGCTAAGTAGGACATGGAACTTTTAATAACTCCAAACCTTGCTTGTTAGTGAGGTACCAATATTTCAGGCGAGAATCATGTTTGAGAGATGGTGCATGATAAATGTTACAGGTACCATTGCCAAGCACTGAGGACCAGGAGCTGGACAGAAAGGGACCAAGCTAAGCCTTACTTCCCCTGGGTTTCATGCAATGGGAGGGAGCTGGCAATTGCCTGAGATCGAATTAGCTAGATAAAGCATCGGCCCTTGCTTTGCAAACCAGACTGTTTACATTCCATGTACTCTCTCTCTCTGTTTATTTATCTTTTGTTCTTTCTCAGTGTTTGGAAGTGTTGGAAGTTCTAGCCTGTCTAGCTGTATTCAGGGGTGCCAGAGGGAGTGCTTTTTGTCCAGGGCTTTGCTTGACTGCATTAAAGGGGAGGAAGGCAATGTGGTGGCCTGAGAAACATGAGCAGAGAAGCCTCAGGAGGGCGGTGGGGCCTAAGAAGAACAGGATCTGGTTGTCTGGAGCAGGGATTGCGCTTTAATTGTTAAACTTGGAGGTTCTTTCACTGGGGAGGCGGTGGGTACTAGCACAGGTTTGTTTTCAGTGGAGGAGCATTTCTCCAATTCTCCTAATAGCTCTTCCCTTGAACAACGGGGTTGACCAGCATGGGCTGAGACCTCCCACTTTAGTTGAATCCTCCACTAACTGGGCTATATTGGTAGCTCCTATGTGCCTATCCATTTTGATTCTAGCCTTCACTTCATTCCCTGTGTGTTGCAATTATGTGGTTTCCAGAGTTTTCCAGCAACGAGGCACAGATACATACACTGATTAGATAATATTTCAGCAGCTGATTAGATATTTTGTCTGGCGCTGCCCTGGACCTCAGGATATCCCAGGGGTCTAAAAACAAGGATTTTGGTGAAGGTTTTCCAAGGTGGCTATAACTACATTTTAAAAAATCAAAATCCAAGACTTGTGGTTTAAATATACTAATAGAGAACATAGCTAAATATGTGAAATCAGGCTGTCCTGAAAATCCAGAATGTTGGCATGATCATTATATCTATGCAGTAGAGTACTCCTCTTCTATGGGTGCTAGTTTATCCTATCCCTAAGCATGTACTTCTGGAGGATATTCAGGTCTGGTGGGGCCGAGACCTCATTTCCATAATACTTCATTGCATGAAGTGCCCTGGAACTAAATGAGATCATTTCTATGATTCTGCATCCTAAAGGCCAGGCAGAAACCACGAGTGGGACAAGATAGAGGTCTATATTCTCTTTATCTACATGTTATATTCTCCTCCCCCAACTTAGGGGAAAGTACCTTTGAAATAGAAAGTATTTTAAAATTTCTTTTCCAGCCTAAAGTGAAGACACTCTCTAGATGACCAAGCTTGATTGGTCAGCATGGTAGGCACCTGTTGGAGACTCACCTTGCCACTGAGCTGAGTTTGCCCTCTGCTCTGCATGTCCCCCCAGTCCCTGTTCTTGTCAGAAACCCACTCCAGGGCTTCAAGTCAGCTCCCTTGGTCTTGGCCCTCTCATGGGGATGGCTACCCATCATTTCATCTGGGAAATGAGCTAACCATGGCTGGGCTGGGAGGGACTCCACTCAGGGCCCTTTGCCCATCCTTAGCTCCAGGAGCTCTTGATTGCCACCCTCCCTCCCCATGACTGCCCTGACCTCTCAAGCTCTTGCAAACTTCTGATTGCTAGCGATCTCGGCTCTTTGGGATTTCCTCTACCTCCCTCCCAACATGAGTGCCCTCCTGGTTTCTTTGGCTACTCACTGGGGCCCCAGATTCACTGCTACCCTGGACTGGCATTTCCAGGGATTTTGTGCATTCAAATTAGGTGAATTGTAACCCATTCCAGCAATGGCAAGGACTCCAAACACAGGCTTCCCACCTGCTTCTTGGGCCCTTTTCCTCTTCCTCAGTTTCTTCTACCTCTTCAGGTTCCTCAGGACTCTCACCCTTCTGTTCTTCCTCCTCCTCCTTCAGGTCTTGAAGTTCTTTGGTCTTCTTTAGACCTTCTTGGAATCTGGGGGACAAAAAGGAACAGTTGAGTCTGGAAAGGCCAGATGCCGTGCATCCTTTCCTGAGTTCCTAGGGGAGGGGGCTTGAGCAGCACCTCTAATCATTATGCACTTCCTGTGGTTCCACAAAACAGGAAAAAGCTGGGAAGCTCCACTGAATCCCAAGGCAGCTCATGCCAGTACCATTTCCCCTCACTCCTCAGTCATCCTTCCTGTTTATGTGACAGTGTGACAAAACTGATGCAGATAAAATGTAGTGCAGGATCTCCTGACTGGGTTCTTATCCCACAGAACATTCCATAGGCCTAAGATTGTATTTGTTCTCCATGTGACTGTGGAGCTTCAGCCTCTCATCTGTGAAAGAGGGAGGGGGACACTCATCTCACAGGGCGTTGGAATGTTTTTTGGAAGTGCCAGGCACATGGCTTGACCTAGAGAGGTAGTCAGTAAAAGTTTACAAAACCAATGAAGGAGTTCATGCCCATGCATTCCAAGGATAGAGCACAGTTGTGGGTGAAAAAGGCAGGCTTTCCAAGAGAAACCCTTGTGGTTTTTCTCCCCCAGGATCAAAATTACCCCAAACATACTCTGTTCACTTAACCTATGCTGAGTGTCTAACACTAGCAGTTTGGTCGGGCAAACCCACCACTGAAGCCCATGGGTTCTGTGTCAGTGGGAAGCTATTTCTCCCTCATAGGCTATGGGGGCAGTAGACACTCAGGCTGCCATACATGGTCAGAGGGGATTATTTCTTTGAGGTTTGGGCCCTGCTCAGGACTTGCTTCGTCTCTGCAGTGCTGACAACTGGCCATAGGTGCTGTAGAGGAGGGGAGAGTTGGAAGTTGAAGGGAGTCTGTACGTAGGAGGAAGGGGTGACCAAAGCAGTTCTCGGAAGCCGAGCTGCAGCTGCTGCTGGGCACCGTTGGCAGCAGCAGGACTGCTCTGAGCACGTGTCAGGAAGCCTCAGGCACCGCCAAGAGGGACCCGCCCAGGGCCCCTGATTTCCAGACTATTCTGAGCAGTGGCATTCTGGTGGCTCTCTGCCTAAAAAGAGGGCAGTCTATCTAACCACACCCGCTGACCCTGCTTCCTCCTGTCCTTCCTGTGAAACAGTCTTGGTCTTTCCTACTCAGTTCCTTCCTGTAGCAAGGAGGTCCTGTGGCCACTGGCTGGTTTCCTACGGCCTCTAAGAAACAGGAAAGACCCATGGGAAGGCATCTTCTGAGACCTGCCAGGTGCCCTCAGCGTGGCCGAGGTCTGACTCACCCCTTGCTGAAGGCTTCTTCCTTCATCCTGGCCTTGGTCTCCTGACTAAGCTCCTCCAGGCAGCTCAGGGTCAGCGCAGGAGCAGAGGCTTCACAATCTGGGTCCCCATTTGTCTTTCCACTAGTGAGAAGAGGGAAGCACAGGGCATCATTTCAGAAAAAGGTGGAAGCCTAAAAACAAAACCACGTTTTTGGCCCGATTCCTGATTAGGAGTGCAGAAACTCAGGTTCTTTCAGTAGCTTTCAGATTTTTTTCCAATCCTTCTACCCTGAGACAAGATTTTATAAAGGTCCTAGTCCATGAATTTTCCCCAGCCCATTAAATACGACACCAGTTCCCCTTCTCATGCTCCCAAAGTGGCATTTATTCTTATTCTGGGAGGTGCTGTGATGGGTGTGCTACAGCACTGAGATGAGGAAAATGGGGCAGAGCAACACATTTAAGGTCATTCCATCCCTGCCATCCATCTTTCACCTGAAGACCCCCATTCATTTTTTCAAATAGCCACTGAGCATGACTAAGCCACAGGCACATTATAAGGTGCTGGAGGCACATTAGAAAATAAAGAAATGCTTTTTACCAACATAGAACTTAGCGGAAGGAAAACCCCCAAAAAAGGAAAGAAAAAATATGTGATTAATTACAAATTATAACTTTTATGCAAGAAATTCTGTACAATAGGCCGGGCGCGGTGGCTCACGCCTGTAATCCCAGCACTTTGGGAGGCCGAGGCGGGTGGATCACGAGGTCAAGAGATCGAGACCATCCTGGTCAACACGGTGAAACCCCGTC
>NW_016107580.1:213049-303094 GCF_001604975.1 Cebus imitator | reverse complement strand
AAAAAAAAAAAAAAAAAAAAAAAAAAAAAAGCAGAGGAGAGATTATCCCAGGAAGAGAATGCAGGTTATAATAAAGACTCTGAGACACAAAATGTACTGAGTTATTTGAGAAATTAAAAAGAGGCAGTGTTGCAGGAGCTAACTTTTGGACAAGAGACATTTGCAATCCCTGTGAGGTATCCAAAGGGAGATGTCAAGTAAACAGTTGAATTCACCAAGTGAGTAAGGGAGGAGTTCTAGGCTGGAGATATTCATTTGGTGTCATCAGAATATAGATGGTATTTAAAGTCATGGGGATGGACAAGATTGCTTAGGGGGGTAATATGAGGAAAGACAAGAAGAGGACCCAGGACCAAGCTACGAGGAACTCCACACTTGGCTCAGGTGGAAAAGAAGGCGTCTTCAGAGGTGGCTGAGAAGTAGCAGCCAGAGAGGTAGGAGGAAACCCAGGAGTGGGTGGAGTCTTGGGAACCAGGAGACAAGAGTGCGTCAAGGCGGGAAGAGTTAAAGGTGCCACTCACCTCTGAGAGCCTGAGTCCAAAGCGCACAGACAAGGTGACTATTAGACTTGATAATATAGAGTTCAAGAGGAGCCTCCATGTAATGGTGGGAGCCAAGCACAGGTTGGAATGTGAAGTAAAGAAAGGGAGGTGGGAAAGGTGAAGCCACAGACACAGCACTCTGAGTAGGAAGGACAGTAGAGGGGTGTGTTGGAGGGAGTGCACAGCTGAAGTAGGTCAAGGGATGATGCACATTTGAATGTAGATAGCAATGGTCCAGTAGAGAGGATGAGAGAAAGGGATGCCCAAAGGAACCCAGCCTTTGCAAAAGGAAGTAAAGACAGACCTTGGAAAAATGGAGAATCTCTCCTTGTTTGTAGCAAAGGGACCAGGATGATGAAGTTGTTGGGCTGGAGATCTGGTGAAGGAAAGTGAGAGAGCTCCTATGGGAATGTAGCTTAGGTATTCTCTATGAAGTGGAAGGCAGGGTCATCTGCTGAGAGTGAGAGGTAGAGGGGTCTAGGAAGGTTTGTGGAGAGAAGAGGGGTGTAAAGAGTTCTATGAGAAAGAAGGAAAACATACTAGAACATCATGATAGGATGACTGGGCGGTGCTGGGGGATCACTGGAGGTATGGGATCACAAGTTTAAAGGAAGTATCCAGATGGCTATGCTTTCCCTAGAAATCCTGCAGCCCACATTCGTGCCCTGATTCCCAATGGGAGCAATGTCGTCATGGAGGAGTCCACCAACAAGGCAACACTATGAGCAGAGCTTTCCAGCCAGGACTCTGAAAGATCACAGCTGCCACTCTCCCTGAACTCTCAGACAGGGTTTATGAGTGAGCCTTGTATCTTCTCTTCATTCTTGGCATCAGTTTCCCATCTCTTAGTTTTCCTCAGACCTTTTAAAATTTACATTTAGTCAGGCTGGAAACCACAACCCATTGTGAACAAGAAAGATAACGCTCTAAAAATACCAGCTATTCATAACATTTCTCCTTTTGCAAATTACATTATCCACTCCCTTCCATGTGACCTTGGCCTAATGTGCAGTTTCCTATTTATCTAAATGATTGGAGCAAGAGGAGGAAAACATAGCTACAGCCAAGGGCAGGGAAAGTAATTCTTTCATGAAATATATATATGTATACACACACACACACACACACACACACACACACACACATATATATAAATATAGGAAATGAGATATTGGTATCAGACTTTTGAATTCTTTTATATACAGCTGTCAGCCTTAGAGGTTCCTTAATGTTAAGCATACATGAAGGAGGACAGTGTAGTATAGAGGAAAAGAACTTGCCTCAGGAAAACCTGGATTCAAATCCCAGCTCTAAGACATGCAAATTACTTAATCTTCCTGAACTTCAGATTCCTCAACTGTAAAATGGGGATAGTAATACGTATCTGATGGTGGAGGTGTAAGAATTAATGAAGAAATGTAAATAAACTTTCTGGAATATGGCACTCAACAAATTATATCTGTTATTACTATTGTTATATAGTGTAAATTGATTGGTACATTTTGGGAGCAATCTGAGCTACCTCCAAATATGACTCATAAGAAATCCAGGCAATTATTTATGTCACCAAGGGAGAACTTGTTATACATTACTGAGACACTTCAGAGTCAGAGGAACCCTAAATGTGAACTAATTTAAAGTATGGTAAAATTAACATTATATCTTCATAAAATGGCTTTAGTAAATTTCTCAGGTGCATGTCCATTGCCTGTCATCACACATCACACACGTTAGAGTTTTACAGACAAGTGATGGTAAACAAATCTCTCATTGTCCTTGGGTCATTTTGTCTCTACAGACAAAAACTTTTCCCTAGCACAGCCAGGAAGGCCATTTCATTGACCCTTTTACATGCAGCATTTCTGTCCATTTCAACTCCCCTATAGGGCTTTCATATACGTTCTCTCATTTGATCTTTCCAATGATAAGAAGAGCTAAAAATTAACTTATGTATCAGGCTGTGGTCTAACATCTCACTTAGGGTACACAAATGATCCAAGAAGGTAATGCTGCTCTCTGTTTGATAGATGAGGAAACCAAGGCTCAGAAAGTTTAGGCTGAGGAATGAGAACCGCATTCCAAGTGATTTCATATCTGTCAAACAGAGAATAGTAATGCCTTCTTGGGTCATGTGTGAGCCTTAAGTAAGATGCTAGAACAGAGCCTGATATATAAGTTAACTTTTAGCTCTTCTTATCATTGGAAAGAGCAAGTGAGAGAATGTATATGATCTTGGGACCAGACCAAGATCATACAACCAGCATGTAGTAGAGCTCAAATTTTACCCTGTGCAGTCTGTTACGCGCCCATTCTTCTGACTGCACTATCTGCCACCTAAGTGGGGTATTATCCCATTTCACAGATAAGAAACCCAAACTCAGGCTGATTGACTTGCCCAAATTCATGTTACGGGTGCTGGGACTCTCACCTTGGTCTTCTAACTTCATGTCAAAATAGACTTTCCAGCCTTCCATGAACACCACCTTTCTTTCAATGGAAGTCTTTTCCTTTCATTCTGCTGAGTGAAGCCCTTCCTGTCCTCAGGCTGGAGAGTGGCTTCCATGCTGCCACTCTGTTCAAGGCTGCTTGTCTAGAGTGTAAGTGGCTAGCAGGGCCTTAGTTCAATGTGTGTGTGTGTGTGTGTGTGTGTGTGTGTGTGTGTGCGCGCGCGCGCGCACACACGCGTGGTGGGAGAGGGGTTGCAGGTAGGGTGGGAAATGGGGGAAACACAATATGTAAAATGTTTGCTGTTTTCTCCTGACCTCTAGACTGAGTTTCCTAAATATCTTCTCTAACTACCTGGAAGTTTCTCCCTACGCATCTTTAAGACTAAGCTCAAATGTCTTCTCCTCTGTGAAACCTTCACTGGTGTTCTCCCCTCCTCTACACCCTCTGGTTAAAGTTGATTTCTCCTTTTTTTTTCTTGAGACAAGATCTCTCTCTGTAACCCAGGCTGGATTGCAGTGGCACGATCTTGGCTCACTGCAACCTCTGCTTCCCAGGTTCAAGTGATTCTCCTGCCTCAGTCTCCCAAGTAACTGGGATTATAAGCATGCACCACCACGCCTGGCTAATATTGCTATTTTTAGTAGAGAAAAGGTTTTACCATGTTGTCCAGGCTGGTCTCTAACTCCTGGCCTCAAGTGATCCACCTGCCTCGGCCTCCGAAAGTGCTGGGATTACAGGCGTGAGCCACCGCACCTGGCTCTCTCTCTCCATTTATGCTGCCACTGCATCTCTGTGACAGCATGACTCATAGGGAGGACACTGATATATGTTTTAGATACCTGCAAATGACTGTAATCACAGGAAGAAGGACTATGTTTGGGTCAGAATAGTGCCTGGCACACAGTAGATGCCTTTAAGTGCCTGTTGAGTTGCATCGGTTTCACTATGACTTAACCAGTCCCTACCTAGGAATGTTATAGAAGTCACAAGTCCTTTCTGTAAATGGTTATTTCCTGAGAACCCAGTGTTTGGGATGGGCTAAAGGAATCTGTAACCATGGCTATAAACTGGAGCTGAGCACAGCCTCTACCCACCCTAGGGATTTCTGGCCCAAATGCTCATGGATCTTGGCATCTGTCCCTTGCCTGAAATCCTAATTGCTTTCTTCCTGGGATGATTCGTGAAAATGAGGCTCACTGTTCTCACATATCCACGAGGTCAAAAATGTTTGTCATTGTGCTCAGCTCTCAGTAATATGAGGATCTATTTAGTCAAAATATGGTTTTGGACAGACAGGTATATTAGATTCAACTTTTCCCACATGGTAAACAATATTTGAAAATGACTACTGTCCTTTGTGATGGGCATATCTTCTTGGGATCAGCAAGGCTTCCAAGTCACCCCCACTCCCATGGTTCCCTCTGACAAGCCCAGCCCAGGGAACCTAAGCTTCCTTACTCCCCATCACTCAGTCCTAGATCCCTGGGGTCTATCACAAGTTTATTGGGGGAGGGGAATTCACTCCAAAATATCATCAGCAAAGGGGAGTTGCTTACTGTACAAATTTAGCAACCTATGAAATCTTTAAGGAATTTACCCTGGGCCCTTCAAAAGTATAGAAAAATAGTTATTTTAGAGATAAAATTGCTCTGTGATACATTAATGTAACAAGACCTTTTTGACACTAACCCTGTGCATTATCTACATCCTGGTTTTGCTGATCTTTCTGTGAGTGGTTCCACACACACCCTGTCTCTCACCCCGACTCTGCTTTCTACTCCATGCCCAGCCGGTCACCAGGCTCTTCCAAAAATGGCTCTTAAATCCATCCTCTTCTCTATGGTCACACTGATCTGTTCTTCCAGTTGGGTGGTCTATTAAAAGCTTAAGAGCATCTGCTCTTCTATCTACCAGCTTTGTAGCCTCAGGCAAGTCATGATTTCTCTGAGCTTCAGTTTCCTCATCTATAAAACAGAGATATTAATTGTATACCTAACTCATGGGATTACTGTGAGGATTAACTGAGATTTTTAATACAAAGCAATTAGTAAAGCACTTGGCATAAAGCCAGAGTACAGTAAATAGTTAAAGGTAATTACCATTGTCATCAGTGCAGTAAATAAAGATAATCACCATTGTCATCAGTGCAGTAAATAGTTAAAGATAATCACCATTGTCATCAGTGCAGTAAATAGTTAACAGCGATCACCATTGTCATCGTTATCATTATCATCATTCCTTGAATGCACCATACTTCATCGCAATGACAAAGCTGGGAATGTTGTTAACCTCCTGTTCACATAGATAATTATGTAACCTTTAGAGTTTACTTTAAAAATAAGTTCCTATAGGGAAGCTGTTTTTTGAGACAGGGTCTGGCTCTGTCGCCCAGGCTCCAGGCTGCAATGCAGTGGTGCAATCTCAGCTCACTGAAACTTGCGCCTCCTGGGCTCTAGCCATCCTCCCTCCTCAGCCTCCCAAGTAGCTGGGACTACAGGTGCACACCACCACGCCTGGCTAATTTTTACATTTTTTTTGTAGAGATGGGATTTCACCATGTTGCCTAGGCTGGTCTCAAACTCTTGAGCTCAAGTGATCTGCCTGTCTTGGCCTCCCAAAGTGCTAGGATTACAGGCATGAGCCACTGTCTGGCCAAGGGGAATCATTTTCTAATCTTCCTCTTCCCCCACCTCTCTTCCCAACTTCCCTCAACCTTACACCAAAATTGGGCTAGGTGCTCATTTTCTGCTGCGTCATTCCCTTAGCAACCTATACTTTCCTAAGATGCCACTCAACATGTTGTATTATATAGGCTGCTTCCCATCTGTCCTGCTAGACTGTGAGCTCCTTGAGTATATTCTATGTGCCTGGCTCTTGATGATTAATTGTTGAAGGAATGAAAGAACAAAAGACTACAATTGTGTAGCTATTCTGACTTGCAGAACTGCTCTTGAACTTTGTTTTTTCTTCATCTTTGAGACTAAATTTAAATATCACTCTCCACCCATATGTTTAAGTCTGCAGGTTCCTAGGCCCTTGTTGAGTGAAGAGCAGTTCATTATGAAATGACCTTCAAGAACAAGGCTCATTATTCTTTGAAATCTCATGGAGCAGTGTATTTTCCTGTGAGTTCGCCACAGGCTATTTAATCTGCTTATCCTTTGCTTAGCCAGCGCCTTTCCTGTTCATCACTGTATGCTTAGGAAAGATAAAATCACTTTAATACGAAACTGAATACAACAATCTCCAAAGCAATGTATATTAAACTATAGCACATTCTCTTTCACAATATGGGTAGGGCAGCTAGAATTGACTGTCTTTGTGTATAGGACAGAAGATAGGAATTCATTTTTACTCATATATTGTCTCATTGTTAGTCTGTTGGGAATTGAGTAAATGTTTCCAGTCTTAAATGGAAATTATTTAACATTTTCAGAAATCCAGAAGGGGAAGCTGTTGTTCATCCTGAACACCTCTTCCTCTGAAGATGCCCTTCCCTCTTTGCAACCCTTCTTACATGGGTGTATTCCCAATTGGCGAGTCAGCCCCAGCACGGCTAACAGCAATCTCTCTGGTCATCCCGAAGAGTGAGTTGCAGGTACCTTCTTCCTGGAAACCTCTGGCTTGACTTGCCTTAATCCCCATTCTGTCCCTATCTCTCCAGGTTCTAAACCCCTGAAAGGTGATGCCACTATTGATCATCACCCATTGACACTCCTAATTTGGGGCTGCTGCTTGTTGTCTTGAATTTTATACCTCGGTTTCTCTTACCAAGGATAACTCATGTTTTCATGATCCCCACTGCCTTGGACAGAAGTGCTCAACTGGCCTGGCAAGAGTTCTACAGAGTTCAGGCCCCGCTCTGCCATGATGAGAGTCTGTTGAAGAGACCATCTGCCTTGAGTAGCTCTGCAGGCCTACAGCTGAGAATGGAGCTAGAGTTGAGGGTTCTCTGAAGTAGAGATTCGGGCACCCACAGGGAAGGTTTGCAGGGAGAACTTTAGTGTGCTTCTCAGTCAGAGCATCAGGTGACCATTTCTGAAGAGATTCAGAGGCCCTGGATAAAAGACTATGACTCTAGGGACTTGGTAAGTTTCTGTAAACTCAGTTACTTCCATGTGGTGGTTGTGTCACTTCTTGACAATTTCCCTGTAGTGATCAAGAAAAGACAGAGAGAGACCCGAAGAGACCCTCTATAACACAAAGGACCTGTGAGCTTATGGGGGTGAGGCGGCAAAGAGAAGAAATGCTGGGCAAACCTCAAGACTAACAAGCGACAAATCACTGGGTGATAAGCTGGTGGCTGCACATAATAAGAGATGAAGGAAACAGGCTGAGTCTGGAGGTAGGAGTTTGTCTGTACTGAAAAGGGTCGCTTTTCATTCAACATACACATTCCCTGATAGGTAGCAAAACTTTTCTCACAGCAAAGAAAAACAAAGGACTGAAGCTGTCTTGAGGCAAGGAAGGAGGAAGAATAAGGTAGATCTTCTACCAAGTGAGAAAAGACATAAGGGGAAAATTCTAGAGGCAGCAGGTGTGATCCAGATGTTTCTCAACAAGCAAATGAAATAATTTGAAAAGTAAGCTATAAACTCCTCTGAGTGCATAGAAACAGCCTGCCTTGCTCTGGTTGAGGATGAAAAGATCTGCAGATTACATAGATGCTAGAAAATAACAGACACTGCTGGCTGCTAATCCAACAGGCATTTTCCTTCCCACTTCCTAACAGCAACATGATTCTGTTTAGGAATTTACTCTTCTTCATGGAGTCATTTTGCTTTATGGGAAGCTG
Organism: Cebus imitator; assembly: GCF_001604975.1. Classification (NCBI taxonomy): domain Eukaryota; kingdom Metazoa; phylum Chordata; class Mammalia; order Primates; family Cebidae; genus Cebus; species Cebus imitator. The sequence continues at coordinate 295,309 of NW_016107580.1, read as the reverse complement.
ACCCTCTCACCAATCCCAGGGAATAGCTGAATCTCATAATGACAATCCCATTCCCAGAGTGATTCTTTTAGAAAGGGACTTCCTTCTAGATTTGCCTATGAGATAATAGGGAAGACTGGTGAAAGGCTTCTGGGTTTATTCCTAAGAAAGGAACATGGCAAGAAACAGTCCCTTTCTTCCTCTAGGTATTGTCCTGTCTGGAGCAGCCATTTGCTACAATCTTGATGATGAAGTTAACATACAATGTGGCCAGAGGTAAGGAAATTGTAGACAGGCTAAGCTACAGCCCTGCTGTGCCGTATCTGGAGCAGCCTAACCTCTGGACTTATTAAGTCCCATTGAGCTGGGGCTTTCTTTTGTCTATAATCCAAAGAATCCCAACTGACAGAGAAGGCTCCAATCTGGGCTCTCTAAGATTGGGTACACTTGGCCTCAGTCAGAGCATCTTCCTGGTTCAAGAATTTTGCAAACAGGTTCTGAAATCTTTGTGGGTCTCAGACTCCCATTCATTTCCCTTAAAACTTAATTTGCTTTCCACTGCATTTTGAGGGTGAGGATTGGAGGAAGGAAAGTAAAACGGGGAAATTTTCCTGAAAGATCCTTGAAGTTAAGAGGAAAATTGACAAACTTACTTTTCCAAAAGTGCAGGCAGTGCTGAAGTGACAGGTAGGTTGCCTCTCCCATTGGGTGGTTCTGACTGAATGGAAAACAGAAGACAGAGAATTGAGGGTAAGCTACAGAAGGCAGAAGCCAGAGCTGCTGGGTCCAATGATGCTGGGAGAGGGGCTGTTGCTTCTGTTCTTTCCTCCATGCCCCCACTTTCCAATCTGCCTCTGAGCCCAGGCCTTGTCCCTCCCCCTTGGGCCTTCCCTGTCCTCCTTTCCTCTAGGGCACATGCAGCTTGCTCCTTTTCCTTCGCCTCTTCTAAGTTTCCTTAAGTGAAGAGGTGAATTTACATTTTGAGGCTCCATTCTGGAGAGGAGCCATCAGTTTTTCTCTGTCCTGCCTACCGGCTGTGACTGAACACCAGTGGGCCTCCTGCAAATGCGGGTCCCAGGCTCCCTGTGATGGACAGTGATGGGACAGGCCCATCTCTGTTCCCCAGGACTTCCATGTTGTGTTGTTGCAATGGATTTGGTTTAAGTAATGGTTCTCAATTTTGGCTGTACATTAGAATCACCTGGGGGAGGTTTTTTAAAAAGGATTGATCCACTCCAGAATCTTGGTGTGGGGCCTGGGGGAGAAATGTTTTAAAAGTACCCTATGTGGTTTTTAATCCATGTCCCTGATTGCCAGCCCCTAGTGTAAAGGAATATATATTTGGAAAACACATTTATGCTTTTAGGCAAAGTATGGGAAATAGATCTGCTAAAACACTCTAACCAGCCCTCTCCAATATCCTTAAACATTTTTTTTTCAGGTTGCTTTATTTTAGTGAGTAATTTGGGAATTTAGGTTGATTTCTTAGATGATTGAAATGCTTGAGGCAGGAAGCAGTGAATACTATCCGTTGGCATTACATGGAACAGAACCTGAACTTCCATGTAAATCAGATTGTTTCCTTAGAGCGTAGTGCTAGTCATAGACAGGGAACAGAGAAACCACTGAAGAAAGAATCAGAAAAGTTTTAGAGAGAATTAGCCAGATGCACAAAGGTCTGGGTTACAGAAAATATTTTGTTAGATACTGTCTTTGTCTAAAAGACATGGAAATGTATTTTTCCTGATTACTAATACATACTTATTCTAGAAATATAAAAAGGCATCAGGAAGAAAATAAAAATGAACTATTTTACCATTGCCTAGAGATAACCATTATTAGCTGTTTCACATATCTTCTTCCAGAAATTTCTATGTCTATACACAGAAACACACTCTTTTATAAAGTACAAAACAGAATTATACTGTTTAAACACTAGGTTTTGTATATCCTATTTTACTTGCTTTTGATTCGTAATACATTATGGACAACAATTCTACAGAAACCCCTTATAGGGATATCCATTTGCTTAACCAATCTCTTAGGGAAATGGGGTTGTTTCCCATTGTTACGAACAATGCTGCCATGAACTGAGGCAGGATAACAATGGATTAAAGAACTCAGGCTCCGGAATCAGAGAATCTAGGGTTCAAAGCTATTCTACCACCCATCACACGTTACAAACATCAGATACTTAAGCCCACTGCAGAGTAGAGAAAAATTATAACCACCTTGGCAGACTGTGGTGTAAGCCCCAAAAGAGTTATTGTTTGCAAAGAATGCTGAGTGCCAACACCATGCTCAAGGGCACTGCGACTTCCCAGAGTAGTAGAGTACATGCAGCCTGGTCTATATTGAGTTTTTGAGCCTATCACTCAGACTCTACATTGGAAATGTCCTCTCCTTGTTGACCCTGTCCCGCCTTTGGCCACCCCCTTAGAAGTATGATGGAACAGCTTATTCTACTATCCTGTGCTGGAAGACAGATGTCATCATACTTACCAAGGCTGGTAAGGAGGGGATGGGTGATGAGCTGGGAGTTTGGCCAGGCAGATTCAGGGCATTAAACTTGGGAACCACGGCAACACTGACCCTCCGGCGAGGCATATTCTGTGGAAAGAGAAGTGACCAGGATCACTGTCTTGGAGGTAGCAATAGCCATAGTTCAGAAGGGCTTGGAAAAAGCCTACTCATTTCTAATGCAATAATGGCATTAACTGGATATTTTGGTTTTGCAGTAGCAATGATGGATTGGTGTGGAGAGAGTGGCTAAAGTTGACCCAAATTTTCTGTTTGTGGTGAGCAAACGCTCAACCTGTTCTATTTTAGCCTATGAGATCTTGGAGATACAGAACAGAAATGACCCCACAGTCTCTGTGTAACACCCTAGAGAGTGTATTAAAGCTGTCTGTAGCAATAGGAAGGCTTATGATCATTTCATATTCATTTAAGGGATGTATATATAGTTAGGGAAACCATGAGCAAGAAAAGTAAGATGTCAGAGGCTAAACTTGAGAGTGTGGGAAGCCGAATAGAAACCATGTTCAGAGGTTCTCTGGCATCCATGGATCCCAGAATGAACGATTGCTTGGGTGACTATGGAAACTTCTGTGGTACTCCTTCCGGAGCTGTGTTGTTCCTTGGACATACATACCTTTCCCAGTGTGAGGGACATGGACCGTGCCGTGCGAGGGACCCCATCTTCTGCAGCAGGGGAGAACGGAGAAGAGAACACAGGTAAGTTTCAGACTAGGCACCAGCAGGAAACAGAAACTAAGCTACGGTATCCACGGGTCAGAACTGGCCCTCAAGGGATAGCCCGAGGGCCTGGGTGTTGGGGACACTGAGTTTGGCACTTCACCCTCTGAGATGGGGCTGCAGAGTGGGTTTTTTGTTTTTGTTTTTTTCACAAAACCTTTATCCTAACTCCACTGCTCACTATAGGAAGCCCCAGTCCTGGACCTCTTATCTGACGCCACTAAGCACACTCAGAATAACACCCTAGATGGTGTATGAAAACTACTCAGCATTACCAAGACTTATTGGGTCATTTCATGCTTGTTCAAGGATGTAGTCAGAGAAACTATGAGCAAGGAAGGTGTGGTGCCAGTAAATAATGAAAACTTGCTGACAGTAGTTTTAATGTTACTTACCAAATGACTCAGAACAAAGGAAGCTACCACCCTAGGATTTTCTTCTCCTTACTATATACTTTAAGTGACAAAACTCATGTAATACATTTAGCTTCATACCGGGATAATACTGCCACCAGGAAACCCCTGAGTATGTGCAGAGAAAGGTGTTTGCTAGCTCAATTCAGTTTGACCAATATTATCTAGTCTGCATATCTCTCTCTTCTTACATATCCATATATTTTTGCTATGTCTCTTGAAAAGCACATAGCTGTATGTTTTTTCATTGTTATTATTATTGAGACAGAGTCTCGCTCTGTCACTCAGGCTGGAGTACCATGGCACAATCCTGGCTAGTGGCACAACCTCTGGCTCCTGGGTTCAAGTGATTCTCGTGCCTCAGCCTCCCAAGTTTTTGGGATTACAGATGTGTGCCACCACGCCTGTATTTTTAGTAGAAACAGAGTTTCGCCATGTTGGCCAGGCTGTTCTCCAACTCCTGGACTTAAAGTGATCTGCCTGCCTTGGCCTCCCAAAGTGCTGGAATTATGGCATGAGCTATCACACCTGGCCTGTTTTTTTTTTTTTTCATAATTTAATCTGAGGCTCTCTACTAACCAATAGGTTTATACTAGTTATATTTCTTGTGATTAATATATTTGTATTTATGTCTACCATGTAATTATATATTTTCTATTTATTTTGTTTTATTCATTGACTTTTTCTATCCCTTCTCTCACCCTACACATTTGTTTGGAAATTACACATTCTATTTTTAATCTTTAGCGTGTCCTCTTAACTTTTGAACATATTGACTTTAAAATTAAACAAGATCTCTATTCTTTTCTTGAATAAACCTTAAAACAATAACTCTCCCTCTTCATTATATTGCTTTCCAGTATTTTTATTTCACCTTGCTTTTGTATTCTCAAATTATTATGTTTGTTGGTTTCTACAGAGTGCTTATTTAGATTTATCCACATTTACAAATGTCTTTGTTCACTATTCCTTGTATCCTACTCCTTTCTTCTGAGCTCAATTTTTTTTTTAACTTTTATTTCGGTTCAGGAGTACATGTGCAGGTATACATAAACTTGTCATGAGGATTTGTTGTACAGATTGTTTCGTCACCCAGGTACTAAGCCTAGTAGACAGTATTTATTTTTTCTGCCCCTCTCCCTCCTCCTACTTTCCACCCTCAAGTGGGCCCTGGTACCTGCTGTTCCTATGTTTGTGGCTATATGTACTCAATGTTTAGCTCCCACTTATTAGTGAGAATATGCAGATTTGGTTTTCTGTTCCCGTGTTAGTTTGCTAAGGATAAGTGCCTCCCGCTCCATCTGTGTCCCTGCAAAAGAGGTGATCTAATTCTTTTTTATGGCTGCATAGTGTTTCATGGTGTGTATGTACCACATTTTCTTTATCCACTCTGTCATTGATGGGGATTTAGGTTGATTCCATGTCTTTGCTATTGTGAACAGTGCTGCAACAAACATTTGTGAGCATGTGTTTGAGTTTGATTTCATTCTTCCTTAGGTACATCCTCTAGTTGTTCTTTCAGCAATGGTCTATGAGAGGTAAACTTTCTCTATTGTCTCCAAATGGTCTTTACCAAGCCCTCAATCTTGCATGGTACTTTAGCCATTTGTGTTCTCTTTGGTTGACAGTTATTTTCTCTTAGTTCTTTTAAGAGATTATTCCATTGCCTTCTTCTATTATTGCCATTGAGAAATGTCATTCTTTGTAAATAATCTGCTCTCTTTGATGACTTTTAAGATCTTCCCTTTGTCTTTACTGTTCCACAGTTTCTCTTTGGGGTATTTTTATTTTTCCTGTTTGGAATTCACTATGTTTTCTGAATCCAATGACTGATGACTTTGCTTAGTTCTGGAAAATCCTCAGCCATTCTTTCTTAAAATATTTTCTTTCCTTGATTTTCTCCTTAAGGATGGCCTAAGAAATGTATTTGGTACTTTCTCATTCTACATCCTATATTCCATATCTCAATGCTTCTTTCATAATTTTAATCAATTTATTTCTCTGAACTGTATGTTGGGTAAATTTCTTAAACCTATCTTCAAATTAGCTAATTTTTCTTCAACTGTGCCCAATTTGATTTAAATGTTACAATCAAGAAAGATAAACTAGGTTATACTAGCTTACTAGCATAGTAATAATAAGCAACTCCAAAGTATTAGTGGCTGATAACAAGGAAGATTTGATTTGCTTATGCCACATTCCCATCTACTTCTGCATCTGCGGCATGCTCGGCTCTGTGTTTCCTCACTCAGGACTCAGCCTAATGGGCCTTCTAGTATTCTGGAGCAATGATGTTTATCATGTTAGGAGGAAGAAACAGGGCAGATTGCATACTAGTTCTTAAAGGCCTAGGCTCAGATGTGACACGTCCTTCTACTCACATTTCATTCCCCAAAGCAAGTCCCATGGCCTTGCCTTGTGACTTCAAGGAGATGGGTAAATGTGTCCAGAAGAAGAAGATCTGGAATAATGAAGAATAGCCTCAAATATAGTAACTACCACACCTAAACTCATGAGTTTTTAATTTCCATGACTTTATTCCTCATTTTGAAAAGCTCTATTTTATTCTTCTTTGATAACTGTATTCTTTTTCTCTATTTTTGATCCATTCTTTTATGTCTCCAATAATTTTTGCTGTTGTTAGAGACAGGGTCTCACTCTGTCACCCAGCATGACGTGCAGTGGCACAATCACAGCTCACTGCAGCCTTGACTTCCTGGGCTCAAGCAATCCTCCCACCTTAGCCTCCTAAGAAGCTATAAGTATAGGTGCCCACCACCACATCCAACTAATTGTTTTTGATTTTTATTTTTTGTAGAGATAGGGTCTCACTTTGTTGGCTCACTTTGTAGGCTGGTCTCAAACTCCTGGCCTCAAGCAATTTTTGTACCTTGGCCTCCCAAAGTGTTAGGATTACAGATGTGAGCCACTGTACCCAGCCACCTCTAACAATTGTAAGCTTATCTTTAAAGGATTATAAATCATTCTACTATAAAGACACATGCACATATGTTTATTGTGGCACTGTTTATAATAGCAAAGACTTGGAACCAACCCAAATGCCAATCAATGACAGAGTGGATAAAGAAAATGTCACACATATACACCATGGAATACTATGCAGCCATAAAAAAGGACAAGTTCATGTCCTTTGCAGGGACATGGATAAAGCTGGAAACCATCATTCTCAGCAAACTGACACAAGAACAGAAAACCAACCACCACATGTTGTCACTCATAAGTGGGTGTTGAAGAATGAGAACACATGGACACAAGGAACATCCATGGGAGGGGAACATCACACACCAGGGCCTGTTGGGGATTGGGGGGCTAAGGGAGGGGTAGCAGGGGGCGGGGGGATAGGGGAGGGATAGAATTAGGAGACATACCTAATGTAGATGACGGGGTGATGGATGCAGCAAACCACAATGGCACATGTATACCTATGTAGCAAGCCTGCATGTTCTGCACATGTACCCCAGAACTTAAAGTATAATTTAAAAATTATCAGATCATTTTATTTTCTGAGGTTGAGATATAATCCTATTGTTTGATATACCTGATGATTTTTGTTCATGATGAATTGTTTCCTTGTGTATTTTATAATTTTAAATTGTGAATTCATCTTCAGTGAGGCTTTATTAGAGGAATCCTGTGTGTCTGGGTACAGAGTTTGTCTCTCAGAGTGCTTTTCTGCTTATTTCTGACATGTCTTAGGGGTACCATCTTGCTGTCCTTTTCAAATCCTCTGCATATTGCATCATTACTGCTGTCTCTTTGTGACCACATACTTTTCCTCTGAGGGAGGAAAAAGCTACAAAAGCCCAGGGTGAAACAAATTTCCTTATTTCTCTGCTGGTTGGTGATTATTATTTTTTCCTTATCCAAATTCCATCCGAAGATATTGTCCTTGGAAGGCCTTAACTTTCTGTGGGAATCTGTGTTACCTCTCTGCCACAGGTGTTCCAGGCCTTCTCTCAGATCACAGGCAAGTGTGAAAGCTCAGCCCCCAGATAACTGAGGCTGACATTCATCCCTAAGGAAGCTGCAGGGTCAGCTTGGTTTCAGTTCTCTTTTCTTTTCTTGTATCTGGGTATTTCAATTTCTTTTCCTGTGGATTCAGCTATTCTTTTAGACAAAGGTTTGCTTTATTTTGTCCAGTAGACATGTGCTTGTGGTCAAAAGATGTTCAAGTTTTCCAGTCAGCCAAAATAGCAAATAAAATATTCTTCATATGTGAAGAGTTCATATAAATTAATAAACTACCAAGCTTACAAGTGGGCAAAGGTCATAATTACAGAATTTTAAAAAGTAGAAATACAAATGTTTCATAAACATTTGGAAAGGTCAAGAAATACAATTAAAACAATAAAATAAGACTTTTTTGCTTATCGAAGACATGCGTGTTTATAAAAAGAAAGAACAAGGATGGTGTCAATCGCACAGACAGTGAATTGAGTATTGTAACCCATTCAGTGAAAACATCAATGGGTTATTTAAAAATAATTTGCTTTAAGAGCCTTATAAATATTTCTTTCCCCTGAGCTAGTATTTATACTTCTAGAAATCTACATTAAGGAAATAATAAAAAATGCAGACAACTGGTAAATTTCATATTCAGAAAGAAACATGTTTTTTTTTTTTTAAAGTGTATGTATCGCCTTCCTTGAAATCAGGGATATTTTATTTACTGTAGTCTTCAAAATCCCAGGCATAGTCAAATATTGCAGAGGTTGTGTGAAGACTTAAGACACAAACACTATTAGGGAACAGTCACAGAGAATCTTATGGAAACAACTGCTGAGTGGTTACAGCCCCTCTGCCTAACCCAAGCTGAGGTACAGCTTGGGAGAACTGGAGTGGGGACACATATTGGAAAAACACGTACAACTATTGTGACCTTTCCTATGGTGAGCATTTTCTCATCCCCACTAGACTGAACGTGGGACTCTGTAGTGTGCTCTCCTTGGAAGTCTGCTTTCTTCTGACATAGCACTGGCTATGCTGCCTTGACTTCCCAAAGGTTGGGAGCTCCTTTGGGTCTGTGACTGTGTGCCCGTTACCTCTATATTCCAGTATCGTATAGGGTGAACCAAAGGTGATCAATCAATGTCTGTAGAATGAATCAATGGGGCTCAAGGGTAACTGTTCATCCCATAAATCTTAGGTAAGGTGGTTTGCAGGAAACCTTGTGTGGCAATAAATGCAGGAGTCCATGCATTAGGATGCCTTTGGAAGCAACTTCCCCAGCTTCCACCACTGATGGAAAATGGTTTGTTAGAGGTCCAGGTGCATGTGGGTCAGGAGCCTTGCTGACAGATCCAAGGCAGACAGTCTGGAACATGCGTGTGTGTTGCCTTTGGACTCTGGGACGTGTCACTGATATTCTCCAGGAAACTAGTGAAACCTCCTGTTTATAAAGGTTTCTCCATCTGTTATACTTTCTGTACTTTCCCTCCTCCAGCTCTTGGTAACACGGATGTTTGCATTCCACAGGGATTCCTGTTGCTAAAGGGTCTGTTTTCTCCTGCTAGCCACCTTCATCAGCCAGAGTCCAAACCCTGACAGTGCCCATGAAGAGATCTGGTCCAAGGCACCAACCTCTTCCTCCTGGACTGAGAAACAGCCTCCCAACTCGTCTCTCTTGACCTTGCCTTTTGCACAACTCCAATATATTGTCCACTGAAGTCAGAATAATCTAAAAACAAAGCCTGATTACGTCACGTGGTGTAAACTTACCAATGACTCCCTGTTGCCTAGGGGCTTAAATTGCTATCGTGGCCTGGCATATGGCCCCAGTCTTCCAAGTCTCAGTTTCAACCTGTCACTACCACACCCAACACTGCCACTATGGCAAACTGTTTGTTTCAACTTCTTTTCACCCTCAACCTCCACACCTTTGTCCATGATACTTTCTCCACTCGGGATGTATCTTCCTCTGTTGGCTGGAGAACTCCTATTTTTACTTTAAAACACCGACCAGATAGCCTCCCTGTTTGAAGCCCTCCTTGTCTCCCTTCAAGGCAGAATCAGGCGGCCCCTCCTCTGTGCTCCTACAGCAATTCGTATAGAACTTCTAAACAAGAGCATTTCTTTGAAACATTTGTCTTATCCACGAGTCTGCTGTTTTTCTCAGTAACATCTTCACCAGACTCTCACTCCACCCTAACTGCCCAGGTTTCACCGCTTACCTGGACTGTTACAAGAACATCTTCATGGGGTTTCCTGTCCCTGGTTTGTCCCAACAATGTAATTGCCACACCACAGTTAAAGGAAGTCTTCTTAAACTACATATATGATCAAGTCATTTTCTTGATTAAAATCATTGGTTGGATCCCTAATGTTTTCCACAATAAGGCCCAAATTCCTTCACATGTGCTGCCTAAAACGGGGTCCCAAAGCACAGACTTATAGGGTCTAGGGTCACTCCCAGACCCTGTAAGTCCAAGAGCTCTTGAGGCCTGTGGGCTTTGTATTGTGGTCAGCCACTGTCATTTATTGCTCTGGGAGTTAGGAAGTCACTTTGGGAATGCTCATGTTTCCTGGTTCCAGACTACCCTGCCAGGCCCACTGAAGCAGCTGCTGGGAGGCCCCTATGGGCAGTACTGGCCAGGGGCAAGGAGTCTTGCCCAACTGAAAATAAGTCCTGGGCTGCTCTGACAGCTCTAATCCTAGGCAAGAGCTCTCACCTTGTAGTGTGGGAAGAGATGGCCAGGGGCAGACCTGTGTTACTTACAGTTAAATGATTACAAGCTTGCTTTGCTTTTAGTACACTGAGATTTGTGCCATGGATCATATCCGAACTATGGTGCAGTAAAATAAAAGCAGAAATCAAGCGGTAACAGGAGGCCTATGGCAAAGACCATCTGAGAGCGCCCTGTCACTGCAGAACACTACGGTGTGGTTACAGAGCAGAAAAAACTGCTTCGGTCCCACAACTCTTCACAACATACAGTTTGTGTGAGGATCTTGTCAAGGGAGCTTATGCAAAAGATTCTGGGAAGTAATGCAATCTCTGCTCACAAGACTTTGAAGGGTCTTTGCAGATGGGAGCTGGTAAGGTCAGAAGAGAACACCGGAAGGCCACAGGCTCTGCTTATGTTCTCACAATACGGAGCAATTCCGATGGCTCTGTGACCACAATTCTTGGGAGATAAAAGCCCCTTGATGCACTGTGTGTGGTCAGACCCTATGGCGCCTTATCCTTACCTGCTGCACCTCTCTTGCCAGAACACCTGGATAGACAATGGGTGCTAAAATCTCAGTGCCCTTAGTTAGCATTTCTTAGGAGAACTATGTTTTGCCATTGAATGCTGCAGACACATGCTCTTCCTCTGGCTAGCCTCCTCCTCAACCCCCCTCTCCACAGCCTGCAAAATTAACAAGATAATTTACCTAGTAAATGGGAGAGTGGTTGGACTCCTGGACCCATGCTGTAAAATTCTATTCTTGTGTCTTTGTCTTTATTTCTTTTCTCATTCCCTCATCACTGCTGGGACACGGGCACCCATGCCCAGGGTTGGGCTGGTTCCCAACATCATAGGGCCAAGATGGGGCAGGGGCCTAAGTCCTTACCAGAGGGGCCACAGCTGCGGCTTGAGTTCTGATTTGCAAGCTTTTTAAACTCCATGAGCTCCGCATGGTCCTTCTCATACGTCCTCTTTAGATTCTCCACATACTGCATCATCACTTCTGTTGCTTTCGACATGCGCTTTTCCTGCAGGCAAGAAGTGTGTGAGTACATGAGGCTATTGGAAGAAAGCCTCCATCGGCACTTATTTGCTCTGAGCTAGGGTCTGGGCTAGGAGAATCGAATGGACACAGGGACAAGACTCTGCCCTCCGAAGAGTTTGCTGTCTGCCATGTGAGCTGAGAGGTAGACTCAGCACTGCGCTCAGGGAGAATAGAAAAGCACAGCCACCACACTGCAGGAGATGAGAGGTAAAGGAGAGTTGTTTCTGCTTGCAGAGAACGGGTCAGGGGAGGCTTCATGGAGATGGAATTAAGTGGATATGGGGATGTGAGCAGCATCTGGGCACATAGACCAGGGCAGGAGGGACAGAGCATTCAGGCCAGGGAACTCCAAGAGGAGTCTAGAGGCAGGGCAGCAAAGGGCTTATATGTAGATGAGGATTTATCCTCTGGACAGGAGTCCTCTGGAGAGCAAAGAAAGGCACTATGACAAATTACGCTGGGACAATCGACATAAACCAGGGCTGTCCAGAAAGCCCAGACACTGCAGGCCCTCCTACCTATGTAGGAATCAGCAAGCAGTTGGGTCTATTCGTAAGTCTGGGTTGTGAAGGACCTTGAATGCTAGACAAAGGAATTTGCATTTATCCTGAAGGAAAAGGGGAGCCATTGAATATCTCCCTTAAAGTAAGAGAGTAACATCATCAGGTCACAGGTATGGGACTCAAGGGAGTGAAACTGGTGGCAGTCTGGTGGAGTGAGAGCGGCAGGGAAAGACAGGATAAAGCCTGACCTGACCCCGGGGAGCCAGAGAGGAAGGCAAAGACAGAGGCATGGGAGCCAGGACGAGGGAGCCATTAGGAGAACGGAGCAGACAGCATGAGTGGCAGGTGGGCTGAGGTATGCGTGTGGGAAGCCTGCAGACAACGAGAACAATTTCTCTCTGCTCACACCCCGCTTAGATCCCTCAGAGGATCTAGCTGAGACCCTGCCTGGCCACAGAGGGACATACCTAGTGGCTTCAGGGAACAGGTCGCACAGCCATGCGGGGCTGAGACCAGCCACTTCTCTAGAGTCCTCCTGTGTTACTACTCCCAGCTGGAGTGACTTACTGGGCACCACTGCTGAGTCAGGTGTCCTTGTCCTGAGGGACACAGGGTGGGACGGCCCAGTGGCTGGTCCTCCTTTTATTTACCAGGAACTGCTCAGGCTTCACTACCCCAGGAACCTCCTCTCGTGTAACCAGAGCAGCAGGACACAGATTCATGTCATAGCAACAGTAATAACAATATCCAAATGGTTTACAAGCACGGCAGCAACCCTCCGTGGCAGATACTGTGACCATCCTCATTTTACACTTGAAAAGACTGAAGCAGAGAGACCTCGGTAAGTAGCCCAAGGTCACACCGCAAATGAAGGGTGGAGCCAGGACTGGAAGTGGGGCAGTGCGCTCCTGCTACCACGTGCGGGGCCAGGGCAGTGCTCTGTGTGCTTCGGGACTTCAAAGTGGCCAAGAGAGAAACAGACCTGGGCCTGTGCCCCGCTCTGCCACTCACGAGCACTTTTACCTTCGGAGACTCTGCATCTTCCTCTGGGAAACAGGATATGTATAGGGCTGCTGGGTGGATTTAATGAGACAAAGCAGTTTTTCCTAAAGCAAGTTTTGTCGAATACTAGCTCCATGGGAGTTGAATAGGTATTTTTTGAGAAAAATGAAATAGAGGGGTGTGGGGGGAATTCTTCAGTGAAATACATTGGGGAACTATGTAGGTAAAGTGAACAGCCTTTTCCACCACAGGACTTCTTAAAGCCTTGATTAGGCCAATGTGTTAGAAATTTCCAAGAAAGAAAGAGAGTATGCAGTAATCCTCCAGCTTGTGCATCCATGGAGAACTTTTTCCACAAAGCATCTTGAGGGTTCAGTGGTCTGCTAAAAATACTCTGAATAATACCGAAATGATGTACATAGGATGTCTGGCCCAGAGGAAGCCATCTCCAAGTGGTATCTGTAGTTGCCACTGCTCCGGTGATTTCTCTACTTAACGTAGGTAGAGCAGAGTCAGCAAGGCTGGGGGCTGGAGAGGCTCACCTGGCGGATGGCGCCCACCACCTCAGCTCGGCTGGAGAGGCGGGCAGCCAGGCGGTGCAGGACAGCAATGTCCTCCAGTAACTTCTGGTAGGTCTCCCGGTGCTCACAGTGGTGCCAGAGTGAAGCTGAGGACTGAAGAGGAGTAGGAGCATCACCTGGGATCTTCAAATAACGTTATGGACTAAATCAGCAGTCCCCAGCCTTTTCGGCATCAGGGACCGGTTTCATGGAAGACAATTTTTCCACAGACCTGGTGGGGACTGTACCTCAGATCATTAGATTCTCATAAGGAGGGCACCACCTAGATCCCTTGCAGGCACAGTCCTCAATAGGGTTTGTGATCCTATGGGAATGGAACGGTGCTGCTGATCCGACAGGAGGCAGAGCTCAGGAGGTTATGCTCTCAGGCAGCTCACCCGCCGTGCAGCCCAGTTCCTAACAGGCCATGGTTCAGTACTGGTTTGCGGCCCGGCCCAGGGCTTGGGGACCACCGGACTAAATGTTTTTGTCCCCCCCCCCACAGTCATCTGCTGACTTTTGGGGGAATACATCCTAACTCTTTAGTGTGATAGTGAAGTGGGGCCTGGGTGAGGTGATTAGGTCATGAGGGTAGAGCCCCTGTGAATAGAATTATTGCTCTTATAAAAGGGGCCCCAGAGAGTTCTGTTCTCTTTCCGCCATGTCAGGGTATAATGAAAAGGCGGTAGTCTGCGAGCCAGAGAGGGTCCTCACCAGAACCCGACCGTGCTGGTGCCCTGATCTTGGACTTCCAGCCTCCAGAACTGTGAGAAATAAATGTTTGCTGTTCAAGCCACCCAGTCTATGGCCCTCTGTTACAGCAACTCCAACTGACTATGACACATACCAAGCCTAGACTCAGCTCTCACGAAACCAGCTCTGGGCCCCATCCAGGCTAAGAGAAGTGGCCTCTGCACGGCCGTGGCCACAGCTTCTTCTGGTGCTTGTGAACATGCTATCCCTGGCTGGCCTGAAAGAAGGAGTCACACCCAGGCCACGCTGCCCCCTTCTGAGAAGCTCCCAAGGGTTTGGAGACCTTGCCCACAGCCCTGAGGGAACCAGGCCTTTGGGATCTCTGCCTCAGTTCCCCCAGCTCTCTGAGGAACACTCTGTCAGAGTCTTGCCTCAATTTTTCACTTCAGGAGACTGTACTTAGTACCTGAGAGAAACATGACACCCTGTATAGCCCTTGGAGACAGTCCCTGCTCCAAGGGCTCCTCACATCCCAGCTCCACAATTACCGCAATGGAAGCCTTGAAGTTTTCCAGTTCCTTCTCGGTGTTCTCTTCTGTCAGGTTGCGTTCCCTTTCAGCCTGGCTAATTCTAGATTCCAGGGTGTAGCTGTCATTTCTAAAGGCCAAGGATAGTTGTACAAACACGTTCTGTTGGGAACAAGAGTGTGAGACAAGGTGCCAGGAGGAGTTACTGCAGAGGGCAAAGCTGCAGTGTGTTTCTCGTATGAGCATTTTACAATAGCCCCTGGAACCACCTGCCAAAGCAGCCACGTGCAAGTGAAAAGCCCACTTCACCGGAAGCCACAAAAAAGATGGTGAAGCAGTAACCCAAGGTCCATGCTAGGCCCTTCCCAGAACCAGGGGGGCAAATGTATTTTACGAAGAAAATGAGAAGAGAATAACACTTTGCATTTCACTGAATTTTAAGAAAATAACATCCTGTATCTGGGTTTAGTTAAACTCAGACCAGTGCAGCTAATTGTGTAAGCATTTGGATTTATGCTTGGATTTATTGCATGAGGGGCTTTGGAGATTTTGCATGAAAATACTGTATTGAAAGAAACTCCATGTGAGATGTAAGCACTGTTGACTTAAAGCAAACTTCAAGCAGCATCTAGTCTGAGTATTCCAAATCCTATATCAATAAAAGCTTTAAGTAGCTGCCAGGAGATTAAATAAGGTCAGATATGATTCTGTTAGGATAAGCTTTCCGGAATAAATAAATGTTTCATGCCAAAATTTCAGCCTGCACAAACAGAATTTTAAAAGGTAGTATTGATCATACATGGGATTCCTGGGATAGCAGGAAACTACTAGGGAGAAGGAATAGACAGAGGGACTTCACACAGGAAGGAAGCAGTGGTCTTCAATTTTACAGCCATCATCTGCCCTGAGTGGTAGCAGATTTATACCCTGCGGGGTTAGTAACCACAGGGGCTTCTGAAGTTCATGTAACATGGCCTATGGAAGGCAATCATGTCCAGATAGAGAACTGAAGGCACAGAACTGACCCGATGATGATGATGGCAGTATTGAAAACTCCCTATTGAGCATCTACTATATGCCAGCACAGCTATTCATTCTACAAATTCATGTAATCCCCACAATAACCCTCTGGAGTGGGGAGTGTTACACCTGTTTATGGGTAAAGAGGCCAAGACCAGAAAGGTCATTAACTTGTTCAAGGTGACACAGGGATAATGGAGTCAGGATTTAACCTTGGACTATCTGATTTGAAAGCCTGTTTTATTTCCACCGTGCTGAGAGCTGTGTCCATAAATATATATCTCTGCAATCAGGATTTTTGGACATTAAACAAACTACCCATGGTCCATCTTCACAAATGTCAGTGGGTGGGCTTTGAGCTCAGAGCCCAGTGCTAGAAATTTTCTGCCTTACCCAGCCTTGGTCAAGTCTATGAATAATGCTCAATGATTAATTTTCTATACCTTGATTAATCCCTTAACAGCAGTGAGACATAAAGAGCTCTGAATTCAATGAGAACACTTGAATCTAGGTCTCGATTTTGCTAAGTATAGTATCTAGAAACTTGGTGTGTTTATTTACTCAATTTTCTCCTTTGTGCTAATTCCTGCTCCACCTGCTTTTCAGAGCTGCTGGGAAGGTCAACTGAAAGGATGGCTGTGCGTGCGTTATGGACTGTAAGTGCCTGGGCTGCGGGAAAATTGTTGATACTATCTGTGGTAGATACTTCATACTGTCTGTCTTCCTCTGCTTATCTGGTCCACATTAGCAGTTCTCACTGTTTCACCCATAAGGTCTCTTTGTCCACCACAGAATGAAATGCAGAGTCCTCTCAGTTCACTCACAACCCTGCTGGGACAAGGAGGCCCCTGAGGAAACGGGGAAGGCCAGACTGCTGACAGCACAGCCCTCTGCCTCCGCTGAGCTGGCATTCTTATAGCTGAAACCCTGAGGCCAGCCCCCTTTCCCACTAAACCAAAGCTTAGAACTTGTAATCTGACCATTTTTCAGTAATTTTGAAATAAATTTGATACAATTCTGCAGGCTCCCAGCTGACTTTGTATACCTAAGTTATACATTTAAAGAATATAAACAATGCCTACAGGAATGTAAAATTTCCAACTACCTTCTCCCCTCTGCCCAAATTTGTCAAAATCTTCCACGAACGGAGTGGGAATGGAGGCCGCAGTGGTTCAAGAGGGCCGGTCATGAATGTTCATATTACCACACAGTCACTTTCTCGTTTTTGTCTAAAAATGTCAGGGCCAGAGTCTGGAGGAAGGATTGTTTTGAATAAGTCCAGTCAAGCACAGGCACTAAATTTGAAAACGCACTTGAGTCACTTACCTCAACTTCCTTTTCAGTGAGTGGAGGGGCGCTGTGAAAGGAAAACACACAATTAAACTTTAAGCAGCGTAGTCAATAAACCCAAAGGTGACTCTGAATGACCAGCAGACCGTGTGTTTCCAGGGGTGGAGTAAGCTGCGTTGCTGAGACTGAAAAGATGCAATGTCCCCTTGCCTGAGCTCTGTCACCTGGGAGATCCTGACTCTCATAGTGCCACGATTATCAATGTGACTTTGGACAAGTTACTTAATCTCTCTAAGCCTCCGCTTGCTCATCTGTAAAATGGGAATCATATCACCTAAGTTGCAGAAGTATTATAAGCACTATATGTACTCATGTATGTATGTATATGTGTTTGTATGCATAAATATATGGCTCTCAGGAAATGTGACCTGTTCATGTTAACGACGAACTCACAGCCTTGCTATGAGAAATAAGAAAATGCATGTGATAAGGACTTCATAACTCATACACATCTATGTCCATTATAGTTGTTCTGGGGATATCCACCCAGATCTGCAAAGCCTCACCCTCCTCCGTCTCTGAGGGCCGTGACAAAGGTGCATGTGGGCAGAGAATAAATGGTAGGAGAGAGTGGCCAGGATTCTTCTCCACAGCAAGAACTTCTGATGGCTAGAGTCAGAGTGGCGAGAAAGCCCCAGATGACACAGAGGCGTCCTTTTAAGCGGTTCCCTGTCTGTGTGGTTCCCACAGCCGGGGCTCTCCAGCCATAGGCAGTCCCTGCATCTGCAGTCCACTCAGTGTTGCTGCTGCTACTTCTCTTGCTGGTAAGTAAAGCTGGCCCTATCTGAAGCCCAATGTAAATAATGCACAGGCCCTTTCCTGTGCTGGGGCAGGGAGGCCTGGGAGGGGTCCTACCAGTGTCACAGAACTTGGCAACAGAGCGTGCCATCGATAAGCTTCTCAGGAAACACAGCTTCCTCTCTTGAACAGGTGCGAAGGAACCCCAAGAGCAAAGGTAGGGGTCAGCCATCTCTGCAAGAGGCTGGTTCTCACCCCTAGGGAGAAATATGAGTGCCTTCCTGTCAGGATGATGTGACAAGACCCCATGGCCATGAAGTCAGCAGAGTCCAGAACATGGGACAAACAACTGCAGGGATGTTTGACGCTTACAGTTCTTGTCACAACTCCACCCATCAGGCCCTCGCCTTAACTGTCATCTACAGCATACATGTATGATTTAAATGATTTAGCAAAACTTGCCAAGTTTATTTCTGACTCCTGGGTTGTCGGGATATTATGTGAAATGTACATATTTTCATAAATTATAAAGCAAACATTTTTCGATTTCAATGACTCACATTCTGCTTTTTTGCTATAGAACACACCCACCTTATTTTTATTTATTTATTTTTGGGGACAGGTCTTACTCTGCTGCCCAGGCTTGAGTGCCGTGGCAGGATCACTGCAGAGATGGCTTACTGCAGCCTTGAACTCCTGGGTTTGAGCAATCCTCCTGCCTCAGCCACCAGAGTAGCTGGGACTATGGGCATGCCACTATACTTGGCTAATTTATTTTTACTTTTTGTGGAAATGGAGTTTCACTCTGTTGCCCAGGCTGGTCTTGAGCTCCTGGCCTCAAGTGATCCTCTTGTCTTGGCCTACAAAGTGCTGGGATTATAGGTGTGTGAGCCACCCCACCCAGTTAGAACATACCCACCTTATAAAAAAAGCGGGGTGTGAGGGGGACTCTGAGGACTCAGAGAAGTGTGATTTAGGCAAAGAAGCCACATGGCATTTTTGCGGGGAGCTGTGCCTTATAAATGGGCACAGGTACCTGAGGGCATAACTGTGAGCCTCTAAAAGGACAGAGCATCTTTTCATGTGGCCATTTGTATATCTTCTCTGAAGAAATGTCTATTTAAATCCTTTCCCCATTTTGAAAACTTGGTTATCTTTTTATTGAGTTGTAAGACTTCTTTATATGCTCTAGAAACAAGTTCCTTTTCAGATAAGCGATTTGCAAATATTTTATTCTGTGGGCTGCTTTTTCAGCTGGGTGGGTGTTTTCAGCTCAAAGATCAGGTGAGATTCTTAGTGGGTACAGCTCAGGGAGGCATGAGTGTCTTTCTTGGCATTGTTTGCAGCACAAAAAGTTTTTATTTTGAGGAAGTACTATTTATTTTTTAAATCTTGTCTCTTGTGTATTTGGTGCTGTATCTAAAAAATCCAAAGACATGAAGACTTACTTATATTTTTTCTTTGAAGAGTTTTATAGTGTTCTGACAGTTAGGTCTGTGATCCATTATGAGTTAATTTGTGTGTTTTGTGTGAGGTAGGGGTCCACCTTCACACTTTTGTGAAGTTGTTTCAGCAGTATGTATTAAAACTACAATTTTTTTCCTCTGTAAATCTTACCAAAATCCTTGCATGAGTGGCTTTTTTTTTTGTCATTTATCATTTTCACATCTCAAATTATTACTTTACCGCAGAGGTCTTCCTTGACCTCCTACCCAACGTTCCATTCTCATGCAATTCTCTAGATGTGCCCTATTTTATGGTCTTTCTACCAATTTTACTCTTTCAAATCATTCATTTGGTTACTCAGATATTATTTGTACTTTGGGAGGCTGAGGTGGAAGAATTACATGAGGCTAGGAGTTCAAGATTATCTTGGGCAACATAGGAAGACCCTATCTCTACAAATGTTTTTTAAAAACTTAACTAGTCATGGGTAAATGGTATATCTGGGATTGAAACCCACGTCTGCTAGCCCAAATCCCATTTTCTGCTGCCACGAGCTTCTTGTGACGCTCATGCCTTCAGGAGTTGTGCCCACCTAAGAATCCCACCTGGTCTTTGAGTTGAAAACACCCAGCCTGGGTGTTTTCGTTAGTCTTTTTGTTTTGAATACATTATTCCTATCTAGACAATTGGACTTTGGCCCTTCTGGGGTCAAGAATGAAGACTGGTCTTCCTCTGTGTCCCACCTAGAATCCAACACAGGGGCCACTCAGTACAGGGTCTTCTGTAACGCACATCTCGATTTTACCTTCCAGGGAGACTCTTGTGGATCCGCAGTTTGCGCAGCAGCACATCAGAAATATTAGGCATGACGTCTAAGCCACTCTTTGACTCTTCTTCCTCAATAGCTGGGGAGAGTTCAGAAGGAAGCCCTGAAAAAAAGTGCTTACTTATAAAATGTCTCTTTGAAATCACAGTAGTACTGTTGGCAGCTAGCTTCAGGGGGCAAGGAAGAGCTTTAACATTTATAAGTATCTAGTTCTACGTTAAGGGCTTTTTAATTGTTATATTATCCTCACAATGAGCTAGAATTTAGTCATCTCATTTTACATGTGGATAAACCAAGGCTCAGTAAGGTTAAGTCACTTGCTCAAGGTTACAGAACTGGCAAATGGCCTGGCCCGACTTTAAACCAAGGCCTACCTGCTTCAAATGTTATGTTCTTCCCTTTGCTTCCCATTGTACTAAGCTGGCAATTGGAAGCTGGTTGGCTGTTTGGCTATAATATTTGGGAAGAAAACCTGCTCTTTGGCAGGTTTCTCAGGAGACCTGTTGTTCAATTATTCCTCCTTGGATAAATTCAAATGTTTCATATTCTGTATCCTACTTAGAAATCAGCATCTGTTCCATACCCCATAGATAAGAGATTTTCCAGCATAGACCTAAGGTTGCTAGATCTTTTACAGATCTCAGAAACATAAATGCCTACTCCTAGTCAACAGAGCCAATGAACAGTTGTTTTTTTTTTTTTGTTTTTGTTTTTTTAACCTTCTAAAACTACCTTGGGTCTGGGCTTTGAAGAAGGAATGAAAAAAACAAGTATTCTCTTCTTCATAAATCTTTCCCCTGTTTGAAAACAGCTCCTGCGCCTCTCTGAAGCTTCTCCAGACTCTAGCTCCTTTTTGCAACAGTTCATTGTGGTCCACTGTGGCCCATAACCTCGAGACATCGTCCCATTCCCACACACATTCTGGTTTGTTGCTGTCCCAGAGGCTCAGATGTTCTCTAACAAGCTCTTAGCACAGAAAGACTTTGGTAAATATCCCTGGCATTGATGTTTGCTATTCATGCAGCATAGATTTTGTGTGCCTGACTATGGGCTTACAGTGCACTTGGCATTAAGCAAAACTCTCAACCTGCTTAGTTGAGCCAAATCAGGTATCCTTGTCCTGTACATTGGTTACTTTCCATTTTCATGCAGAACTTCATATTTATCCACGTTTTACTTTTTCTCATGGATTTTAACCTAGCAGCTTTCCAACCTGCTCAATCATTTTCTGGGATCCTAGGCTAGGCTAGAGACAAGGACTATAGGCACAGTTGTAGCCATCTAAAGAATTAAGATTGGGAATCATGTGAATAGAAAGAAGCCTCACCAAGGCAGACAAGAGGATATCTAGTTTGGCTCAAGGTAAAAAATGTTTAAATACTTTGAGCTTGCCAATAACAAAATGGTAGGCATGGATTCCTTGGTACTCAAGGTATCCAAGTAAGCTGGAGGATCCTCTGTCAGAGATGGGTTAGTCAGCAATTTTTCTTTGGATATAAGATTGAACGAGAAGTTCTCTTAGCTACCTGTCACCTCTCTGGTTCTGTCCTGGCATTTACTGCTCTCTGACAAGGTTTCCATGGTAAACCCTGTGGCACGTCTGGCATCATTCTGCCTTTATGTATGTATCCCTATCACACTCAACAGAGAGTCAATTGAGCAGCAAGCTCCTGAGATAGCTATAGGATGATCCTATAGCTATAGGATATGAGGTCTAATAATGAAGTGAAATCCATACCAGGGTTTTTGCATGGAAAAGTTTCCCAAAATAGTGCCCGAAGGGTAATGCCAGAATTGGTGGATCCCAGGAACCAACCACCTTCCTCCTGAATTCAACCAAATTAACAAAAAATTTCAAAACCAATAAAAAACATACCAGAAACTCTAAAATACGAGAAAAGGCAATAGTCTTAAAATAGTGACTAGAGGCTGGGCGAGGTGGCTCACGCCTGTAATCCCAGCACTTTAGGAGGCTGAGGCAGGCAGATCGCCTGAGGTTGGGAGTTCAAGACCAGCCTGACCAACATGGAGAAACCCCATCTCTACTAGAAATATAAAATTGGCCAGGCGTGGTGATGCATGCATGTAATCCCAGCTACTTGAGAGGCTGAGGCAAGAGAACTGCTTGAACCCAGGAGGCGGAGGTTGCCGTGAGCCAAGATTGCACCATTGCACTCCAGCCTGGGAAACAAGAGTGAAACTCCATTCCCAACTCCCCCCCCACAAAATAATGACGAGATACAGATCAAAATTACTAGAAATAAACTTAGAGCTCCCATCCATAATAATGCCTTATTCTTCTTCTTCAAAGAATCAATATGGAAAGGAAGATGGGAGAGAAAAAATTCTTACAAAGAGTACAATACCACAGAATAGAGAGGGAAAGGGACGGAGGAGGCAAGTAGGCAGTTGTCAGAGGAGATTCAGAAAGTTTCCCTAGAATAGAAGGTTCTCCATTCCATCTTACCAACATTTCAAAGAGGGAAAAACTGCCTGGGCTGCCTGTCATTTTGCTTTTCTTACTGATGAGAAGAGAACGAAGGCAGAATGATCTTACCGTATTCTATCAGAGTGGATTATCTTGAATGACATGAAGGGATTTGCCAGGAAGAAAGACTAAAGATAAAGTAAATAAAACATGCCCCTCTGAAGGAATGAATGGCAGGAGACAAAATGGAAAGCCCCAACCACCATGTTTTCCCCCAGCTCCTGAAAAACAGTGGCTAAATTCCATGGATTATCTCTTTTCCTTCCTTTCCTGGTAGAGGAATGAGTGGCTGTTGGGAAGCACTGGGTCAAGTCTGGAAAATAAACTCACCAACAGCTTGTCTCTACAATTCCAACCTAAATTGGTGAAATAATCTGAAACCCACTACTAACCACCTCCAAAGGAATAAAATATGCCCCCAATTTGGTATAACAAACTCATGTTTTGGACTATGAACAGAGTTATGGAAAAAGAGCAGAAACCAATTCTACAAACATCTCTATCTTAACTTCCCCTTTTCCCCACCACCCAGGCAGTAACAAAACAAATATAAAATATATGCTCCTCAACTAAAGCACTAAAGGGAAGGCAAAGACATCTCAGCCAAGGTAGACAGGAGTCAACAAAAATTAACCTATAATACAGTATATCTAGGGAAAGGGCATCAAGGTAGAAATGTGCAAATCAAAAAGAAATAAGAGGAAAACAGATGGCATGGCAACTATACAAAAATACTATAGCCAAAAGAGGAAGGAAAGTAGAAAGGAAGGAAAAGGGAAACATGCAGGAGACAGATGTGAGGATGGAAACATAGTCGCAAGAAATACGTCAAAAAATGCAAAAGTACACTTCTGTGCAAATATGTACCACAAATACTTTGACTCTAAAAAAAATAAGAACCTGAAAAAAAATTAAGAAATTAGAATTGGGATGAGAAGATCATGCAAAGATGAAAGATGATTGTTATTTAAGAAAACAAATTGAAGACCAAAATAAAGGGACTAATCAAGAAATTGGGAAATATACAACCAACCAATTTATTGGGAAAATGAAGGAATAAAACAGATATAGCTTCAAACTGAATTAAAGGAGGGTGGTAGAGATTGAGTAATCACAAGGAATGCAAAGAAGGAAAGAAAGTTTGAAATATATAGAGATAAAATAATGGACCTGGAGTTGAGACACTGATGAACATCTATGCATTATGTTGTCTCTAAAGTAGTGAACAAAACAAATGGAACAAAGAACATATTCAAAGATGTAACAGAAGAAAAATTTTCCTCACTTGAGGGGAAAGTTGAACCCTTCAGGTTGACCACACCATGTTAAAAAATATATTCAAATGCTTCATGCAAAAAAAAAAAAAAAAAAAAAAGACAAACATCTACAAGGGAGGGTGAAGATTAAGAGGTGCTAGAAATTAGCTCCTCCCAGCCCTCTCCATAACTTTGAATATAATGGAGCAATATCTACACAGTTCCAAGGAAAACTGTCACCCAAGAATTTTGTAACCATGCAAGCTGTTCTTCAAGAATAAGACATATTTTTCAAACGTGATAGAACTCAGGGAACATAACACCTCTGAACTCTTCTAGGAAAATGTTGGAAAACAAAATCCAGTGAAAAGAGACATAAATCAGAATAAATTTGGGCAAGATGAGCCATGGTAAAGGGACCAGTGATGAGCATGAAACCCTTTTACATTTAAGTCTAAGGCTAAATAACTGTGGAAACTATGGTTACAGAATATGGAATGTAAATGTTATAACCTTGATGTAAATGTTATAACCTTGAATGTAAATGTTATAACATAGGTTATATATATAGAAATGTTACATACATTCTATATATAGAATTCTATATACATAGAAATGTTACATACATTTCTAACATAGAGTTAGAAATGGAAAGGTAGAAAGAAATGTGAAGGTGGGAAGATACTCAGCCATTCTCATCTTTTCCTATAGGAAGCCAGTGGGCACTACTGTAGGGACTACAAGTTCTTATCTTCTGTGTTCTTGATGTTCTGGCACCTGGTGCCTCAATGCTGCATAGACAGCCCCTCTCAAGGCTAGCTAATTCCTAGAGTTAGGAAGCAACTCTCCTTCAAGTGTGTCTTTGAAATACAAACCAACCAATCCAGAACACACACCTGCAAACATCTCCTTTATCAAATTCTCACACCAAGCCAATACTCCCTCTGCCCTAAATCTGCCCAGGGCCAGGTACCTGACAACTAGGGGCCACCCCTATAGCCTAGAGCCTACCAAAATTATTCAAACTACCCAACCCTAAACATATTCAGGGTACCTACCCTGCTTCTACCTTTCTTCTCCAAGAAAACCCCAGTAAAGGCTTGGAGCCATTTCTCCCCTCACCACTTCTGCCTTCTGACCCACCCTGGTCCTTCCCCAAGGGGCCCTGTATGATGTGCCATGCATCCTGCTATTAGGGATCTGTGAGTATAAACCTATTCCTTCATGAGAATCATCTCCAGGTCTCTGTGTCATACCATACCTGATTAAAACAAATGCCAGGTCCAAAGTTTAGATCAAATTTAAAACCTATAATGCAAAAAGAACTACCTCAGTAACTTCAAACCCTTTATGCATTTCATAATACATTTTGGCACTTTTAGAAACCAATTTCTCTTCTTTGGAGGAAGCAATGACCAAAATTCAGCAAGTCCTACAGTTTCACTTCACTTCAAGTTCAATTAAATTTTAATACTTTCAATTTCAAAAAGTATATCTAGTATAATCTCCTTCTTTTTCCTTTCCTCCTTCTGCATTTGCCGGGAAGGAGATGTTTAGTGTAAGCTATTTTTACTTTCTTCCCTGTATTTTTCACTATTGTTTGAATTTTTAGATAATGAACATAAGCCACTTTCAACAAAAGTAACAACATTATTTTCAAATATATCTCCCTGTATAGCTCATTCCAGTGAAAATATTTGTTTCTGGCCATGTCAGGAACTTAGAAAAATAGCTTTTGGGGCTCTGGTTAAAGATTCTCTGAGTCCCAGGATGGCTCCCAAAAGTCAACGCTGCCACTGAGGGGTAAACTTTCTTTACCTCTTTCTTCTCAGGGAAGCTTCTTTCCTGCCTGAGACCTGAGGCCCTGAGCCTTGACTGGGGATTTTCTTTTTTTTTTTTAACTGCATTTTAGGTTTTGGGGTACCTGTGAAGAACATGCAAGATTGTTGCATAGGTACACACATGGCAGTGTGATTTGCTACCTTCCTCCCCTTCACCTATATCTGGCATTTCTCCCCATGCTATCTCTCCCCACCTCCGCACCCCCCTGTCCCTCCCCCATTACCCCCCAACAGACCCCAGTGTGTAGTGCTCCCCTCCCTGTGTCCATGTGTTCTCATTGTTCAACACCCACCTATGAGTGAGAACATGCAGTGTTTGATTTTCTGCTCTTGTGTCAGTTTGCTGAGAATGATGGTTTCCAGGTTCATCCATGTCCCTACAAAGGACACGAACTCATCATTTTTGATGGCCGCATAATATTCCATGGTGTATATGTACCACATTTTCCCTGTCCTTGACTGGGGATTTTCTAAGGACTGTCTATTCGATGTACTTCTCTGACTCAGCCTGCACGTCCCTCAAAATCCAAGTTCAGAAAGCCAACTACTTCCTAGGCATCGCCACCTGGATAAGGAGAATAAAAATCATTTCAAGAGCTACCATTTATTGAACTATGCAGTAGATACACTTTGTTATTTCTTACAATATCCCTGTAAAGTAAATATTGCTGAGCTCATCTTCTGGAGAAACTGAAGCTCAGCTAAGTTAAAATGATTTTATAGGTTCCAGCTCATCAGCAGTAGAGCCAGAATGCAAAACCAGGTTTGTCTGTTGCATTCGAGCTGCTTTCCATGGGCATTTGACATGTCCAAACTCAAATTCACTGTCTTCCTTCTCAAGCAAATTCCTCCTCCTGCCTCACAACTCATCACCCTCATAGCCATGCAGACAGATACCTGGTGGTATTCCTGGTCTGCCTCTCAACTCCATCTCCTCATCAAGTCCTGACAAGCTGATTTCCAATAGCCATCAAACTGTACTGTCCACATTCACCACCACCTCATCACCTCTCATCAGGCTATTTCCCTGTCCTTTTACCTGGTGTCTCCCTGTCTTGTGTTTCAGGACAGCTCTGACAACCTGTCCAGAAGAATTATTCTAAAATATGGATTTGATCCTGAGGCTTCCTTACCTGTAGCCTTCTCTAACTTCTAAAGTGTACTAAATGAAATTCAAACTCACTAATTGGCCCTCAGAGCCTTCACTTTCCCTGGTCCCAGCCCACTGTACCCACCTTGCTGCCCATCTCTTTGGGACACGTAGCTCACACTTGGTTCACATGACATTCCTTCTGTTCCTGAAATATGCCAAGCACTAGAAGATGCCTACATGCCTTTGCTTCTGCTGTCCCTTGCCTGGAATGACTTTCTCTTCCCCAGCTCAAGGTGGCTCCTCCTGAAAACCTTCCCTGACTCAGTCCCACTAAGGTAGCTGCTTCTTTCTCTTTGTTCCTAGGTACTTTATGGCCTGTTAAATTTTATCACAATTTATCGTAGTAACTTTGTCTGTCCTTATGTTTCCTCTCCTAAACAGTGAAGGCGAGCTCATTCCTTCATGCATGTATTTAACATTTATTGAGTGCTTACTATGTCCCTGGCAATGAGCTGGGAGCTAGGGATACAATGCTAAGCAAAATGGACACGCCACATCCTCTGGAGCTCATTATTCAGGGGGACAGAGAATTGATCAGAGAAACATCCAAACAATTTCACACTGAGAGATTTTAGAAAGGAGAAAGAATCTGAAGGTACCAGAAAAGCCTTCCCCCAAAAAGTGACATGAGCAGATATCTAAAGATTGAGTGGGAGTTCACTGGGCAAAGAAGGAGAGAGGAAGAGCATTCCATGCAGAAGACAGCATGTGCCATGCCCAAGAAGAGGAAAGAATGAGCTGCTGAAGGAAGGCCAAGATATTGTGTGTGAGAGAGTGTGGCCCTAGAATATGCTGGGGAAGTGGGTGGGGTTAACCACCCAGGGCCTTGCAGCTTCTGCTGAGGATTCAAGTGCTCTTCCTAAGAGCAGAACGAAGCCTCTGAAGATGCTGAAACAGATTTGCCTTTTAGAGATCCCTGCGGCTGCTGTGTTGGCCATGGTGTGAGCTGGGTTGGGGGTTGGGGGTTGGGGGTTGGGAGTGCAGGGAGAGGGACCAGGTTGGAGGCTGTTGAGATACCCAGGGGGACTGATAATAGTAGCTGGGACAAGACCCTCTCCCTGATAGTGGGATCTGAGCCCTTTTCACTTAATGCATCCCCAACACACAGCCTAAGAACTGGCCCACAGCCAGCCTCACATCTTTGGCTTGAAATAACCTGCAAATGATCAAAGACCAAAGCAGCATACGACATAATTCCTGAGAAGGGAATTGACTGGGTTGTTGGAAAGACCAGACGCAGCACAGAAATGAGCCTCCCAGTCCTCACAAACTGAAGGACAGCCAAAATTCTTCAGACTCCAGAATGTTCTGATAAGTATCTTTTCCCATTTCTCAAAGGAACGGCCAATAAGCTTCATAAGAGACTGGAGTTTTCCCCATGAGCTCATACGCAGAGTTGAATTTAGAGCCTATAAACACAATCTGAGCCAGCTCTCATAAAATGCTCCCAAAGCCTTTTATCCTGGGTATGGATGGGAGGGGATGGGGCTCTTTGATGGGATTTTCAGAATGTAAGTAAAGAAAGTCACAAGTCTGCAAGTATTCATTAAACACGGATGGTTGCCCACCACATCTCTAGCACTGTGGAGCACAGTGTATAAGCATATTCCATTTGCCTGACAAGATAGAGTTCTATGACCCAAATGACAAATGAAAATGTATGCCAGGTTCCTGCTGGGATAAAGACCAGTATCACATGCAAACATTGCAGCAGCTTAGTGAAGTAGGTACTATTATTAACCTCCTTTTAAAGATGAACAAACTGAAGCATGGAGAGAATTAGAACCTTGACCAAGGCGATGCAGCTGGTGAGTGATGAAGTTTGAGCTCTTAACCATCCAGACCCTGAAACTGAGAGAAAATGAGATGGAGTGTATATTATTGGACACTGACCATGGTTAATTTTATTTTTAAAGTTTCATGCTTATAGGAGTCAAATTCATTTACCTGATAATTTTACTTCTAAGATCCATCTTATGCCCTATTAATGTTGAACAACAAAGTTTTGCTGTAGGTAGATGTCAAAATTGGTATAATTTTTGAAAGCTAATCTGGCAGTATGCACATATACACTTAAATGTAAATACTTTTGACCAATCAATTGCTCTTCTAGAATAACAGCCCATAGAAAAAACAGATTTCTATAAAGATATATGTGAGAGAGTATTCATTATAACATTGTTTCTAGGGAAAAAAAGTGGAAATAACAAATACTAATGATAGGTCAAACAATATAGGGTTTCTTACCTAATACTATAAAATAGTTAAAAATGTTTAAAGTTCCATATGCTTTAAATGAGAAACTGTCTAAAGTATGTTGTTTAGTAGAAAAGACAATGTGACAGAGGCACCTCATCATCCCCCAACATGTCTTCTCCACCTTTCACATAAATGGAGTTTAATTTGAGCATACAGCCAGCTGTTCTGCCAGCAACCACATTTCCCAGCTTCCCTTGCTGCTAGGTATGAACACGTGACTGTCTTATCACCCTTGCAGTGGGAGCTGAAGGGGTATGTGCAACTCCCATGCTAAGAAAAGAAGCCTGGACTTCCATTCTCTCTCCCTCCCCGACATGGGAACCCAGATTTGCCTTTGTATCAAGTCTAACATCTCAGGGCATGGCAAAATGACAACAGGGAAGGAGTGAGGGTCCCCAAATGATCATATGGAGCATGGCCTGATGCTAACCTGATCAGCTCACCTTGGAGTTGTTACCTGAGAGTGAAACAATCTTCTCTTTCCTATACGTTATTGTATTTGGGGCCTCTATGTCACAGCAACTTAGATGTTATCTCAATTAATGCAGGAAAGTTGCAGAGTAAAAGAGATACTGATATAGAGAATTTGGTAGTACATAGAAGAGAAATATGCTATGATGAAATGAGTTTCATTATAGCACCACAAGGGTTTACTTCTATGGAAAATTATTTTTATATATGGAAAATATTTAGTACATTAAATATAATACATGATTTTTTCAGGAGATAGCCATAGCACATTTAATAAAATTCAACATATATCTTGAAACCTGAAAAATATTTCCTTAAATAAAAAGTAAAAATAATTCTGTATTTAATATTTTAAATTACCTATTATATATTTTAGTTTATAATATAAAATAAAAATTGAAATTGTACCTCTAGTAACAAGATACAACATGATGCTTGAGGAAAAAAATATAAAAAACAACTCAGTTTAAAAGAGAAACAAGGCAAATGCTCTCCTTATCACCATTATTAGGGAATGTTGCCAAAGTAATAAAATATATACAGATACACACTGAGAAATACACTTACACACAAGCATACAACTAAGACAAATGGCAAATTGAATAAAATAAAAATAACAGGTTTGATTGCGAGTTTGAAAAAGAAAGGTGTTCTGCAAAATGGTCAAGAACCTTTTAAGTTAGACATATCCGGGTTCCAGTTCTGGCTTCAGCAATTAATAACCATGTGTCTTTAACTTCCTCAAGCCTCAATTTCCTTATTTGTAAAATGAGTATAGTCAAGCCACCTCCCAAGATTGTTGTGAGCATTAAGAGAAGTATCATCAAGTTCTCAACACAATATCTGGCATGTAGTAATCACTCTAGTAATAATAATCACACTGATAAATCACTGCAGTAATCACTCTAACATTTGTTAACAAATTTATTATGCAAGAAACATGTATGACACCAAGCAGCATTCACTTATTCCACAAATTATCAGCTAGAAAATCTAATACAAAAAGAGTCTTAAACAAAAATATAAGCTACAAAGAATGTGCCCCAGTAAGAGATATGGAAGATGTATACAAAGAATCTTAAGTCTTTTAGAGGAGAAAGAAGGAAATATGTAAATTAACAGAGAGACAAACTGTGTGCCTGAACGAGAACTAAATGTTTGCAAAGTAAGTACTTTCAAGGTCTATAAACTGCAAAGCAAACAAAACTTGGACAGTTCTTCCAAATTCAATGTGTAGGCTTACAGCAATCACAATGTTATATAAAATGGTATAAATTTCAAATGGGAATGGAGGCCCACAGAGGCTGAGGAACACGTTTAAGGAATCTGTTAATTGGTGTCTGGACTAGGACATGAGCGCAAATCTCCTGACTTGTTGTCCATTTGCTCTGCTATTTTGCACTGAATCTCTTTATCTAGAATATCAATGAATAGCCTGAAAAAGAAGAGTAATGAGGAAGAACTAACCCCATTGCACACTAAAACATATTATAAGGCAGCAGTAATTAAAATGGTGTGGTATTGTTCCAAATAAAACAAAATCAGGAGCCCAGAACTAGTTTTTAGTATATACATAAAAAAGAATGTAACGTATGACTAAGCCACAAGAGAAATATAAACACTATTAAAATATTATTGAGGTAACAGGATCTTAAATCTTAAAATACATATATATTAAAATAAATTTCAGAGTTATTAGCAAAATAAATATAAATAAACTATAAACTAGTAAAAAATAGACCTGTTACTACAACTGGGGAGAAGTAGTATTTGTGTAATGACTGAAATAATAGAAAACTTCTCAAAGGAAAACACAGGCAAACATGATTATATAAAATCTTTACAATTCCTCTAAAACAACACAAAACTTATTAAAAAGCAAAAAAAAAATATATTAAAATACAGCCTCGCAAAAGAAATAAAGCCAATTAAGGGCTAATATCTATAATATATCAAGTTTATATACATTACCAACAAAAAAACAAATCAATGAAAAACCCCAGACCCAAACGGATACACAGGCAAAGAAGTGAGAAGTTAACTCATCCAATAAGAAATAAAGTGAATATTTTAACATTTTAAGTTTGAGCTTCCTAGCAAATTAATTGAAATAATGAAATTTCACACTAATAATAATAAAGTTATAACAATAATTATTGCTTATTCTTACTATATTCTGAATAATAAGGAGCAAATGCAAACACCAGTGCTGGTAATGCCTAAGAGAAAGATGTCCATTCAGTCTCTGTCAGTAGCATTAGTCATTGTAAGTGGGAAATGCAAATGTATCTACTCTCTAATCTTGTGAATCTTGTGACTCTCAAGTCTGAACATTTATCTCAAGGGAATAATTTAAAGGAAGAAAGTAAAAAAACAGTCTATAATTGATTATCCTAGTATTGTTAATCATAGTTCAAAGAACAATAGATATGTCAATACAAAAGGAATTATGTACCCATTAAATAACTGAGAAGTTACTGAGTATAAAATAAGAAAAAAGAAGCCATATCTATTCATCAAATCAACTGAAAACATTATAAATATGGGCAAATATTACAAAGAAGAAAAATTGTTAGTTTTTCAGAATGTATGAGGTTGTGCGTGAAATTTTAAAGTAAATTTTTTCCAGTGTTTTAAACAATTTTTTTCTAGTGCTTTAGTAAATTTAAAATTATAAGTAGAGAAGTATACACTGCATTTTCAAAAGATTCCTCTAAAGGTAGTTAATTTATTTAAAACATTTAACCCTTGGGAAAAAATACTGTTAAAAATTTTACTTCTGGGAACCTTCTTGTTAATGCTGAATAAATAGTAGGTTTAAGTTACTGTAGCTCAGACCAGGGGCTTCCACCATTGTTAGTGGCATCCTGGACACATTTACACAAGAATCCATAAACAGAGGGAGGGCTCTTATTCTCAGACTGGCCACCAGCAACTTGAAGCGGGGCAAGGATTTTCAAATGGTGCTGTGAGGCCTGGGTCCCTGGAGGTACGCTGGGGCCACAGTCACAGAAGATACAGGATCTAAGCGTGCCTATCCCCTTCCACCAGAGCAGCCCCGCTTCTGTCTCCCCTCCAGCTGGCCTCCTACTGATTAGCTTGTCTGAAATGTTGTGCAGCTAAAAAAAAGTTTTAAAACTATCCGTGGGATGGCCAAACCATGAGATTTGGAGTCAGGAGATCCTTGGGCCTCAGTTTCCTCAACTGCAAGAGCCAGAATCCCTGCCTCGTAACTGACTGTGAAGATTACACAAAATCAGAGGTGCAAAATAGTTTATGCTGTGGAAAATGCTATGGGCAATTTATTTATTTATTGAGATTGGATTAAAAGGAGTATGTGACATGGAAGAGCCTTGAAGATGTTTTGCTAAGTGAAATGAGCTCGACACAAAAGGATGGATACTGTATGGTTTCATTTCTAGAGAGATCTAGAAGAGTCAAATACATAGAGACAAAAAGTAGAAGGTGACCCCAGGGGCTGGGAGGGAGGGAATAAGGAGTTAGTTATTGTTTTAATAAGTATGGTGTTGCAGTTTGGGATGACGAAAAAGTTCTAGAAATGGATAGTGGTGATGGTTACACAATATAAATATACTTACTGCCACCGAAGTGTACATTTAAAAATGGTGAAAATGGCAAGGTGAATGTTATATATATTTACTGCAATAAAAAATAGTCCCCCACGCCCTTTAAAAAAGTGAGTAGTACATAGAATAAAATACAAAAAAAGTCAAGAAAGGAGAAAGACCGCAGGGCTGGTGGAACTAACCCACTGCTTTAAGGAACAGGTACCACATGATTCAGAGAGGAGGGCCACAGCCCAGCAGGAGGGAGATGCCGCAGGGGCAGAGGCAGAGAGGCGAGGGTGAGCGGCCACAGGGAAGAGGCTCCGGGAAGACGGAAGAGCCGGGAGCCTGGCCTGTTGGAAACACATTCCTCTCCACTCGCCCATGCCTCTTTGCCCACCTCATGGCACTATGGTTACAGTTATGGATTATTTTCATGTACCTATCTCAACAGTCCTGCCACATATTTTTTTAAATGTTTCCTTTGAAACAGTTAAAAAAAATGCCAACATTTCAGATGATGGCACTGGAGTACAGGGACTCTGTACTCC
Organism: Cebus imitator; assembly: GCF_001604975.1. Lineage (NCBI taxonomy): Eukaryota > Metazoa > Chordata > Mammalia > Primates > Cebidae > Cebus > Cebus imitator. The sequence goes on along the minus strand of NW_016107580.1, from coordinate 261,675 downwards.
AGAGTGAGACCCTGGGGTACAGTGTCATGATCACAGTTCACTGCAGCCTTTACTTCTCAGGCTCAAGTGATCCTCCCACCGCAGCCTCCTGAGTAGCTGGGACTACAGGTGTGTGTTGCCATGCCAGGCTAATTTTTGTATTTTCTTTGTAGAGTCGGGGCTTTACCAAGCTGCCCAGGCTGGTCTTGAAGTCCTCAGCTCAAGCAAGCCAACTGCCTCCCAAAATTCTGTGATTACAGGCTCGCCTAGCCCCCTGCCACATGTCATACAATTTCATTCATTCATTCAGTAAATACCTATGCAGGCCCTAGCAGTGCCAGGCATCATTGTAAGCAGCAGACACACACACACTTGCTCTTGCCCTTGGGGGCTTCTCCTCTAGGAAGATAATGGCTGACACCTAGATAACACCTGTCATGTACCAGATACTGTTTTAGGTACTTTACAAATATCAGCTGCTTTAATCTTCATAAGCACCTAAGAAGGCAAGAACTGTTCTTAGTCCAGTTTTACATGCAGCAGGGATCAAGCCCAAGGAGGTTGAGTAGCTTGCCCAGGTCACGTGGCTGAGCGGTGGCAGGGCTTACAGTTCCAACTGGCTGTGGGACACACACATGCTGGAGAATGGGGCCGAGGAAGGGTGCTGGGGGCACTGGGAGCAGGGCTGGATCTGCCAGCCAGATCTAGGGGGCTCAGAACCCTACTGAGAACATCAGCAGAGGTGAGTGCAGAGAGGGAGGCAGGGCGGGGGCTGAAGCCTCATTTTCAGAAGATGGTTCTGGCAGGAGGTGGGTGGGGAACCGGAGGCTCGGAAGAAGGGGCCTGCAGCCTACTGGCAGGCAGGGCTGGGGTATGGACTTTGTGGTGACACCAGATTAGAAGCAAGAGATGGCCGTGATGCCTCGAGAAGAGGAATTTCTCGATTTGGGCAGCTTCCTGGGTGTACAAGGAAAAGGAAGTGCCAAAAGTTCAGTCCTGGGGCACCCTCTCAGGCCCACTAGATAGATGCCAGCAAGGCTTAGGGAGGGCTGGTAGTGTCCAGTGAGGCCTGGGGGGTGGTTGGAAGGAGGCAGGTTTGGAGGTGCTGAGGGGGCAGGAGACACAATCGGATTCATTCATTCACCTGCAAATGTTTCCCGAGGAAGACACAGGAAGTCTTGTGTTCACACATTTACCTTCCTGATCTGGCAGACGCAAATCCAGCCCTGGCTGAGGGAGCATCTGCCCCGACCCCACTTACCTTTTTCCTGCTCGGCTGCTTCACTAAGGTCTGGAAGCTTGAGGCCCACTAAGTTCTGATTTCTCATCAGGATGTGCTCCTTAGTGGTAAAAGAGAGAGACAACATTTCAGATGATGGCACTGGGCTGGGCTGTTCTCTGGACTCTGTCTATGGTTCTGTGACCATAGACAGAGTTCTGTCTATGGTTCTGTCTTAGGTCGGAAAGCAGGGGCAGCCTGGCAGGTGGGTGGGCAGGCATGGCATGGTGAGGGCTGAGAGCACCAGGAAACAGTTCCTCTTCCAGTCTGTGAAGGTGCCCGAAACTCCACTGTCAGAACCACATTCCATGGGTCAGGAATTACCCTTGGCATGGTCTCCTTTGCAAACAAGTTTGTGGGCTTCAGGGTAAATGAACAGCTTGGCCTCACTGTGGCTGAGGTTTGTAGAGGACACACAGGAGCAGAACCGAGGGCTCTGGGACAGGAGGGTCCCTGGGTGTGTATGGTGCTGCTCCTGGAAACAGCTCTGGTGATCTCATAGCTGGCTGGACCTTCCTGCCCTGTCATTCTGGGCAGTGAGTGCTCACTTCCAGGAGCTGCGATTTCTCTGCACACTCAGGTCCTCAATGGCCTTTTATGGCACCTCTTGAGTTTTTTAACTCTCCAGAAAAGTGAAGCCTGAGAATTGCTGCTTTGGGGCCTCGGCTGGCAGAGCCCGGGGAAAGATGAGATGCTCACCACAGGTATGTGGCCCAAGTGGGCTCACACCTGCTCTTAGCCAATTCGCACCAGAACAAGGCCCTGAGTGGAAGCACCTGGCAGAGCTCTTAGCCCTTGTGACTTACAGATCTCCAGTCTCCTGTGTAGTAGAGGGCACTTGAGTGGTTTGTACCCCACACCACCCCCTCCCTGAGACAGGGTAAAAGGAAGGGGCCAGCAGAGGGTGCTCATGATCCAAGTGGAAGTCATGGTCAAGGGCCTTTTACCCATTTGCTTAGCAAGCCAGAGGCCCACAGCCCATCAGCATCAGCATACTAGAGTTGGGTAGGGGCTGGGCGCTCAGCTGCCAGGGTACTAGCAGTGACATGGGGCCTCCAGGTTCCCTGTAACTTCTCTGGGTGAGCAAAACCTGTGGGAGTGTAGGGATGCCCCTGGTCACATCCCGCATAGGGTGGCAGCCCCATGAGTGACCACCATGTCTGGTTTGATGGCCAACAGCAGCTGGGGGGACACCATGGACACTGGAAGAAACCATGGCAGGAGCAGCCGTCACACTTGCAGATGGACTTAAAGCCTTTATTATCAGGCGTCAGGAAGGACAGCTTGGGGGCATCACAAAGGAAAACACTATTTCATCCTTGCTAGCTAGTCCTAGGCGCGACTGGGCACTCCACCAAGGGTTCTTGTTTATGAGCCACTGACTCCGGGTGGCAGAGGAAAACAGCCCAGGACTGAGGGGCCCACATGTCCCTGGACACATCCGCCTTCCCCTGAGGTGTGGCTTTGTGGCAACTAGATTCCAGACTGAACTCTGTCTGGTAACTGGCATAAAAAGCACCTAAAACTGGTGTTTAGGAAAAAGATGCCACGTAAGTGGGCCTGACTTCTTGGTGCAAAAATGTGCACCCCCACAAGGCCCAAGTCCAGGCTGGAGCTGGCCTAGCCAGGGGCCCAGACTCAGCCCAGAGGTCTTCAGCCCAAGAGGTACCTGGAGTGGACACTCTGCCCAGCTGCCCCCAGGAACCCACCTCTCGGAGCTTGGTCAGTTTCTGCATCCTCACGGGCTGCACTTGTATCTGAAAGTCTTTGAGTCCAGGGGCCTTGGCCAGCTTGCCGCCGGCTTTGCCTGCAAAACGCTTTTCTTCCTCTGCCAGTGGCAGCTTGGCAAGCACTTTCTGCAGCCGGGGGCCAGGTTCTTCAGGGCCACTGTCCCAGGAGACCCCTCGCAGCAGGGGGGGCCGGGACACAGTGGGTGGGAGCTCAGTTTTGGAGCCAGCCTTGGGCCCCATCAGCTCTCCAGCAGGGCCTCTTCCCTGGGGGTCTGGGGGAGCTACTCCTCCCGCATCCTGGGTTGGACTTCTCGGCAGAGGGCTGTCCTCCCAGGCCGTCTTCGAGAGCTGCTTCCCCAGCTCGCTCTCCACGGGGCCAGGCTGAGGGCTATTCAGGGCCATTTTCCCACAGCTGTTAGTGACCGGAGCTAGGCCTTTGGGTGTGGTCTCAGGGTACTGGAGGGGATCAAAGTTTTCCTTTTGTTCTATTGCAATCTCTTTGGGCTTCTCAACTGGAGGAGGATGAGGAGCCAGCCTGCCCTGAGACACTTTCCTCTGGTCATTCTGCTTCCTGTCAGCTAGCCCTTTGGGGACATTCTGAAAAAGACAAGGTAGAGATGGAACCCTGGGGGCAGGTTGAGGGGAAACAGGTGGGGCCCCTTCTGCTGTGGAACCTCTGCCTCCACACACCTTGCCAAGGGGCCCATTTGTATACGTGTGTATGGGGTATGTGTGGACCATGTGGAAGGGGAGGGCTTCTGCCTGAGGTTTGTAAAACAGAGAGGAAAATGGGACCTGCAATTCAAAACCAGCCAAGAGCTTCCCAAGGGATAGGAGCTGAGGAAGCTTGAATAGAAGGCAGCTTTGGCCTTAACTCCGTTGCCCCAGATCTAGCCTTGGCGCTGCTTAGCAAGGCCCTTAACTCTTAGGGACCCAGGTTTGTGAACCCTCTGAAATTATAAGCTAATATGTGTGTGTCTGTGGGTGGAGGGGTATTTTTCTAGGAAGAGTATCTACAGCTTTCAACATTTTCTCAGAGTTCCATGATCCAAAGAAGTTAAGGATCATTGGCTGGGGTGATGCTTGCAAAGGGGATGTCTTCCTGCTCAGAAGCTCTAAGATTCAGCAGTGTTAGTTTACTTTGTTCATTCCCCAAGGGACACCTGGGCTGTGAGCAGCACCTGGGTCTGGGGGTCTGTGTGCTGCCTTGTGTGTGCTGAGACTCTTCCAGAGGACTCTAGACCAGACTCAGCTCCAGGTGAGACTAAATTCTACTGCTGCCCTTGAAACACTGAGCACGTGGGCCCCTCGCTGTGAGTAGGCTGGGGCACTTCTGTTGCTCATCAACAAAGATGAGGATTTCCTGGCTTCCCTAGGCAGAATCCCAGGCAGGGGCCGGAGCTGCCCTTTTCACTGTAGCTGACAGGAGCCACAGTCTTACCTGGCCTGAAGATTCCCCCCTTGTCTCCAACCAGCAGCCTGACTAGGGGTCAGCTCTGTGAGCACTGCCTCCATGGAGGTCACCCCATGAATCCTGTATCCCTACCCCTCCACCTGAGGCCTCTAGTCATTATCGGGCAGGAGAATCTGCTGTTTGCCCAGCCCTGACCCTCCACTCATATATGTGCATGCACATACACTTGACGGCTGTCCAGGGGCCAGCCTAGGCTTCTTGGAGACTCTGCCCCCACACTCAAATCATCCAAAGGGAGCAAAGCTCAAACTCACAGGCTCGCCAGGGTGAGGTGAAGAGACGTCGGCCTCATCCCCCTTCTGCTGGAGAAGGTGAACATGAGTCAGTCAGCAATGTTTCCTCTTGAAATACCCCCAAGGAGGCCCCTAGCAGTGGTGTGCATGCCCTCCACCCAGCACCCTCATCTCCAGTGGGTCACGAAGGGCCTCCTGGTGTTCGACATAAGGGGAGAGACCCATTGGCACAGAAATAGCACAGCAGGTGGGGTCCTGTCACCTGTGGTGGCGGTCCAGGCAGAGGGGACGGCGGGCCACTGCACACATCCAAACCTGGAAGGGTCCAGACACCAGTGAGTGAGGCCCAGCAGCCCAGACCCTCAGCCTCGCTCTCAGCCACATCCTCCTCCCCAGAGTCTCCTCCCTTCGCAATCTCAGGCCTGGAAGATTTTCTGACTACCTCCCATGTGCCAGGTTCTCGGATGGGCCCTCACTGAATGTTCACAGAGACCACAGGAGGAAACTGAGGCAGAGGGAAATCAAAGTCTCATGGCTGGGAAACGTCAGCACTGGGATTTGAGCCCAGGCTGCCTGACCCCGACCTGAGCGTGCCCCACAGCCCTGATGAGGGCCGGCTGCGCTTCCTGGCATGCTCCCCCTTCCCTTCTTGGCCAGAGGGTGTGGATCTGGGCACAGCCTAATGAAAGGGAAGAAGTCAGACCCCAAAGAGGCCTTTCTGGATAAGCTCTTGAGGACTTCTCTGAGCCTCCCTGAGCAAGAGAGGCTGTCCTAGTCCCCTTTTCCATCCAGCCTTCTTGACCCTGGGCTATACCTGCCTCCCAGCAAGAGCCCAAGACACCAACAAAAAGTCTATCTGCCTCCTCTGGGTGGCCCAGAAAATGCCCCTGGAGAGGGGTCTTGCTGTGGGTGTGAAGGGGCCAAACAGGGATCTCGAAGGGGAAGCCTGCAGGCTGGGAGGCATGATGGTCAGTTCAGGCTGAGCTGCCACCCAGAGCGAGAGGCAGGGCAGGAAGTCCCCGGGCAGCTGCGCCTTACCTGGCGGGGTGGGGACTGTCAGCGAGTTGCTCCGGGAGGATGTAGGAGAAGCACTAGGGCTGAGGTTCGGGGAAATAGCTGTGGAGACGACACAAATTGGCTGGCACTCGTGTAAGTATAGGACTTCAGCCTGGCAAAGACATCCTTCTAGGTCTTCCCCAACCCTGGGAACTGCGTCTGCCTTGCTGGACTCAGGGTTGATGTTGGACTGCCATATGAAGCTCTCACTACAGCCCAGCCCCTCCCTGCTGCTGCTCAAGAGAGGGGGGCCCTCAGGCCATTTGGGGGATCAAGGATAGAGTCACACTCCTCAGCCTACTCGGCCTGACCTCAAGGCACTGTCCAGAAACTGAGCCCTGGCATGGGTTGGCAGGTACCGCTCTAAAGGCTGTTCCTTCTAGACTTCCCAGGGTGGCCGTGACTTCAAAAGCTCTCCTTGTCCTATTAAGTACACTTACACTTGCCTGACTTTTTGCTCAGGAAGAAAAGTGACTCTAGCAGAGAGGACGCAGGAGGATTTCTGGGCCCAGGAAAACCTTTCCTTTAACCCAGAAATTCCCCAAGATCATCTTCCCTTCCCCAGAGGGCCTAGGATCCTTCCCAGTACCCACAGTTAGAGATCAGGGAAAGGAAGCCCAGGACGGAATCCCAACCTCTGCTAAGAAGAGCAGGTGAGTTAAAGGCCCTATCCTAGAAGGGTTCGGGGCAGCCACCTGTACATCCTGGCCCGCCCTACCTGATGGGGAGTCTCCGGGGCTGCTCCTGGACTTCCTCCCACGGCGGGTCAGGAATCGCTCACTCACCAACTTGGCTTCTTCCAGCAGAGCCAGGTTTTTCTTCTTGTCCTCCTCTGAGATGCTGATGTCTGGCAGCTGGTCATTCACGAGGTCAATAATGTGCCCCGCAGGGTCTGCAGAAGGAGGGTGACCCGGGATGAGAGTCACCGTATCCATGGCCCCAGGCTGAGGCCCTGCCACACCACATCTCATCCCGGGGACACTGCCTACAGTTGACCCAGCCAGCCAAACCTCAGCCCAGTGCCACCAAGAGGGTCACATGGGGACAGATAGTGGCTTCCTCTGCAGGCCTGGCCCCTCTGGCTTATGGCCTATGGTCCTGGGTCACAAATGGTCCTGGAGCCATCTCAGGTTCCCAGAATTTCCCTAAACTCTGTCAGGAAGGGAAGGCCACCCAGGAGCCCCACCTCCGGTGCTGTCTGCGCCCCCAGTACATTCTTGCTTCTGGTCAGTTTCTTTCACAAGCTAGTGGGCTTAAGGGAAACCAAAGATCATCGGCCACAGCCACAATCCCGTGGCCACCTCCACTCATATTGTTCACCCCCGTTTTTCTCCAAAACTCTTGGACCTCTTAGGTGGCAGATGTAATTATCCAGGTAAGAGCTAATGAGCACTAGAAAGGCTGAGGCAGGAGAATCACTTGAACCTGGGAGGCGGAGGTTGCAGTGAGCAGTGATTGCACCACTGCACTCCAGCCTGGGCAACAGAGTGAGACTCTGTCCACCCCCACTTTCCCCAAAAAGAGCTAATGATCAAGAAGGGAGATGAGGAACAGGCTCCAGAGGTGTTTATAGAGGTCCATGGAATGGGACAATTGCTAATAACCCACTTTGAGTTGCTGGATTCAGTACTGCATGAAATTATAAACCCTGGCCTTCATAAATTTTTTTTCTTTGGTAGTGTGAGTTGGGTTTCTAACATTTGAAGAAGTCACAATTGGTGCACATGGTAGAGTTCCAGTTGCCAGATATGCTTTATGGAGGTTCCTCCTCCTTCACCATGTTTCCTATTCCCCCTGGAATGCCTTTCCTCCCTCGCCTGTCTGTCCAGCTCCCTAAGACACAACTCAAATGCCATCTCCTCTGGAATACCTTCCCAAAACTTGCCCTCCCCAGAGAGACTCAGTCCTCATCTTGCCTTGGCTGGCCTAGCTCTTCTGTGCAAGTCCTTATGATACAATGTCCCAATTGTCTGTTCATTTCTCAGTCTCTTCATAGTCTATGAGCAGCTTGAAGGCAGGGACCAACTCTGTACGAGATCTATGTTCCAACAGCCCAGGGCAAGTCATGAGCCACCATCTGGGAAGGAGCGGATGACCAGGGCAGCTGGACTTACACTTAGCCACCCACTCCAGCCAGGATGAGGGCCTCTCTAGCTAGCAGAGGCTGGAAGTCTGCTCCCTAAGCCCCAGAAATGAGCTTCACTCAGCTGTTCTTTCTTTCTTTGACTTCTGCATCTTCCTCTTCATGCCCTGATCTTGTCTTTTGAGCAAAAGAAATTGAAATTAGATATACTTCTTCTGGACCCAGACACAGAGCGGCTGATCTACCCCGCCCTGCTGGGCTTATTGGGAGGGACCACCTTGAAGAGCAGGAGAGAGTAAGGGGTCAAGCCCAGCCACGCTGCCAGACTTCAGTCTTTCTACTCAAACGTGCCTTAGAGTGCCCTGGTCCTTACCCACAGATGTCAGGGAGGCAGTGGAAATCTTCAAGTGTCGGTGAGAAAGCCTCTTGTGGGGACTGTGAACTCTGAAAGACAGAACAGTCATCTTGTTCAGAAAATCAATCCACGACTTGAAAATAGGCAAAAAGATGCTTGTGTATTCTTTCTTTTTTCTTTTTTTTCTTTGTTTTGTTTTTTTGAGACTGAGTTTCACTCTGTTGCCCAGGCTGGAGTGCAGTGGCACAATCTCCACTCACCGTAGCCTCTGCCTCTTGGGATCAAGTGATTCTCCTGCCTCAGCCTCCCGAGTATTTGGGACTACAGATGCGCCCCAGCACACCGGGCTAATTTTTGTATTTTTAGTAGGGATGGGATTTCACCATGTTGGCCAGGCTGGTCTCAAACTCCTGACCTCAGGTGATCCTCCCGCCTCGGCCTCCCAAAGTGCTGGGATTACTTACAGGCATGAGCCACTGTGCCCAGCCAGATGTCTGTATATTCTTTCAAGGTCTTCCTAGAACATCATCTTACAAGCTCCTCAAGGGTTTCTCTGACTGTCAACTTGGGAATGTCTTAGAAATGCAAATTCTCAGGCCCCAACTCAGATCAGAAATTCTGGAGGCGGGCCCAGCCAGCTGTGATTTTACAGCTTTCCAGGTGATTCTGATGTGTGCTAAAGTTTTCCAACCACGGCCCTGAGAGGACATGACTTTGACTTACTATTTCCTACTCATTAGGCCTCAGACTCTGAGCTAACATCTAACTTGTAAAAACCTCATAAAATGTAAATTGTTGTCTAACAGAGATGCAGATGATTTCTGTTTGTGAGAAAAGAAAAAAATATGGTTTCATTGCCTTGTAGAACATTCACCTATTTTATATCTAACTTAGCAGTTTTATTCCAGCACTTTCCTCCCCACTCATGATTTATGTATATCCATGTCTTATATCCTCCTTTGTACCGGCTTTGTCATCAGGGTACTTCTCTGATTAATGAGGTAAGTAAATCTTTGACATATGCTCAGTATATATTTATACGAGAATTCTCCCTTTAACTTTTTGAAAATTGTACTTAGACAATCTCATTCCAGCAAGCCCAGTGCTGTGTGAAACCAAGGCAGAGACACTCCTGTACCTGGGAGCCTGTGTCCCTGCCAAGAGGTCACATTCCACACGCTTTGGCCAGGGGCAGGATTCTACATTCAGATACTCGCACCTTTCATGTTTGGGTGCAAATAGCTGGGCAGTTATTATGGGAAACTCCTCTGCTATGATTTATGTTTTTCTTAAAGGCTAGCACTTTCTATGATGGTGGGTGGGGGTGGGGGGACAAGTCCTTCTGGGGCCCCTGGGCATGAACATTTTAACCTCCACAAGCCCTGCTGGGGGCGGGGTCTGCCAATGGGCTGGAGCCCTCCCAGAGCCAAAAGGGCCACACCCAGGAAAGGAAAAATTACTTTAGGAGGAGGGTAATGGAAAAATTCCAAGCTCTTGCTCCTATTTTGAAAAACTGCTTGATTATAGTTTCGTGAATAAAACAATATAAGAAAGAAGAAAAGATTTATTTTAAAATATAGCTGTCAGATCCTCATGTTCTAGGAAATGTTGCTCATCACAACGCGAGGATCAGGCACCTGTACCTGTTGGCCAGGTTTTTGTCGGTTTCTCCTTCTGGTGAAGTGGCATCCCCAGTCAGGACAATCGTGGGGGGTGGACTGCAAGATATTCCTGCGGTAGGAGGAGCCTGCTGGTTTAGAACAGAAGCACAGTTAAGCTTGGGCTGGTGGGGGCTTCCAGGGGCTGGAGCCGGAGCATTTATTCTCACATGACACCACTCAGAGCCATCTTGATAAGGGGACAAATGCAGCTTACTTTTTATTTCCCCAGCTCTATTGAGGTATAGTTGACAAATAAAAATTATATATATTTAAGGCATAAAACGTGATGTTTTCATTACCTTGATACAATGTTTTGATACAATGTGATATATTCAAGGCATACAGTGTGATGTTTTGATGTGAAATGATTACCACTGTCAGGCTAACTAATATAGTCACCAACTCACATAGTTACCTTTTTGTATGGTGGACAATACTTAGCAAATTCCAAGTACACAATACATTATTGACTCTAGTCACCATGCTGTACATTAGATCCCCAGAACTTACTCACCTCATAACGGAAATAGTAAGTTGAATCCTTTGATCAACATCTCTCCATTTCCCCCACCCCCAGTCACTGGCAACCACCATTCTACTCTCTGTTTCTGCGAGCTTGAACTTTTTAGATTCCGCATGTAAATGGGATCATGCAATATTGCCTTTCTGTACTTGGTTTATTTCACTTTAGCATAATGTCCTCCAGGTTCACCCATGTTGTTGCAGATAGTAGGATTTCCTTCTTTTTTAAGGCTGAATAATATTATTGTGTGTGTGCATGTGTGTGTGTGTAGGTGTACACAATATTCTATTGTGTATGTATTTTTCACATTTTTAAATTCATCCATTGACAGGCATTTACATTGTTTGCATACCTTGTCTCTTGTGAGTAGTGCACAAATATAGTTTATTTGGATTACTCAAAACAAAAAAGACATGCAGGTTCTCCTTTATTCCCCAGCAGGCCCTCACCTGAGCTTAACACGGTCCACTATTCATGCGCTAAGATTAGGAACACTACAAGCTATCCCTCATTAGTTGTCACTAGCAATACAGGAAAAGAATGGTATCAAGTCCTCAGATTGAGGCCAGCCTAGCTGGGGAAGAATGATGGCCCGGAGAAAAGGTAGTGGCATCCACACATACCTAATGTTCTATGACAGTCCTACCTTTTGGGTAACTGACATTTTAGTAATTGTAATTTGTGGAAGACTCTCTGGGGGTTTTCTCATAGGTCCCTCCATCAACTTAAGAGGGTGCCTGTCATTTTCCTTCTCCTCCTTCCCACACCCTTGACTGGCATGTGCTGCCACTGCTCCCTCTGTGAGCACCTGACTGCCTTTGCCAAAGGTCTGCCCCTAACGCCCCAGAGCATGTGGCCACCACCTCCACTGTTGGTGCTGCCTTCCGCAGCTTCAGAGCAGTGGGTGCCCACTGTCCCTATTGCCACTTTCCCTGGGGGGCCAAATCTTTCTAGAACCCCTGAACATGAAATGTTTTAACCTCCACTAGCCCCGCTGGGGCTTAGCACTGCCAATGGGCTGGAGCCTTTTACGGAGCCAGGCTGTGCTCTTGACCCCTCAATGCGCAGGTGTTGGTTCCCTGCAAGGTAGGGAGGAGGCCCGCTCTCCTTCTGACATTATGCCTTGTTGTGAAATGGGTGCCATACAGTGCTATCTGGACTTCTTAAATCCCACAATTTTTAGTGAACCTAGCTTTTCCCATTTTCATTTTCATCTCTTCCGTTGTTTGGTCCCAAGCATGAGCTGGAGAAGTCTCTGGGTGAGAGTCCTGCCTAGGGAGCACCATGCTGCTTCCCTTGTGGAAAGGATGGTTTTATGTGGAAACCCAGAGCCAGATCCTTGAGGAGATGTTCATGGGGCTCTGTGTCCTCATCCAGGAGTGCTTCGGTGCAGGGAGCTACAGCAGCTGAAGGAAAAGGAGACACTCAGAATCTCCTGGGACATGGAAGGGAAGCTTGGGCAGGGACGTTGGCTGCATAGAAGCAGTCGGAAGCAGCATGGCCTATTGGAAGAGTTAGACAGACGTGGGCTCAAATTTCAACTACTAGCTGTGTGTCATGAACAGGCTATTTAACCCTTCTATGCTCCATGATTATAAAATCTAACTCACAAGGTTAGTGTGAAGATTAAAAATAACATTGATAAGGCACCTACTGCATGATTGATATTTTTATTTATTTTATTTATTATTTATTTTTGAGATGGAGTCTCACTCTGCTGCCCAGGCTTTAGTGCAGTGGCACAATCATAGCTCATTGCAGCCTCTGCCTTCTGGACTCAAGGGATCGTCCTGCCTCAGCCTCCTGAGTAATTGGGACTACAAGTGTGCACCACCATGCCCGGCTGATTTTAAATTTTTGTTTTTTGTAGAGACAGGGTCTTACTATGTTGGCCAGGCTGGTCTTGAGCTCCCAGAATCAAGTGATCTTCCCATGTCTGCTTCTGAAGGCACTGGGATTAAAGGCGTGAGCCATGATGCCAGGTCATGATTGATATTTTTAATGTGCTAGGTATCTAGCACATGATTAATATTTTAAATAAATGTTTACATTACTTCAGATTCTTTCTCCCTCATTCAACAAACAGTTTTTGGTTATCCACCATGTGCCAAAAGCAACTTGAGATATGAAGAGAAGACCCTCAAGGGCTCACAGTCAAGTAAGGGATACAGGGAAGTAACTCATAATAAAAATGAGGGATAGACCACATTCTGTGAAAGTTCAGAGGAAAGAAAAGAAAACTCTTTAGTGAGGGGAGTTGAAGAAGACTCTATAGAGAAGTGGACATTTGAGCTAGGTCTTGAAGGATGAATAGGAGCTTGCACGATAAAGATGTTAGAGGGCAGGATTTGGGCAAAGGAAATAGCATAGCAAAAGGCATTACTGGGAGTCAGGGATTTGTCAGTGTCACTGGCGCAGGTACGTGGACTATGACGTGAGATAGGAGAGGTCAGGGCTGGGGAAATGTGAAACTACAATAAGAGACTGAACCAGCTTCTGGACCTTGAAGTGACTCTAATGAGTTTGGTCTTTAGGGTTTTGGAGACGGGACGCCCTGAAAGTTAGGCTTTAGAATAACTGAGCTGCCCAAAGGGAAATACAGAAAAGTTGACAGCAGATCATCCATGTATCCCTCTATTCACATTGGCTGAGATGACAGAAAAGGCCCAGTTATTAGAGCATCCATCATCCCCTATAGGAATTCTGAGGAACTCCCTGGTAAATTGGAGCTGTGTCGCTCTCCATTTGGAAACCCAGAGTTGGCCAAAAGGGAGTGACAAGAAGTCGGCATGATGCTTGTGGCTGAAACCAAGACTGGCTGACCTGTCCTAATGACCCCAGAGCTCTAGGTCCTCTGAGGACACAGATACCTATCCTTCTGTCAAGGACTCCCCCTAGAAGAGACACCCAGGGAGTTTTCAAAAAAGCAACAACTCATTCTCTGGATAGTATGCCTTGATGGGTTGGTGATAAGCTGGCCACTTGCTTGTCCTCCTGTGGCTTTATCCCTCCATTCCTACAATGGCACAGTGGCCAAAGGCCTGCTCTGTCTCAGAGGAAGATTATCCAAGTAAAAAGAAATGGCTAATGTGTATATCCTTTGACAAGTCTCACATGGTCTATAAGTGCCCTTGAATCATGGTTATTATTAAAACGGATGATGGCTCTATTCAAAGTGAGCCAGTTTTTCCCATCTTTTGTCCAGTGGGCTCCCTTGGTGGGAGGCCAGCAAGCAACAGAGAGGCTGGGGGCTTCCAGGAGGCCAGAAGGGAAGTGGGACGATGATCTGGGGCTCTGAGGACATGTAGCAGGACAGTATTCACAAGGGCTGGAGAGGTTGAGAAGGGGAAGCAGTGTGTCAAACAGCAGGCAGCCAGATAGAGGGAGCAGCAGGCAGGGCCAGGGGCAGGTGGCAAGCTAAGTGGGAGAGCCAGGGAAGAGGAAGGAATAGGGAGTTTTCTACTCTGTGAGTTTTCTGGTGAGTAGGAAGAGCTGAAGTCTTTCCAGAGGAATCTCTTCACATCATTAAAAGGGAGTAGCATCAGCAAAAGGCATTACTAAGAATCAGGAATTTGTCAGTGTTTCTGGCAGGTGTGATCTCTTGGATGTCAATTAAGCCATGAGCAACCTCTGAAGCATATTCTGAGCTTGGAGGTGCAAATTAGAGACCCATGTGCCTATTTGCTATTAGTGTTTACAAGTTTTTAAATTAGTTAGCAACGTTCCATAATTGTAAGAATTCACATAAAGGTCTAGATAGCCTGGTTTTCCTTAAACTGAAAGATCACACAATCTTAGGCCCACATTTCTGCAGAGTAACATGGTAGGAGCTACCCTAAACTGGCTTGCTTCAGTGATTTGTGCTCCCTGGCCCCAAAGGCATCTGAGTCACTGCCCTGTGTCATGTAGCTCTCTTCTTGGCCTGATTTTCCAGAGCAAAGGAGGTTTGTGCTTAAAATCTCTCCCACCTACATCATCTGGGCAGCCTCATACCTATCGCCATGGGAACACCAATGGAAACTCTGACTGTGCTTATAGCATGCACAGGCTTCTTGCCCTGGATTTATTCTGACCGTGAAAATTTGAGCTCTGAAAATTGCCTTTTTCATATCTGTCATATTTAGAGAATTTCCTTCTTATATGAGTACTTTGATGAACAAGAAGAAATGCGTTTTGTCTAACATATCATTTTTACAGGCATTCTGTCATATGGTTTCTGCCACCCCTTGTGGTGGGGCTTTACAAATTCCTGGCATGCACTAATGAGAATAGGCTGTGTCTATTTAAAGGGGCAGGATGGGCCAAGCATGAGCTAACTTCATGTTGTATTCTGAAAAAACAATTGTGGTGGTGGTGGTATAGTATGTATCCATTTCTAAGAGTTTCATATATTCTGGCTGCTAAGTGAGTAAAATACATATTTTATTTTTATTTTTTTTAGATGGAGTCTTACTCTGTCTCCCAGGCTGGAGAGCAATGGCACAATCTCGGCTCACTGCAAATTCCACCTCCCAGGTTCAAGCAATTCTCATGCCTCAGCCTCCCAAGTAGCTGGTGTACCACCATGCCCAGCTAATTTTTGTATTTTTAGTAGAGACAGGGTTTCACCATGTTGGCCAGGCTGATCTTGAACTCCTGGCCTCAAGTGATCTACCCTCCCTCTGGCTTCCCAGAGTGGTGGGATTACAGGCGTGAGCCACCAGGCCTGGCCTTTATTTATTTATTTTTAATCTTATTGACACTATCTATTTCTTGAAGCAATTTAAAATAACCAACAATAAAATACAAGATATAAAAACATGACAGTATATAAATGGGGGGATGATGGATGATTTGACAAATATAAGCATCCCTAGCAGACAAAGAAGCTCATGCTCTTAACCATCTATAGTTTGGCGTTGAAGTTAAACTATTTTCCCTGAAACTCGATGAAGCCATGATCCACGTGGCCCCAACTCTGAGAAGCCTTGCCTTAAAGAACTTTTCAACAGAAAGAAAACCAACATAGAAGAAACTTCGTTCTTTACTCTCACTTCTCAAAGGACATGAAAGGGGAACAAATCTTAACTCCCATCCTCACCTCTCCTCTGTCCTTTTCTCTTTCCTTTGCTTTTCTCATGCCCCGGTCTCTAATGATTCGTTCCCTATTTGCCTCCTGCCTAGATCCTCTGTCTCTCTCTCTCCTGCTCCAGCCTTTACTCCTCCAGCTCCATCCAGTTATTGATTGTGCAGATTGTCTTCATTTCTTTGTATGATTGACTCACAAACATTTACTGAAGAGTCTTGCAGAGGGAAGATCTTCTTGGAGAAGAGAGGGGCACTGGGCTGGCAATGATCAGACTCTGTTTCGTCCAAGAAAGGGATGTCATCTGTGAATACTCCCACATTATTGCACTTTATTCTGTCCATTCATCCAGCAAACATTTATTGAATGCCTATTGTGGCCAGGGTCTGTGCTAGGGTCTGGGAAGACAAAGGTGAACCGGGCAGGCCTCTGCAATGCTTCCCATTGATTAGCATGATGGAATGGGGAGAGGAGAGGAAGTAACTTCCACTGCTATGACTCATAGCATCCTCAGTGTTGATACCTACCAGGTAAATGTGTACAAGGCACTGAAGTGAGCTGCCTTCTGATAGTAGCTTTCTCTGCTTGCTGGCTAATGGCCACTTGAAGCAAAGCTCTCCTGACTGCAGGCACCTCACTGGGAGGAGGGCCGGGGCAGAGATGCCAACACAAAAAGGCAGAAACAAGCCATGGGTGGCAAGTGCCAAGCATGTAACCGCAGACACTCACAATTCCAAGTGGCTTACAAACCAGGAGGCATGAAGTGATCAGGGGGAAATCCTCTAATCCTTTGATGGAACATCCTGGAAGGCTCTTCACTCTTGCCTTCTAATATGTGCAAAATACACAAGTCATAAAATCTTTCCCTCATAAGCTCACAGAATGGTTGAGCAAGCTCTGGGCAACTTCTCGTTTTCTGCAAAACTGTTTTTGTGGGAATGTTCAGGTCTTGTGCAGGCTGTTCTTCACTCTAGCGGGGACTGGGGAGATAGTATCCAGGAGACAGAGTGTGTGGGAAGAGTCCAGGGGCCCTCTGGGGTGAATTCTGCCAGACTTAAATGCAGTGCACATATGCATCCCTGCTTTTATTCTGAGCTGCCAAACCCAAGGCAGGCCTTCGAGAAAGCTTGGGAGAGCTGTGAGTCAGACCAAATATCATTGGCCAGGCAACTTACTGGCTTAGGGGCTTCAGGGCCTCAGGCTCAGAAGCCACACTACCTTATGATACACTTTTTAGCTGTGTAAACTTGGGCAAGTGACCTTACCTCTCTGTGCCTCAGTTACCTCATCTGTAATGTAACTATCTCACAGAGTAGTTATAAGAATTAAGCAGGTTGATATAGAAATAGGATTTCTGGATGAGGCACAGGATGCCCCAGTTATATTTGAATTTCAAATGTATAACAAATACTTTTTTAGTATAAGTATGTCTCAAATATTCCATAGACATAACGGTATTCTCTCTCTCTCTCTTTTTGGAGACTGAGTCTTGCTATGTGCCCAGGCTGGTTTCAAACTTCTGGGCTCAAGTGATCCTCTCACCTGAGTATCTGGGACTGCAGGCATGAGCCACCATGTGCACCATATAATCTTATTTTTCATTTGCCAAATCTGGCAGCCCTGGATGGAAAGCCTATGGAAGGGCATGTGGCACCGATCAAATGCTCACTAAGCATTTTATGTTATGTTCCCTTATTATTCCCTTTGGGATTGAATTAATGACTTTTGCATTCGGTTTTGAGAGGACTGTTGCTCTTAGTTCTGGGTCTCATCAACCATTTGGAGTTAAATTGGGAGGGCTCTGCCCCGTGATCATGGTGCAATGGAGCATCTGGCCACATAAACCCAAGTGATCAATGACCCACTTCCAAGGCCATCTTCACCCAGCTTCACTCCCTCTCTTACCCTCTGCTTCTCAAACCAACCAATGCCCTGTATGGGTTACAGACATGGAAGCACAGAAACAAAGGTGGCTAGACGGAAGTGGCAGTTACTCAGTGTCCCAGACCCTCCTCGTGTTTTCTCCCTGAATCCTCCCAGAAATTCAGTGAGTAAACCTCAGGACACTGTCTACAAATTGGGGATGATAGTACCTCCCAAACTCATAGAGCTGTGAAGAGGAAATGAGAAGATGAAAGTGAAGGCCACAGCAAGGAGTAGAAGATTGTTAAATTTCTTTTTTTCTCTTCTGCTTTTCTATTTTGATCCCCACTGTATCAATGCAAAAACTGACTTGTCCAGGGCTGTGCCACTTGTAAATAATGGAAGTGACTGAACACACGCTGTGTCCTTCCCACTACACCATGCTGCTCTTACAGCTCCATCCCCCATCTCTGGTCTTACCTCCCCTGGTTCCTACTGCCCTGCTGGCTTCTGACACCCCCCTCTTATTCTTTCAAACTGCACTCTCCTTTGCAGAAGATACGTGTTCCTCCAGGAAGCCCTCAAACCAGCACGAGGCTGAACACACAGCTGGAGAAAAGAGAGCAGGGGCAGAGGATGCCCTTGGCTCACTGCCCTTCTCACTCATCCATGGGCCCAGCCTCCCTGGGGGTCCATATCCCTTTGCTGGAATCAGTCAAGCACTGCGGGCTGGATCATCTCCCAGCAAGCTCATCCTCTAATAAGCCAGCAGGCCACATTTTGTTCTCCTTAAATAAATCTTATAGAAACATTTAAATGTTTATTTCACTCATAAATTCCCAGGAATGCACAATAGCTTTCCTATCTGCCTGGGCAGAGGGATAAATATAGGCCAGTGTCATACATGGGAATATTAGCTTCCTTTCCCCAGAGTCACATGGCTAGGCCCAGGCTAGGAAACTGTAAGGAACAGCCCCAGCCCCAGCTCCAGCCCACTCCAGCTCAGGCAGGCGTGGGGAGTTTAGATTCTGTAGTTGGGCGCTGGCAGACAGCCTGGGAGAGGAGGACCCTGTTGGAAGGCAATGTGGGCTAGTGAAGAAGTCAGGTAGGCCTAGACCAGAATCTCACCTGGGTGACCTTGGGCACATACTAAACTTCTCTGACTTTCATGATCTAAAACATGATATAGAGCTAATAATCACCATTCTCTAGGCTTGTTTTAAGTATTAAATGAGAGAAAGCAATAATAGTGATAACAGTGAAGGTGGTGGTGGTAGGTGGGCACTGTGAGACTCTATCCCCAGATCCCTGTCTTAGAGTCTGGAGGGTAAACAGGGACCGCCTTGGTAGAGAGGAGCTCCAGCAGCAAAAGCAGCCAGTGCTTTCACAACAGGATAAAAGCAGTCTCTGGGGACTTGAAAGAAAATGATTATCCCAGCGGCAAGTCCTAGGGGCACAGGAGAGAGCAGAAGTGCCTCTGCTAAGGTCTGCTGGGCATGGGGCTCCTCCCTGCCAAGCACTGAGGGCCAGTTCCATGGCTCCCCGAAGGCTCCCCGGCATCTGCCCTCTAGGCCCTCCCTTGCACCAAGGGCCTGTACTGACTCTGGTGGATCCTCTTTCCTGCCATTGTCTATTCATTTCTAGGAGTCAGGGATAAAGAACAATTGCCTTGTTCATCACAGTTTTTACTGTGAGGTCAACAGACTTTGGGGGTGTGGAAAAGCACACAATATGTGTTAGCTTTGTTCCAAGGAGAGTAACTCAGCTAGTCATTCATCCATCATATCTTCTATCCTCCCTTCCTTCCTCCCTTCCTAACACTGATCCACCCTCCATTTCTTCTGCCCTTTAATGCAGTCATTTAATCATTTAGCCAGCCAATTATCTACCCAACCTATCACAAAACAATCAAGCATCCATCCATATTTCCTTCCATCTATTCATACATCCTTCTATCCACCCATCCATCCATCCATCTATCCACCCCCCCATCTACCTTTCCATCCCTCCCTCCCTCCCTCTCTCCCTCCCTCCCTCCCTTCCTTCCTAAGCTCCTACTGCATGCTGGAGCCTATGCTTATGGGTGGAGATACACATGTGAAAGGCACAGCCCAAGGAGCTCACACATAGTCTCACAGGGGAGTCAGAGAAACAACAGCAATCTGTTTCATTGCTAACAATAGGAACTAAGGGAAAATAATTGTAATATGCATTTCTGACTGTCTGTAACCATCAACATTTCTAAAACACTTTCTGCCTTGTTTTAGGCATTTCCACAGCTAAATTCTCACAGCTCCTACCCTGTGCCCAGAACCACTAGAGGCCAGCCTGGTGGAACTGTCCTCTTGAGCTCTTTTTTATAAGGATGGGGCATCAAGCACCTGCTTCCCATGCCTGGGGCCTCTGGTGTCCAGGACATTGACTTTAGAGCTAGCTAGGGCCAGGGAAGGAGGGAAAACCTGGCAGGATCACATCGGTGGAAAACTTGAGTTTGAATCTCCATTTGACCACAGCACAACTAGGTGACCTTTGACAATTACATAAATTCCCAGAGACTCCATTTCTTCCTTGATAAAATAGAGATAATATCAACTTTGGAAGTATTAGACCACATAGCAGGTGCCCAGTAGTTGCTACCAATATCTTGTATGCCAGATACTAATATTTTACTAATAATTTATTTTAAATTATTTTATTGAAGGCCTTAATTGAGGCTGTTCTTGCAAAGGATGTGATGAGATAAGTGGAAATGAATTCAGAGATGAATTCAAAATCCTTAATGGGAGCATCCAAGTACTTCCTGGTTTCTGGTGATTACAGTGCCTTTACCTGCCTCAGTTTTCTCATCTATAAAATGGGATACCAACCAGGCCTGTGTCTTGCAGTTGTCGTGAGGTTGCTATGTGTAAAGTGCCTAGAGCAGTGCCTGGCTCATGGGAGGCACCGTTATGAGGGTTCTCACTGGGGGAGTCGGGGAGCAGGGGGATCACTACTCTACACAGTCCTGACCAGGTTTCAAGTGCTTTACATGCTTTATCTGTTTCCTCCTTGTATCATTCCTGACAGAAAATTGATCCTTTGGATCATAAGCCTTTTCTCCAGTGGGGGAGCACACAGTTACCAAGGAGTTTCCAAGGAGGTATAGGCAGGACCTTTCTGTTGGCCAGTGAGGACAAGGCTTGAACAGCCAAAGGGAGTCAAATGAATAGAGAAGCTGGCAATCTGCCATCAGCAGTAAAGTATATGGCTAAACTCGAGGTATTCCCATAGACAACACAGAGCAAGGCTCCTCCAGGTCCTGATGGGAGGAGGCCGTGGGAGAACACAAAAGCAAATCAGACCTGAGAGAACTGGCATTTGGCTGTAAATCTCACTTCCTGCTCTCAGGAAGTGAGCTTCCTGAGAGCAGGACCTTGGTTAGTTAATGCTCCACAAACATTTATTGAGCAAACTCAATAAACATTGACTGAGTAAATGTACTTCAGCTCCTCGATTCCATATTTATTGAGTGCCTACCATGTGTAAGTGAATAGTCATCCCTTGCCTCTGTGCTCAAACTCAATTGCATATAATGGGGTATTTTTGGAATAGAAAGAAGAAAACAAATTAATTAGAGCCCATTTCCTAAGCTTACAGCCATGAGACAGTGGCATCCAGGCCTTGCTATTTCCTTATTACGAGATTTTTCAACAGCTGGCTTAACCTTTCCAAGCCTTAGTGTCCTGATCTGTGAAATGTGCATAGTCATCACTACCATGTATGAGCATTCTGAAGGGTAATGAGATTATGAGTGTAAAGAATTTAGCCTAGAAAACACTAGGAGCTTGTGTGTTAGTTTCTTTCACTTTATTTGGGTAAGATATCTAACTGCTCTAAATTCACACGTTCATGGGGGTGACTCTGCTCCATCTACCTCACAGTGGTTTTGGAGGTTCACTTGCAATGACACATGGAAACTTTTTGCAAACCATTTTGTGCTGTAGGGACTGAGCACCTGCTGTGAGCTAAGTACTTCGCTCACCACTTTATACATATTATTCTGGTAATTAAAGTCAAGCTGCCTGCGTTTGAATTTAGTTTCAATTACTTCCTTAGCTATGTTACCCACTGCACATTACTTTTCTGTGCTTAAATTCTTTGTTAGTGAGAATACGAATAGTATTCCCAGGAATATTGTGAGAATTAAATGAGATAATGTAACATATAAGACAAGCCTAATACAGTGTCTGGCACATAGTAAGTACTTCATAAAGGTTAGCTGTGGTTAGTGGCTATTCCTGTAACTTAGTTTCTAGATGAGGAAACTGGAGCAAGATAAATCACTTATCCAGGGTAGCAGTCAAGGATGTGAAGCCCAAGTTCTTCTGATCTGCCATGCTGCTTATACCTTACATTCCTATAAGCCTTTTCCATACCTTCTGGAACTCCTTGGCTACTTGGGAAACCCTGCTTGGTCATCCTCCTCTTCTAAAAGGACAGATGGGTTAGCTCTGAGCCCAGTCCACTGACTTAGGATGTAAGCCAGGATAGGCCTCTACAACACTTGTTCACGGTTTTTACTCTCATGCCAACAGACTTTGGGGGTGTGGAAAAGCACACAATATGCGTTAGCTTTGTTCCAAGGAGAGTAACTCAGCTAGTCATTCAACCATCATATCTTCTATCCTCCCTTCCTTCCTCCCTTCCTAACACTGATCCACCCTCCATTTCTTCTGCCCTTTAATGCAGTCATTTAATCATTTAGCCAGCCAATTATCTACCCAACCCCAGATTTGTTATGGTGGCACTTATGTCAGTCCCCATGTCTAAGCCAAAAGTGGACGGGGGCCAGCAGTTCCATGGCCAAAGGTTCTAGGTACTCCACAAGCAGATCCCTTCAATAAGGGCCACACAAACAGGGCTACTTCTCCAGAGCACACTCCAACCTCATCTCAGTTACTTAAAAATTAGAGGAGGGGATGGGCATAGATGCCACTCGCCAGTGCAGTGCTGCAATGACCTTAAGCCACAAGAGCTACTGCATAACAGGGCTGAGCATCCATGTCTCTCTAGAGCATTGGCGAATGAAACACAAAGTAGATGCTTGGAGAGACCCAGAGTGTCTCATTATGTGGCCTAAACCAGGCAATAGCATGGTGGCTGTGTTTCTAGGAGTCAGTGTGCCCTTCCCCTTCCTCAATGTGTCCATGCTCCTTCCTCATTCTCCTTCAGCCAAGCCATCACACAGCCCGCTCAAGTTAAATTTGGGCTGTTTGATTACCTGGCTGAAGGGGAATGAGGAAGGGGCATAGACAGGCGCGTGACAGAGCTATGTTTGCTGGCCCCACGAGCTTGTGCTCCTGAAAGGCTGGCAGAAAGGGCTTGGTGGTGCTTTGGCATTTCCCCTAATAGCGAGCTCTAAAGTTGGCCCCTCTGAAATGATGTCTTTGGGAACAGAGGACAACGTACTGTTGGCCCAGGTCCCAGAGCTCTCATAGAGGACCTGGGGGCAGTCAACAGTGCTCAGTGCAGAGTCTGGACTAAGCATGGGCTCTGGGCTCAGATCCTGGGCCTGCCACTTATGATCTGTGTGACCTTGGAGGAAGGTAGTTAACTTCTCTGTGCCTCAGTTTCCTCAGCTATGAAATGGGAATGATAATAATACCTACCATAAGGCTAATTGTAGGTTAAATGAATTAATACGGTAGATGAGTAACTGGCATAGGGTTAGCTATTAAGTGGCTTTGTGTGCAATGGAGGTAGGGGAGCAGGGGGAGGTGGTAGCTGGGGTGCTGGAACAGGTGATATGAAGAGGTGAAGTCTGCTTATGAGTTCACACTGACCTGCTTCTGGGGGCTCCTAAATCCCTTTGGAGGAGTTGTTTGGGTAGAAGCTAGAGCCAGTGAAAATTGGGCTCTTACAGCTAATGTGAGCCTCTTTGTACCCTCAGGTTTGCAAGGTACTTCTGAGGATGCTGCACTGTCCGTATGAGTCAGCTTCCTACTGTGGAACTCATCCAGGCCTGGGTAAGACTGCATCTGGATCCTGGGGTCCTACAGTGAGGGGGAGATGGGCGGGTATGTGTCCTGAGTGGAGGTTAGGAAGGCTCTGAACACTGTCATGGGAACAAAGACTGAAGAAACTAGAGAAAAAGAGACTCTGGGAAGACCCAGAACTGCCTTCTTACAACTGCAGAATTCACCCCACGATAGGCTGTATGGAGGGCAGAGCTGAGGGAGAGTCCTGGGAGAGGCAGAGTCTAGCTTGACCAGGACAGAGCTGGCCAACCAGGACACAGGCTTCCTTGGGAGGTGGTGAGCTTTTCATTATAGAAATATTCATGTAGATTCCTAGGCCAGGCATGGTGGCTCACACCTGTAATCCCAGCACTTTGGGAGGCTGAGGTGGGCAGATCACTTGAGGCCAGGAGTTTGAGATCAGCCTGGCTGACACGGTAAAAGCCCATCTCTACTAAAAATATAAAAATTAGCCAGGCGTGGTGGCACAGGCCTGTAATCCCAGCTACTCGGGAGGCTGAGGCACGAGAATTATTTAACCTGGGAGACAGCGGATGCAGTGAGCTAAGATAACACCACTGCTCTCCAGCCTGGGCAACAAAGCAAGGCTTCATCTCAAAAGTAAAAAGAAATATTCCTACAGATTCCTAAGACCTACCTCAAGAGATTCCAATTCAGTAGGCCTTGGATGGCTGAGGAATCTGGTGTTCCAAAAATTTCCAGGATGACTGAATGGGGCTCATATTGTGGAGAGCTTTGCCTGTCTGAGAAGAGCTTAGATGTGACCTGGGATTCTTCTAGCACTGGCAGTCTGTTATTCTGTGGTCCCTAAGGTCCCAGGCTTGTGTCCTGCCAGTGTCTATGGCTGGCAGAACCCCTTGGCTCCAAACTCTTCCTTTTGAGTCTCTCCCTACCCAAGGGACAATGCAGAAAACCCCACTCAGGACATAGCCTTGCAGAGTGCATTGCTGGGAGGCTTTTGGGTGTGTGTGTGCACCTGTGTGACATTTGATTGCAGCTTCTGGTTAAGGACCTGAAGAGAATGTCTGTCTGTGCCTATATGTGTATCTGTGTGTGTGTCTGTGTGTGTGTACATGTAGAAAAAGAAACAGGATCTAGTCCTACAGATTTTGTGTTTGTGTGTGAGAGGGTCTCAGTTAGTGCTCATGCCAGTGATGGGAAACAGGGGCTGGACCCCAGGGAGCTGTAAACTCAGAAGGATGCTCTGTTCTTTGCTTGCTTTACAGAGTGGGAATTCAGACAGGATTGGGACTTCCAGCCGAGTCATCCTGGCCAGGCCCGCTTCCTTGGCTGCCTGGCTTCAGATGCTCCCAGGGACTCAGGCTCCAGCTCCCTGAAGGCTCCAGGCTAGCTCCTAAAGCCTGACCCTCCCAAGGCTGTGGCTACCTGAGAAACCCAATATGCATTGTCTGGTGAGTGCAGTAATGAGAGAGGCACTTTACCCATCATGCCTGGTTGCCTTCTGAAAAGCTTTAGGATGCCTAGGGGGTGGCAGTAAGGAAAGAGGGTAAAAGAAAGTTAAGTTTGATGTGGCCTCTGGTTGGGGGCTCTAAATGCCCCAGCATTATGGTCCCTCAGGCTATCAAAGGCTCTTGAGGGCTGGGCTGAACATGCAGGGTCTAGGAGGCAGCAACTAACCCTTGTATTGGGTAACACATAAGAAACCAGAAGCACAGCAAAGTTAACAGACTTGGTCTCAAAGTTTCTTGGCCAAGACAAGGTCTCTTGACCAGAATGTAGAGGAGCTCGGATTGAAGCCCAGCTTGGTATGACTGCACTGTTTATATTCTTAAATCCTGTGCTATATGAACTCCCTGACAGGACCTGGGCCTCCTGGCTCCCAGCTCCCCTGAATTCCTGTTGGCCCTCCTAACCATCGTGGCTTCCAAATACTCATAGGTACCGCGCCATTAGGTCGGCGTGTTGGTGTTTCTAGAGGTTGCCACGTGAGGGGAGGGTTCCATGAGCTTGCCTGCCACGAAGTTGAGTGTAAGGGAGCTAGCCAGTGATTGGGCAGTGGGAGCTCCAAACTGCAGTTCCTCAAGAGTTCAGCCTCCCTGTGACCCTGAGCCAGAACCAACTCTTATTAAATAAGAGACAGTCTCTGAAGGCCCTTCAAGTGCCATGATTCTCTGTGCTCATGGGAAGTCAAGACTATAAAGAGAATGTTTGCAGGTGCTGATAGCTGCTACATTATTGGAGCCCAGCAGAAGTACCCATGAGGGAAGAATGCACGAGTGAATATTATTTTTGCAAATGAGTAGTTTCTTAGTGAGTATTTTCATGTTATGATTACATTTGTTTTCTTACATATTACAACTCTAGGAACTTAAATAACAAACACTTTAAAAAGAATGGCCCTTTGTATCTCCATATCCCAAACTCATGGGATTGAGATGCTGTAGAGCTTGGCAGTCTTGTGGGTGGAGAGATGCCCTTCCCTTGAATGTATAAGTGACAGGTGTTTATGTTGTCTTGTCATGTGTTTCCTGAGGATATACTTTGAAAGAAATTTTAATTATAATTAAAGCTTTGTAAACAGGAAGAACTTAACTCAGTATAAAAGCCCATCTTCATTGACAGTGGAGTTGTATCTTTGCTGCTCTTTTATTATCTTATATTTTGGGAATGCTTTTATTCTTAGGGCAGCTGTTTGAGGGAGCTGCCCAGGATTTAGGAGCCAGATTTTGCCTGAGAATCTGATTCACGGGTACAGCCATTGCTAATGAAGTCGAAAGGCCCAAGGATGGCCATTTTCAGAGAAGTCCAGGGCAAGGAAGTAGAGATGCTAAGGAGACAGAGCCTAAGAAAGTCCAGGCCTGAGGGTCTGGAAGCAGTCGCATTTGAATGCAGTTGTGAGTGTTCTGTCAGTCCTTTCCTTAATCCCCAAGCTTTCAGAACTTGGCAGCCTCAGCAGCAGGACCCACTGTTTCCCAGAATGGGGGCCTAGACTTGATACAACCCTGGGCTGAGGGGCTGGGGGCTTGGCCCACCATCACTTAGAAATTCAAGGGAAGGGCACCCCCCCACACACACACACACCCCTAAGGCTGCCAAGTTCTGCAACATCTCAGTCCCAGGAGTTTGGGATGTGGAGATACAAAGGGCCATTCTTTTCTAAGTATTTACTATCTAAGTTCCCACAATAGTGATGTGTCAGAAAACAAATGTCATCATAACATGAAAATATTCACTAAGAATCCGCCCATTTGTAAGAATAATGCTCACTCATAGATTCTTCCCTCACTTCACAAGTGTCTCTCCCATCTGGCTTAGGTGAGTTTGAACAACTGTCCAATATAACAGGACAATACCATTTTAGAACAAATCAACTGCATAGTTCATGAAGTCAAAGAAAACAGTGATGGGGAATTTCACATGCAAGGTCTTTGACCAAGGAGATCAGATAGAGCTAAGCAGTTAAACAAAGAAAATACCATGAGCACGATGCCCAGATAGGTTCCTCAAAAGGGAATCATTTGAATTTTGAGGGATTAAAAGAGATCCTTAGGAAAATGGACGAAGCCCTTACATATTAAACAAACAGAGTCTCTTAATTAGGTGCTGTAAAGTAAAATGTAAAGAATGTGTTATTATGTGAACAGATCATTTTGCTGGTATAATAAATAAATATAGCCACACCAAAATCAACATTTTATTCTTTGTTCAATCTAAAAATTAGCACATAACCTGTATTTTGTAATCTGTATAGGTAAAAATAGCTTGTTTTAAATGCCTCATTTGTACAATAGAAATCTCAATATACCTTTAAATTAACTTGCTTTCCTCATTTCCTTTCTATAATACAATTTCACTGAAAACCTTTTTTGCTGTTTACTATATAATTTTGATCTTCATTTTAAGTGGATTTACTTTAAGTGGCCTTTTCTAGTGCCCCCTCCCCTGACATATCAGGATCTCAGGGCTAATGATTCTCATCTAAGTCTTTCTCCAGTTCAGAAGGAGCCTGTGTGGTCTGTGGTTTGACTTCTGAGGCCTCAGTCAGACACAGCCTACATGGTTGGTTCTATACCCAGAATATTTGGGGCCTCGGTCAATTCAAACCAACTCAGAGTAACTGATTCCCAGCATGGAAACCACACACCTTCTCAGGTACCCACTACAACCTGCATGAGCTGTCAGCAAACCCTCTGGCCAGCCTAGGGGCTGTGGCCTCAGCCCAGGGCGCTTGGCTTGGCCCCCAGCCAGGCTAGCTGAGGGCAGGGAGGGGGCACTTACTTGGCCGGCAGGGCTCTGGGCTGCCTGTGGCTCTCCGGGGGGCTCCTCGTCCTCGGGAATGTGGGGCATGGCAGCCTCCTGCTGGGAGTGGCCACGTGTGCCCGGAACCTCCGCTGTGTCAGCCCCAAAGATGCTCCAAGAGGCCTGGGCTCCACAGGCTGGGGAGATGCCAAAAGGACAAGTCAAATCCATTCCCATCCCTGTCCCAAGCTAGGTTCCATTTCCCGGAGCCACAAGCCACAGTGAGAGCCGGCTTGAGTTTGCATCAATACCGGAGGTCAAACCAGGCTAGCAGAGGGCATTTGGAATTTCATTTCCTCCGGCTCTCTGGCTTTGTTTACAAAGTCAGAGGTGGCCTTAGAGATTTTGCATCTAATTTGGTCTTTACAGTAAACACAGCTATCCCAGAAGGGAGAAAAGTGCTTCAAACTCCTCAAAACTGTAGCTAATGGAAGATACTCCATTGAGATCAGATTGGCATTTGTTTACCACTTACTGACCACCTACTGGGTGCCGGGCCCTGTCCTAGGCGAATCACCATCATTTAATTGAATCCTCATGATGACCTCTGATGTAGGCATTAATATTCCTGTTTTACAGATGAGAGAACTGCCCCAGACAGTGAAAGTGACTTGCCCCAAATTATAGAGAGAACCAAGAATTTGATCCCAGATCTTCCTGATTTTGAGGGTGGGGCTCTTTCTGCTATACCACACAGCATTCCTCGGCCACGTGGATGGGGAGTAAAGGGTGCTGTTTCTTGACTTCCTCCTGGAAGCCACCCTTCATGCTCTTCTGACCCTCAGCGCAGGCTGTCTTATTTGAGTTCAGCCCTCATGGGGACTGCGCCAGCCCTGCTAAAACCTGGAGGCTCAGGCAGGGTGAATTCCGTGTGCCCTGTGCCCAACCCCAGCAACCTTAGGTTGCCTCCCAGAAGCTAGACTATCCTCTCCCCATGGTGTAGCAGCCTGGGGGCACTGGGGTCCCAAAGCTGATTGGGACTGCAAGCAGCAGAATCTCATCCACCTCCCACAGTGATTGGCTCAGGGATGGACAATGGACCCAGCCTACATGGATGAGCATACAGTAGTGTCCTGGGACTAGATGCTTTCTCCTGCTCTGAGTGGTGGAGTGTGAAGATGTGAGACCCGGTGCTATGGACACCATTTTGCTTCCATGAGGAAAGCCAGACAGAATATAACTGACACACACAGAGGAGGGCAGAGCTAAGGGACCTGCAGAGAAACAGAATTGGAGCTCTGATCAAAGTGTACCTGAAGCCTGAACACTCTGGATTAGCCAGTTACACGAACAATTAAGACTCTTGGTGTTGAAATAACTTTGTGTTGGGCTTTTGTTACTCGTAACTGAAAACACACTCACTGCTCCTTCATGCTTCTTGTCTGTCAAGATGCCTAGGAGTATGATCCTGCCAATGGACCTTGAGCCAATGGGCCTAGCTCCTCTGCTTTCTCTTAGCAACACCAGGTCTCCACAGGGAAAGGCAGAATAGCAATGTAGACAGAACACAGGCATTGGAGGCAGATACGTGAGTGTGAGTCCTCACTATACCACTCACTGGCTATGTGGCCTTGGAAAGTTGGCTTCATCTCTAAGTCCCGGTTTTCTTGTCAAAACAGAGAGAGGAATGCCCCCCAAGCAGGATGTTCCAAGGACAAAACATACTCAGTTCAGAGCAGGTTCCCAAAGAGGCCACTTGCAGGGGGTCTTGCAGCCCAGGAAGCTTGGCCAGAGCTCCAAGGGCTCTGCCTGGCCTCTCCCCATTTTTAAACTCCCTTCTTCCTCTCTTAGTGGGGTGGGTGATACCTTTAGGAGTCTACAGAACTAACAACTGGCTGGTTCTGCAGCTTTTAGAGATTCCCTGAAGGAGCTGCTCCACTGAACAGTAGATTAAGACCACCACACGGGTAACATAGGCAGGTGACCTTTGGCTGATGGGACACATGGGGGGTGGGGTGGGGATAAAGGACACTGTCATTTACTGAGCACCAACTGTGTTCCAGGTCTTCTGGGAGGTACTGCTGACTGCTGGAGGTTGTAGGAGGAAGAGCCCGAAAGCCCTGCCACCTCCCATAACACTTGGTGTTCTTCCTGTCCTGCAAAAAGAGCTCAGAAAGGCCCTAGAGCCAAAGTGCTGCAGAACAAGCCCAGGCTGACATCAGCCCAGCACTGACCGAACCCTGAATCTCCACCAGCCAACACACATACCTCTAGACTCCTGGACTGAGCTCCTTGAGATAGGCGAGGTGTCAGATTCTTCCTAGATACCCAAAAGATTCAGCAAAGAATGATTGTTGATTTATGTTTAAAGAACTAGGGACTTTTAGTCCCAGAATTGGTCAAGGTGACCACCATCTTGACTATTTGTCTTTCTCTACAACGAACAAATTAGACCATTAGCTCTGGAACAGTTAGGGTGACCCCTACTGGCCACCTCAAGAAATCTCATCTCAGGTAGAGCATCCATTTTCACTGCCAACATTTCATACCTACTCTACCAGGCCCGTGCCGGGGCTGGTGACACAAAGAGGATAACCTTGGCCCTCAAGGAACACAGTGTCCAGTGGTAGGAGATGCTGGAGAACAGTATAATGGGGTAAATATTTTGAAAGTGAGAAGTTGCAGGACCCCAGAAAAGGGTTCCCTAACTATGGAAATTGGGATGGTGGGACATGATTTTAGCAAAGATTTCACATTAGAACTGATGTTTGAGCTGAGCCATGAACACAAATGCTGAATGTAATTTCTTGGAACAGATTAGCTGGGTGTCTAGTGGGGAAGATAAGACAAGATGGGGAGAAGCCATGCTGGACAGATTTCACCTGGCTCTTGGGAATGAGAGCTATGGGGCCAGGGCATGCTATCTGCGTCTTCCATGCCAAATTCTTACTGTATGAGTAAACTGAGCATCAGGTTCACCCAAAGGTGAGCTCTGTGATTAATTCCTATCAGCTTTACTTGGATTTCAGCAGCAGTGGCATCAGTGGTGCTGGGTAAAGCATATGGTAACAGGGATCGAGGGCAACAAAAGAGTAGCCACAAACCCCATTTCTAGTAAAGGAAGTTGGCCACATCTCCTAGGAAACCTGTTAAAATTATGTGTGAGATATATATATAGGTCCAGGCTGTCTTAACAGGGGTATGGTTTCTAAAACATGGGAGGTGACTATTCCACTTCTTCTGTCTTAATCTACACAAAGTGTATTGTGCTCTGCCTGTTAAGAAGGATTTAGACAAATTGGGACATGTTTAGAAAATGGGAAGCAGGAAACTAGGAGAACTTGAATTTTTGTTTAAAGAACTAGAGAACTTGAGCCTGGAGAAGAGGAAGTGCTGGGAGAAATAAAAATCTCTTCTCGGATGTTTGAAAAATATTCGTGTGGTTCTACTGTCCCCAAAGGATAGATGCCATGACTAATGACTGAAAGGTCAGATGAAGGCAAGGGCAGCCTTCTGGTGGTTGGAACCACCTGAAGATGAAACAGGCTGCTCTTTAGGTGGCGAGTTCACCATTCCTTGGAGGTTCTGTTAAAGGCTGGGACTAGGGTCACAGGATTCTTAACCACTTCAGGGGCCTTTTCTAACTCTGGGGGTCCCTGAAATCCTAGACTCTTTTTAGCTACAACAAACCGAAAGACCTGACGATTCCATCCCAGGATTTTAGGATTATGGTCTTCTGAAGTCTCATGAGAAATATCCCATTTTCTAGCCCTCCACTTTCTTTCCTCTATCTCCTTCTCTTCCAAAAAGAGTTTAACTCAGTCCCTGTGACAGAAAGCAAAATAGAACAAATGAATTAAGCTAGATGTCAGCTGCCGCTGTATAAAGATAGAGTGGATGCTGGCTGAGGCCCCACCCTTGGCAAGATGGAACCCCAGGCTCCTCAGGGGTAGCCCCAGCAGCCCCGCCTGCTGGGGCCATTCCCACGCTGCTCCTGCCCTGTTTGCTGTCTCTCCCATCCATTATTATAAACTCGCTGCTTAAAATAGCAAGGTAAAAGCAGAGTCCCTCCCCCAGGGTGACATCTGGGTTCTGCTGGAGCTTGTGGGCACGCGGACCTCACATCCATCACAGCAAAGTTTAGAATATAATCTCCAGGAAGTGGTGATCTAGAGCACCAGCCCATAAAAGGAAAAAATATTTAGTAATGTTTGGTCTCCAAGCCATTCCTTCTTTAACCCATTTTCAGGGTCCTTCTTGCTGCCTCTCCAGTCTGGTTAGGAAAGGGTTAGGTGGGTCAGTGCCAAGAACTAATCAGCTCTTTTGACTCTACTCATTCTGCCCCCAGCCAGTGCCTAAGTAAAACCTGACCCATTTTACAGGCAGGGAAACTGAGATGCAGAAATGGAAACAACTTGACTGGCTCAGCTACCTTTGTATCTGGTGCAAATTTTCCACGAGACTCTGCTGGGATAACTATTCAATCATTTGTGCAACTGAAGAGGCTAGAAGTTCCTAAACCATATTTAAATATTTTATCTGCCCCTACTCATGAAAGGAAACAAACTAATACACTTTTGTTCATGCTTTCATTCTTCAGATATTTCTAAGTCACCTACTGAGCATCAGACACTATGCTAGATGCATTTCTTTATTTTTTATTAGTATTTCTAAAATATATTTTATTGCATGTTAGGTTTGGGGGTACATGTGGAGATGTATTTCGATGTATTTCAAGTGCTATATTGTTTAACACCCATTAGATACGTTTTATTATTTCCCTTCAACATCGTAAGGATCTAGGGCTCAGGTTCCACAACTTGGTCAATATCACACAGCTAGTAAGTAGCGGGTGAAGGGCTATAATTCAGGCTAGTCTAACTCCTAGGCCCATTGTCTTTCCTCTCTTCCACTCTGGCTTCT
The DNA here is from genome assembly GCF_001604975.1 of Cebus imitator. Lineage (NCBI taxonomy): Eukaryota > Metazoa > Chordata > Mammalia > Primates > Cebidae > Cebus > Cebus imitator. The sequence goes on along the minus strand of NW_016107580.1, from coordinate 229,234 downwards.
TCACCAGCAGTTCTGCTTGAGTATAGCAGAAAAGCCTAGCAGGGGGCCCCGTGCCTCCGAGGGGAGAGCTGGAGTGAGTACTCTCAGTGAGGCTAAGGATGGTGGGAGGCAGAGGGGAGGAAGCAGGACCTACACTTTGGTTGTCAGGTCAGGGATCTTATGAGGACTTAAGAGTGGCCCACAGTTGAGCCTGCCCGTCCCCTGCTGTGTGGTGTGGCAGATTCATCCACCCATCTTTCCACTCACTGTCTGCCAGTCCACCCATTCGCCCCTCACCCTCTGACCTTTCCATTCCTGCACCTCCACTGGTTTGTCCATCCAGAAAGCCCCACACTTGTTAGGTCAACAACACAGGTTCTGCCCCTGGAAATAGCTGTTGTAGAACCCTGCAGGCTGTAGGGGCAGGGCAGGAGGACAGCAGAGGGCCATGAAAGCTCAGGCAGAGCGGGCCATAGCTGGCCGCACACCTCCACCCTGCACAGGCAGCCAGTGGTGGGGGCGGTTCTATACCCGCAGCCTTGGGAAGGATGGTAGCAGCAGGTGGAGGAAAGAGAGGCCAGCCCCGCCTTGTAGGCGTCAAAGGCCTTACTGTATCCCAGAAAGTACAGAGCCATCATCAGGACGCAGGGTTCAGGAACAGTCTTTACAGATACTATCTCTTTCAGTGCTCTCAGCAACCCCGTAAGGTGGGGAGAGTAAGTACTAATATTATTAACATTAAAATTAGACCCATTTTACAGCTGAGGGAACAGAGGCCCAGAGGCTTGCCCAATGTCATTGCCTGTGAAAGGCGGTGCTGGGAATTTACTGCATCTGGGTCTGATGCTCCCCTTCCTTGCAGAGCCAAGCCTGTTCTCCACAGGCAGCAGCAACCTCTCATCCTGACCCCAAAGATGCCTCTCCCAAAGCCTTGCAACCTGCCTAGAAGAGACCAAACTCCTCTCTTAAAACCACAGTATCCCAGGAGCACAGCCTGTAAGTTGAGTGGCTCTCGGGTTCTTTCTATGAATTTCTGAGCATTGAGGAAAGAGCCAAGAAACCCTTTCGGGAAACAATGGGTTAACCTAGCCTCCACTGACCTTTCTGGAGTGACTCAGTGTTCTCAGAAGGGAGTTTTTTTTTTTTTTTTTTTTTTTTTTTTTTTCTTCCAGCTTTGAATTTTTGCTTTCATTTTAGCAGCACAAAGAATGTGAAAGAGATTAGGTTACTATTAATACCATGGGTCTATCTCTAGATGAACAACTGATGGGGGGAATTGTTTGGGGTGACTGCACAAGGAGCTCTCTTAGCCTTTCTGTAAATCCAGAGGGTGACAGAAGGGCCACTGGGAACTCACCAGTCCTACCCCCGTGCCCATTTTTACCAATGGGGAACTGAGGCCTAGAGAGGGGGAGGCATGTGACCAAGGCCACACTTGTGAGGGGCAGAGTCAGAGAAGGCCCCAGAGCCCCCACACCCCAAGCCCGGATACACATGGCAGCTTTCTGACTTTTCATTCTGATGGTTTTGCTCATAGTGAAGGGTAAGCCATTGTGTCTATGCCGGGAAAGCAGGCGTCCCTCGGCAGTGCCTCGTCATCGTCCTTGCTCTCACGGTCACTCTCACAGGATTGAGGATGCTCCCGCAAGAGATCTGCTGAAAGTGCTGGGAGGTGCTTCTGGGGGTCCCCTGGGCCTGGCCAACTGCAGAGCTGGGTTCTGTACCTCCACAAGTGAGCTGGAGGGGGAGCCTGCCTCGGGAAAACCCCATCCTGCTTCCTAACCTTGGCCTGCTCATGGGGCTTTGGGGCTTGGCAGACTCAGTTCTAATCCTTCCTCTGCCTCTCCCTTGCTGGAGAAATCTCCCCTGGCCTCAGTTTCCTCATTTGAAAATGGAGGTAATAGCACCTACCTTTTAGGGTTGTTGTAAAGGTTAAAACAGGAAATACATGCAAGGTGCTGACACACAGAATGCACTCAGTTCCCTCACATTCTCCAAACAGGGCAGCTGAGTTCTCTAAGCCTGGCATTGACAAAACCAAACCAAGGCTCAGAGACACTCTGGTGTTCATCCTAGGTGGCTGAGCTCCCAGATTTCTCTCCTGCAAGTAAAGGAGACTCAGTCCTGGTCTGTGCTGTGGGCAGTCCCACGTCTGGGCTGTGGTTGCCCCAAGTCTGTGCTGTGCTCAGTCCCAGGTCAGTCTGGTTTCAAAGCCCCAGCTCCTTGCACTATCCCTGTACTGATGGCAACTCCCCCCAAAACAGAGGTTTTCATTCCGCAGGTGAGACATGAGGCCTAGTGTGGAATCCCTCCTGGAAGAGGGTCGGCCACAGTGTCTGGCCAAGTACGTATTTGCACCGTGCTGAACAAGTGGGTGAGTGAGTGAGTGGAGGGGGTACAGCCACCCCCAGTGTGTGGTGGAAGCCCCAGGATTCTCTCCTGAAAGTGGATCTAGAGTGAAAGGAATTGTAGGGGAGCAGGAACGGTGGAGAAGGACGGAGATGCAGGGAGAAAGCCTCCGTGGCAACAGAAAAGGGAGGATGAAGAAGTGGAAGGTACTTCCCCAATGGCTATGTCCTCTAAACAAAGTCGTGTTTGGGGAGGCTGGCCCCGAGCACCCCAACACTCCCAGAGTTTGCACATCTGTGGAAAACCTTCTCGGGGCCTGATTTTCTCCAGCCCTGCTCTCTACTCCTGTGGATCTCGTATTGGCTTTGTTGGCTGGCGGTGCCCTGGGGAGGAACCAGCACCTGCTCAGACCAATGACAGGAAATAAGCCTAAACTTCTTCCCAGGTTTCCTTTCCAGCTTGTTCACTTCAGCAATTCTTTTTTTAAAAATAGGTCCACTTGAAAAAATTTTTTCTTCTTCAAAATATGTACAATTGCTCAATCGGAGGCAGTTCAAAGGCACCGGGAATAGCAGCAAAGTATCTGAGCCTCCCATTTAACGCCTAGCAAATATAAATCTTGCCCAGTTCTGTTTGTTCCAGGCTGCTCAGCAGCTTCTTCCCTGAATGACTCACTCCAGAGTGACATGAGTCATCATCCTGGGGTCAAGGACCACACGGTATTCCCGGGTCTGTGAGACCCCATAAAGGGCAGGGCACCCAGTGGTCACCAGGAAGACATGAAGGATCAGAAACTGTGTCCCAGGCCCTAGGGCTGCCTCTGCCCTTCCCATGTGGGTGACTTTAGGGAGTCACTGAGCCTGAGAAGTAGGTGAATTTCTGGGCCCTTCTAACTTGCACTTTGGAGAGATCTCTTTAGTGGTACATAGGATTCTGCTTGTTGCAGCTCTTACGAGTCTAATGTAATTTTCAAGAATTGTGTGAACTGGTGGTTAAACACAGACATCATTAAAAAATAAATTATGTAAACTCACATTAAACAAAAAGGAGGTAAATACTCAAAATAACTGCTTTCTAATTATTTTACTACATTTTACCTGTGCTCTTAGGATGATTTATTTCTATTGTCTCTGCATGGTGGAAACACATATAGTGACTTTCTACTGCCCATCTCTTCTCAGTTCCATGATCAGTGAGGTCGAGTTAGTAGCTTGCCATTGGTCAGAGTGGGAGTATCCATACCATAGAAATTGGCAAATCGGAAACCTACATACATATCAGGACCTCCCCCCACCACCCAGAGAGCTGGCAGCACACCACTGAGCCACTCAGCCCAGCCCCAGGTCCCCTGATTCTTGCTTCTACCAGGGTGCAGAAGGAACGCAGGTGACTTTACTATCACCCCAAGACAGTATAGTTACAGAGATTTCATCACCATTGTCTTTGAACAACTCTTCCCAAGTGGACCACAGACCCCTCACACTCACCACGTCCCTGACAGAGCCCATTGTTTCTTTCCATCTCTAGCCCACTCTTCCTGTGCCCTAGAGAATGGACCTCAAGCTACAAACCCACAAGTCATAGTGACTCCTTCATTTCTGTCACCCTCCACATTCAATTAGATGACTCTGAGTCCTGTCAATCCTAGTTCAGAAATGCCCTTCCTCCCATCCCCGGCAACCCTGCCCATGGCTCTGTGTGACCTGAGTCACTGCAACAGCCTCATTTGTTTCCTTACTTCAGACCTGGCTCCTTCCATGCACCCTTCATCATGATAGCAGAGCAGTCTGTCTGAAACATAAATTTGATCATCCTTCCCCTTTGGGATCTTTAAGGATTCCCTTTTACCATGGGGCCAGTTCTGAGTCGCTCTTAGCCCTTCTCTCTGGACTGATCCCCTCTATCAGCCTTCATACACCTTATGCCCCAACCAAAGTGGACCAAAAGCCAACCTCCAAACAAGCCCTGCTTCTTTTCACCCTTTGCTTATATCGTCTTCTGTCTTCTTTCTATACCTTATGCGTTCCTACTTGTCCTCCAAGACCCAGTTCAAACATCCCCTCCTTCATAAACCCATTCCTCCTCTTCACCTCAGAAAAAGTTACTGCCTTCCTGTAGTAGTTTCCTATGGCATCTGTACCAAATTTTTACACATTTGGTGGCTTAAAACTGCACAAATTCATTATCTTACAATTCTTGAGGTCAGAAGTTCAAAATCCATCTCAGCAGGCTAAAGTCTAAGTATCGGCAGGGCTGTGCTTCTTCGGGAGGCTCTAGGGGAGAATCCATTTCCTGCCATTTCCAGGTTTAGAGGCTGCCTACATTCCTTGGCTGGTGACCCCTTCTTCTCCATCTTCAAAGCCAGCAGAGTCGCTAGCATCTTTTCTCCCCTCTGATCTCTGCTTCTCCCTTCACATCTCCGTCTCCTCTAACTTTCACCATCCTGCCTCCTTATAAGAACTCATGATTACATTGAACCCGCTCAGTTAATCCAGGGTAATCTCCATCTAAGTATCCTCAATTTAATCATATCTGCACAGGCCCTTTTGCCATTTAAGGTAATATCTTCATAGATTCCGGGGTTAGGATGTAGACATCTTAGGGAGGGGGAGCAGTCAGCCTACTGCCCTATCCTTCCAGGGCACTTTGGACAGAACTCAACTCGAACTAGAATCTGAATACCTCAAGAGCAGAGACTCTGCCTTATTCATAGCTTTATGAATATTTTTATATTCATATTTTTTATGACCTACATCCAGTACAGGATCAAACACAGAATAACCACTCACTAAATGTTTATTGAATTAATAAATCAGTGATATCATATTTCTAAAAAGAAGATAAGGTTTTACATTGGCCGGGCGCAATTGCCCATGCCTGTAATCCCAGCACTTTGGGAGGCAAAGGCAGGTGGATTACTTGAGGTCAGGAGTTTGAGACCACCCTGGCCAATATGGTGAAACCTCATCTCTACTAAATATATAAAACTTAGCTATCATCTGGGTTTCCATATAAGCAGGTAGGTGGCCTTGCCTGCCTCATTCTCATTGAGCTTCCCCAGGTTAATGGCCAAGTTTTTCTCTCGATGATGTACTGCAGTTTCTTGTCTTCCCTGCTACACAGATGTGCAAATTTCCCCATAGTATTCTACTAACTGAAACCTCACAAAGTGCAGGGCCTCCTCCTCTGACATCTTCATGTTTCTGTCCTACCATCCGGGTAGTCGCAAAGTAAATTTTCGAATCAACTTATCGATGGATGTTCTAGCTTTAACCTAAGCCCAACAGAAGACCACAGAGCAGCCCCACCAGCCCTTCCAGCTTCTCTTGGAATGCTGACTAAAGCGTTTCCTCGAACAGCTGGTTATGTGTGTTTAAATGAGGCAGCACCCTCATGCCTGCTGTGTGGTACTGTGGAACCATCTCCTTCTCAACAAAGCAGAGTCAGGAGGCTTTGCAAGGTGGTCATTGCCTCTACACTCAGACCTGGACTCATGGCTTGATTCCTGCTCTGGCAAAGGCACAGACTCTGGTATTAGGGATCCTGGCAATCAGCACCTGGGATTGCCCATTCCCATGAAGCAGGCCTCTGGAAAATGACCCTTGTTTTGGGGAGAAGGCAGGACGCATTGCATCCGCTTGATGGGATCGCACTAGGTCTTGATGGCCTTAGCTCTTTCAGAAGCCAACACGTGGGCTGAATCTGAGACAACAGCCTCTTCCTTGGCCTCTGAGCCTGAAGATGCCCTTTTCTTAGGATGGGGGCAAGGATGGATGAAGACAAGCTGGTGTTTTGTCCAGGCCTGGAGATCTGGCAAGGGCCATCTAGACCACCAGAACCCTATTGCCTTGGGTTCTTTAGAAACTTTGTTTCAAATAAAAACAAAACTTCCTTGACTTGGCAATACCACAGCCAAATAAATAAATAAATAAGCAAAAAAAGAAAAGAAAATTAACACCCAGCTCCCAGTCCGCCTCTTTGACATTTCCTTCCTCCTACTTCTCCTTCATCTTCCCCTCCCTTCCCAGTTTTGTTCTGGGAAGAGGTCATCAGGGCCTATTAGAAACCTATAGGAATACATATAGGAACTGGTTTGGGAAAATCAGAAGGAAAAGATGGCCTCCATGGTGCCTGCCTAAATCATTCACCCATTCTAGAAAGGCTTGTTAAGTGCCTCCTATGTGTCAGGTACTGTGCTGGGCACTGGGGCTCTGGGGTGTGTCCGCCAAGACCACCTCCACCAGGAAGTCTTTCCTGACCTCTCCTGGAAGTTGTATTCTCTTTGGTCTATGATAGCACTATGTGGCTACCCCAGTCTGCCAAGCAGTGGTTTCTGCATCTCATTTGCAAAGCCTGAGGGCTTCAATAGATAGCTTTCTTTTGTATTCCAGCTGTGTAAACATAACACAGGTACAGAAAAAGTTCTCAATACCTGGTGGATCTCTCCTTTTGAAAGCAAGGACTCTAGGAATCAAGACTCACTTTTCACCTGGCCTACTATACACCCAGCACAGCGTAGATATGCTAGCTCTTAAACTGTCTCAGTTCTGTGAGAAAGGAATTATATCTCCATTTTACAGATGAGGAAACTGAGTCTCAGACAAGCAAAGTAACTAGCTCTAGGTCACACAGTCAGAGGCAGAGTGAGGATTAAACACTGGGTCTCCTGTGTGTGCCCAAAATGGGATGTTTGCCTCTTTCTTAGAGAGGGTTTACTCCTATGCTTCTCTAATCTTAGCAAAGACACTAGGAGATGTTTTTTGACAGGGCAGGGCTCTTGATTATTCCAAATCTCAGCCCTTCTTCAGGGCCAGCAAAGCCAACAAGGAGAACAACACCAGCTGAGACGCAGTCCCTCTCCGAGGAACTAGAAGTCCTTCTCACGGCATCCCCTGGGGTAGATAGGAAGCAGCTGCGACTGTGATCATCTAAGATCAGCAGGAGAGAGTGTTCTTCCCTGCTGGGATAGAGTACCCTGGCTCAGGTCCCCACCTCCTGTTCATCTCCACTCTGGGAATCCCAGTTCTCCGAAGCCATGGAAATAGGCCCAATAACTTTGGGCTGGGCTGCTGGGCAGAGTCTAGTATAATGCATGTTACAGAAGGCTACAGCAGGATTGAGATGGGGATTCGGGGGCAGGGCCTTCTGGGGAGTGAAGAGCAGACTGCCGTGCTAACTGCCTGTGTAGGAATGAGTTTCTTCACCATTCAGGCCTCAATCTCTCCATCTCTATAGTAAAAGCTGGGCTAACTTGCCAGCCTGAGCCCTGCTTCCTGCCCCATGAGTTCAAGTCCATGTTGCCTATTGAAAGCAGTCACACAGTGGGAAGTTAGGGGCCTTCCTGGCATCCCAGGGCTGGAAGCCGTCATCACAACTCCCTGATCATGACTGGCTGGAGAGTGAGCATGTAACCTGACAAGAGCCAATGAGATGCAAGAAGACTTTGCTGGGTACCCTGGAAAAGCCATCCTTAACTGCCACCTTGAGTTCCAGAGGGTAAAAACAGAATCCATCTTAAGATGGTGAGGAAGAACTTGTCTAAGGATGGAATCAATGTGAGGCAGAGCACAGCTAAGAGCCAGAAAGAAACTAAACTAGGTCTTGAGGCTGTCTTCTCAGGTCCTTATTAAGCCATGCCTGATATCCCCAAGTCTTTTCTGTTTGAGAACCAACGAATACCTCTTTTTTCTTAAGCTGGCTTGTATGAGCTTTTTTGGCACTGGCGATAGAGTCCCAACTGATGCAAACAGCCCAACCTTTATAATGCTGCCTGGGGGGTCTTTCTTGGCACCAAAGTCTTCTCTCACCTCTCTGCTCTGCTGCCTACCTGAGAGTTTAAGCTGGGAACTCAGATCAAGAGCTGATGAGTTTACCCTAAGTTATTCCCTAACTTAGAATATCACCATGCCCTTTTCCTCAGAACCTCTTCCTCCTTCTGCATTCCCTGCCACCATTGATGAGCCCAGCATTGGGCCAGAAACCCCAGCCCAAAACACGGAACCTTCTCCCACCTCTCCAGGATGCCTGTCCCCACTTTTTCCTACTAATACACACATCCAAACTCTTAGGGCTCCAGAGGAGGCACTCGGTTTGACCAACCTCCATGTTCCTGCCTAGAAGATAGACTGGTGCACAGCAAGATATGTTTGTTGAGTCAACTTTCAACCTTCAAATGATTTTCAAACATCATTACTTCCTGGGGGTGACTACTCCACCTACCTACCGCTCAGCTCAGAGTTGGATGGGCTCGCACTCTCAACCCTCCCCAGAAGAGCAGAGCCCAATACCTGGACAATGGCTGTGTGAACAGGCTCACAGCCCTCTTCTTGGACCCCCAGCACCAGAGTTTAGGGTGGGGACTCCCATATGCATGATAGAAAGGAAGCTCACATCTTGCCCACTGAGGCCAGCAGCAGGGTGGGAGCAGTTGTGGATCTTGGCGAGGGTCTTTTTGTCACCAATAGACTGAGCTGAACTGCAGGATGGTGGGTGGGTGCACAAGAAGCCACGTGATATAGTAAAACTGAGCAGGCCCTTGGTTATCCAGATCTATGCAAACAGCTACATTAGCTGAGTCTTTAGACCCAAGTTAAGAACAGGTTATGGCGAACAGTGACAAGCAATAGCAGGGGTGGGTGGAGGCAGGGAGGGTAGATGGAGGAGCCTGAGAATGGCTCTCCCAACAGCAAGCTTTGGTGATTGGAAGCACATGTATTTCAAGGTCCTGCTTTTTAAATGTGCATGTAAAACTGTGACTGCTTAATGATATGAGACAGGAAGTAACCATAGAGAATTTCTCCCCAGGGGAGTTATTTTTCCACCATGGAGAGGTGGGGATGGTCTGGGAGTGATTCCAAGGCATAAGCAGGAGAGAAACTGACATTTATTGTACCAGGTGCTCTACCTGACTCTTCAGATCCTTTATCTTAACTAGTCCTTACAGTAGCCCTGCATGGCACTATTATTCCCATCTTACAGATGAGAAAATTGAAGCACAGAAAGGTGAAGTAATTTGTTCCAGACATCACGATTACTAAGCAATGTAAACGGGGTTTGAGCGCAGGGCAGGCTGACTCCAAGCCCAGGGTCCTGCTCAGTATACCATAGTGAAGGCTTCTAGGTCAATACAGAGCCAGGTGACAGCAGCAGCAGCAACTTCAACCAAAAACGAAACGCTGACACAGGACCAGAAGAGGTTTTTCTGGCTATGACTTCACCAGTTAATTCATCATGGGGAAGGTATCATCCCTAACAATCAGATTCACATGTGTTCTCTGTTAACCTGCAGCTTGTTATATGTACAACAGCTCTACTTAAATTAACTGGTAAATAGCAGAGAGTTCATCCAAGGGGTTAAACTGAGTCATTCTCATGAAGCGTTTTTTGTTGTTGTTGTTTGCTTGTTTTTAGAAAAGTCTCTGAGTAAAGAGAGCTCTGAGGGCAGGTTAAGACCAGGGCCTGCCGGGAGATGCCTCAGCAGTTTTGCAGGGGCTATTCTGGGCTGTGAGTGGGCAGGCAGGTGAGCAGACCCCCCTCCCTGCTCAGGCCCCACAAGGAGCGTGGGCACTGGGAAATCACTGGGTTTGCTAGGGTTTTCAGGGATCACCCTAGCAACATTGCCAATGCCTGGGTGGAGCTCCTGCACCTTGGGGAACATTTTCCCAGGGTGGCCCCAGGCTCCTTACATCAGCCCAGGCACCCCTCTTTCCTGTGTCCACAGTTGGTATTTCCTAGTTATGAAATGATTTTTTCATTAATGCTATGATAGAACTTAGAGGAATGTAGATATTTTTAATATGACAACATAAATTTATAGAACAGAAGGTTTTTTCTTTCTTTTTTTTTTTTTTTTTAACAAAGTCACCTAATTTGGAGTCACCCTGGATCCTAGAAGCCCCAAAGGTCTGGGACATTGTTCTCCTGGCTTTTCATCTCTTGTCTTCTGATCTCTCCTTCTGGAGCCCCTACACAGGGCCCTTCCTCTAGGGTTGGCAGAGTTTGGGAAACGCAAAGGCCCTTTAGGGCCCTGGGCTGGAATGCCGGCTGGAGTATGGCTGGCAGGCTTTGTGGTTGGGACAGGCTTGGGAGCAGCAGCTCTGCTCTGCTCAGCCTGCAGGTCAGCACGGGAAGGCCCAAGTTGGGCAGGGCCCCCAGGACAGGAGGGAGGGAGCAGCTACCCAATGCTTTCCTGATATCCTCTTCTGCCTCAGTTATCTCTCAGTTCTCTCCTATCAAAATCTAGCCATCTTGCAGCCTTGTTCAGTCTGCATGTCCAGATGAGAGAGGGTGATAACTAACCAGAAAACAGACTCCTGGGGTGGGTGGAGGGTGGTTCTCCTATGAAGTAATCCATCTTCCACACAGCTGGAATTCTAAAACATAGCTGTGGTCGCAGGCCTCCCTCAAGTCAAACATTACAGTGGCTCTCTGTATGCTGATTCCCAAGTCTGGCTGCTTACTAGAAGCATCTGAGGTGTGTGATAAAATGAAGATTCCTAGGTCCTTCCCAGATCGACTGAATCAGAATATCTGGGAATAGGGCCTGGGAATCTGCATGGCTAAAAGCCCCTAAGGGAAATCTGATCCAAAGACCACAGCTGGAGAATCCCTGGTCCACAGATGAAGTCCAGGTTCCTGGGCACTCATGCAAAACTTTCTGCTCTGAGACTGACAAACCTCTCTGGTTTTTCCTCCTGCCACTAGCACCAAGGTATCCTGTACCCCAGCCTCACCTAATGCTCCAGCTTCCAGAATATTCCATGTGCTGTCAAACCTCAGTGCCACTCCCCCTGCCTAAAAGGCCATCCCCCACATCTGTCTCCATGAAAGACCCTACTCATCCTTCAGGAACCACCTCATGATCATCACCAGATTAAACCCTCTGCTCCATTTCCTTTTAGCAGTTTAAATTGTTTAGTTGGAAACGTAGACTTTAACCTTCTGTTTGCCACTTTCTAGCTCTATGACTTTGGCTCTTGAATTTCGATGTCCCCACAAATTGTTATAAAAAATACTAAAATTTGAAAAGTATGTAAATATCTGTAAATTACATATACAGTGTCTAGCACAGGGTCTAGCACAAAATGACTAATGGAATGGTAAATTTTATTATTATTATTCCTATATTGTGATGGCATTCCTCTAACACAGAGTTCAACAAACTATGGCCTTTGGGCCAAATCTGACCGACTGATAGTTTTTGTGAATAAATTTTAATCAAAATACACAACCATTCACCTGTATATTGTCTATGGCTGTTTTCATGCTATGAGTGCAACTGAGTAGTTGAGGCAGACACTGTATGACCTACAAAGCCAAAATATTTACTATCTGCCCTTTTTCAGAAAAGTTAGCCAACGCTGCTCTGACATAATTGCAATTATTCGTTTTTAGTTTGATCTCCCCCATTTGGCTAAAAGCAACTCAAGGATCTTCATGGCAGACTCCTATTCATCCTTCAAAACCAAGTCTTTCTCATCTTTGTATCTCTAACATTTGGTATATAATTAGGGCTTGTTATATGTTAAATTGAAGCAAATAATTCTGTAACCCAGTTTAAGTACACACATCTCCTGAAAACCTCTATGGGAAGATGGGGTAAGTGCCAGCAGACCCGGCTCTGAGCCTGCCTCCTTCCTAGCTTCAGTGTATAATAGTCTCACTGCCTCCAACCACCCAAAACCCAGGACTCTTGTGCTTTGCAGCTATAATATTTCCCCTGATAGAGAGGGAAGGCAGAACCCCTCCTAAGAAATTGGCTTTCCAAAGGTTAGTATATTCTCATTATCCAAAAGTGTATATATGGATGGTCTGAGGGTTCCCATGGTCCTTACAGGGGGCAATTTGGTGGACCCGTTTTTAATAAATGAACTAATGGATTGGCATTTTATTTAACTGAAGATTCATATTTTGTTTAGTTTCGACTACCCATGAATTTGTATTTCCTGACCAAAGCTCCTTTTGAGAAGAGAACTAGGATTTCCAAGCAGTGAGACCATTTCTTTGTGAGCTGGTTATGCAACCATTCTGTGACCTTGGGCCAGTCACCCGCCTCTCTGGGCCTAGGCTTCTGTGCAACTTTCGGACTTGGCTCCCTGGAGTTCTAGCCAGAGGGATGAACCAACTCGTGTGAGTGAAAACAGTAGCCTGGCAACAGGTAGCTTGACGGAGAGTCTTCCTACCATGCCTCTATGCTGCAGTAACACATTCCCTGTCCTCCCAAGAAATACAGCAACTCATTCCTACTGCCTTTTCTTGAGGCTTAAAGAAGATACTTTAGCCCTTAAGTAGATCTTCAGAAGATAAGAAAATGCCACGATGTGGAAAACTGTGCTGGATGAAATGGAAACACTCAGCTCTCCCCTGAGGCCACATGAAAAGCACATGGATAAAAGCCACAGGCCATCCCTTCGTTGAGCCTTTGCGAGCAGCAGCCCACCCCCTCTTTCAGAAAGTAATTCCCCCCTTACCCTTCACCCTCCTTGCAGACACCCCCATGGGATAAAATACTCGGCCTGCAGGAACCTGGTTATCTGGGGACAAATCCGTGTAACTGTGCGTTGAGCTGACTTTTATTGATTTCCCAGCAGGTGATTTATAACTGCCTGCTTCCTAAAAGGGCTTGTGGCCAGATGGCAATAAAAACACTCAGAGGCCAAGAGAGTTAAAAATAAATCCTGAAAAAGAGAGCAGAGGAAAGAGGGAGATAGACAGCTCCACAAGCCGAGGTGGGATGACTGCTCAGTCTGGATGACAGGGATGGGAATCTTGCTTTTCAGTTCTACTGACGTAACCAATTGAGATCAGCAGCATCTTGTTTTTGGCTATTGCAAGAATTGCAGGGCAAGGAGTAGCAACATGTTGAGCTTCCAAAACTAACCATTAGTGTGACGGAGAAGAAAATTAGAGTGAGATTTTGCATTTTAGAACTTTATAAAGCTCATTTCACAGAGAGACTCCTCATACAACTATGTCACCATACTGTTTTCACAACAGGATCTGGATGTGCTTTAAAGCAGGCAGTGTAAATAAAAATTCTAGGTGTTATGTGCATGTCTGATGGCTGGTCATCCTCCCTCCCTGGCGTGGCTTTAGAGTAGACCTTGACTAAAATGAGCTTAGGATCATGCGAAACCGTGCACAACGATCCTTTAGCTCAGTGAAAATAGGCAGTGCCTTCTAATTCTGGCTGTAGATCACTGTCATTTGGTACACTTGGTGAATGGGTTATTTAACAAATTCTGGCTTCACTAGTTGCAACTAACCAGAGATCAGATCTCTCAAAGGAAAACCAAGAAGGCTATTGTTAGGCGCATAATTGTGCCCCCTAATCCTCCTTCTAGTTCTTATGTCAAAATGCTAATCCTCAGTACATAAGAATGTGACTGTATTTGGAGACAGGACCTTTAAAGAAGTGATTAAGTTTAAATGAAGCCATTAGAATAGACCCTAATTCAATCCGACTGGTGTCCTTATAAGAAGAGGAAATTTGGATGCAAAGGCACCAAGGATGTGCCTGCACAGAGGAAAGACCATATGAAGACACAGAGAGAGGGTGACCAGCTACAAGCAAAGAGAGAGGCCGCAGAAGAAACCAGACCTGCTGATGCCTTGACCTGGGACTTCCTCAGAAATGTTAGAAAATAAATTTCCATTGTTTAAGCCACCCAGCTTGTGATATTTTAATATGATAGCCCTGACAAACTAATATTGCTAATGATAGAATCTCTCAGCCATATCGGATTTAAATTCAAGTCTGTTTCAAACACTTAATCTTTAAAATTGGGATCAATACATTTTGGAGAATAATTGCTTTAGTATTTTTCCAGGCCAATCACAAAACACTTTTCAGAACATTTCGAATGAAATAAAAATTCTCTAGACTAGATCCCAAGAATTCTACCTTTGAAGAAGTAAGATTATCTCTATTTGCAGATGATATGATCTTATGTATACAAAATCCTAAGAAATCCACTAAAAAGCTACTGGTACTAATAAACAAGTTCAGCAAGGCTGCAGGATACATGATTGAGATACCATAAGCAATTATATTTCTATACACTAGCAATTAACAATCAAAAAATGAAGCTAACAAAGCAGTTCCATTCACAATGTCATCAAAAGCATAAATACTTAGGAATACACCCAACGGCTGGCCAGGTGCGGTGGCTCACTCCTGTAATCCCAGCACTTTGGAAGGCCAAGGTGGGCAGATCACCTGAGGCCAGGAGTTTGAGACCAGCTTAGCCATCATGGCAAAACCCCATCTATACTAAAAATACAAAATTAGCAGGGTATGGTGGCACGCGCCTGTAGTCCCAACTACTCGGGAGGCTGAGGCATGAGAATCACTTAAACCTGGGAAGCAGAGATTTCATTGAGCCAAGATCACACCACTGCACTCCAGCCTGGGTGACAGAGTAAGACTCTGTTTTTTTTTTTTTAAATAAATAAATAAATAAATAAATAAATAAATGGAATACACTTAACAAAATAAAAGCAAAACTTTTACTCTGAGAGATATGAAACATTGTTGAAAGAAATTAAAGACCTAAATAGATGGAATGCCACCTCATTTCAATTTCACATGGAAATACAAGGAACCAACAATAACCAAAATAATTTTATAAAGGAGAAAAAAATTGAATATTATCTACACATCCCAATTTTAAAACTTACTATAAAACTATCGTAATATAGTATGATACTCTACACTGCACAAGAAGAGACTTATACATCAATGGAACAGACCTGAGAGTTCATAACTAAACCCTTACATTTATAGTCAATTGATTCAACAAGAATGCCAAGAAAAGTCAATGGGGAAAGAATAGTCTTTTCAACAGGAATAATTGGCTATCCACATGTAAAAGAGTAAAGTTAAATCCATTCTTATACCATGCACAAAAATGAACTCAAAACATCTAGACTGGAGAGCTGTAACTGTAGAATTCTTAGATGACAGCATGTGAGTAAATCTTGGTATCCTTGGGTTAGACAATGCCTTCTTAGATACAGCACCAAATGCAGGCAACAAAAGAAAAAGTAAATAAATTAGACTTCATCACAATAAAAAAACCTCTGTATTGAAAATGATGCTATCAAGAAAGTAAAAAGATAACCCACAGAATAGAAAAAAATTTGCAAATAGCATATCTAAAAAAGGACTTGTATCCAAAATAAATAACTCTTATAACTCAACAACAAAAAGACAAACAACACAATTTTAAAATGGTCAAAATATTTGAATACACATATCTTCAAAGAATATATGCAAATAGCCAATAAGCACATGAACGGATGTTCAACATCATCAATCATCAGGGAACTACAAATCAAAACAGCAATGAGATACTACTTTACACCCATTAGGGTGGCTAAAATTAAAAAGACAGGTAACAGCAAATGTCAACAAGGATGTGAAGAAACTAGAATCCTTATATATTGCTGGTAGAAACATAAAATGGTATAACCACTTTAGAAAACAGTTTAGCAGTTCTTCAAAAAGTTACACATAGGATTACCACATGATCTACCATTTCTACTCCTAGATATGTACCCAAGAGAAATGAAAATCTATATCCACATAAAAACATGTATATAATATTCATAGCAGCACTATTTATAATAGCCAAAACGTGGAAACAAACTAAATGTCCAAAAAGTAATTAATGGATGAATAAAATATGGTATATTCATATAATAGAATCTATTCAGACATAAAAAGGAATGAAGAGCCAGGTGTGGTGGCTCATGCTTGTAATCCCAGCACTTTGGGAGGCTGAGGCGGGTGGATCACTTGAGGTTAGGAGTTTGAGATCAGCCTGGCCAACATGGTGAAACCCTGTCTCTACTACA